>NC_089822.1:257369274-257723001 GCF_035046505.1 Tiliqua scincoides
CCAGCACTGACATAGCTGTGCCATTGTGGCGTGCACTGCAACCTGCAGTGGAGAGGCAGAAGGGGGCCTCCTCAAGGTTAGGGCAGGGTTGTTACCTTACCTTTGGGCTACTTTGTGGCTAGGTCAGTGCTAGAAAGTTGGTTAGGATTGCGCCCTATCAACAGAAGCCTGAGGTATGTGCTGTGCAGCTAAGAGAGATGACTACACCATGGAAGGAAAACATCTGGAGACTGAAGGGTTCAGAGAACAATATTGTAAAGACCTTTATCAGGTCTAAGACAGTCTGACTATGTAAAAATCTAATGATGAGAAAGGCAATATATAAATAAAATAAATATTTTTTCATTCATCTATAAGTTGTATAGATACATATAGATACATCTATAAGTTATTTTTGCTTTGACTTTTATACTAAGTGTATTGATCACAACATGTACCAATGATTACTCACTGGTATTATTAACCAACATGTGCTCCACCTTATAGGAAACTGATGAGACCCCACCGGTTCACAAGCTCCTACACTTCTATATGCCTTGTGTCAGCAAAATCCAGCATAAATCTGATTGTTCCCAGCACTTTTGGCGCATGAAGTTTTCTGCTAAAGATGCTCACAGTGCTGTCACTGTCCAGGTCAAAACAGATCCCTCTGGCCTCTCTTGTAGCTCAAGGACAACAGATGACAAGGATGTCATTTGTCATTATCAGTATGTATATTATTATTTTCTAAAAATCTGTACCACTGAACATCAAAAATAACTACTACTATGGAATCCAGTAACTTGTGGAGCAGAAATCTCATTAATTCAGCCTTCTTTTTTCAAAAAGCTGAAAAGATACCAGTCCTCCAAAGGGCTGAAAAAATTGATTATTGGCAGTTCTTGCTAAAGGTGTAAGCACTAAAGGGGTTCTGAATAAATGTTTCAGGAGCCAAGGATGGGATGGGACTTTTTAACTTAGCAAAACTTCCAAGCATCCCCCCACCCCTTCCTTTGTCATACTGCCCATACATACATATCCAACATACATAAGAAGCACACTCCTTCCATGTGGTCCCCCATCACAATCTCCCAAACCCATTCCAGATGTATTATCTTTTCTATACAGATATCCCTTCCATGTAAAAGAAAACAAAACCACCTGTAGAACATTCATATGAATGGGGCCTCAAGACCTTTTTATTTAAGAAGACGTTTGATGTTGACATCACGGGCTGAATCTTTTAATGAAATGTAATTTTAACACTGTTACATGATCCATTGGGGTCTGGCCTGCGCTGAAACAAGTAGGCCAACTGGTCTGTGCTGTAACCAGTGCAAGGTAGGAGGTGGCAGATGCGCTACTCCGAGTAACCAGGTGTTTATCCCTTTACCCTGTGTTGCGCGCCACCGACCACTATGGGGCTACTCATATCTGCGCTGGGCTGGCTGGGAGGGGGGTTGGGATCCAACCCAAGTTGCCAAGGCTGGTGCCACCCCTCTCCCAGGCCTGGTCCGCCCAATGGGCCACCCTCCCCTGCCCAAAAATGCCTCCCTTCTACCTTTCCGCCACCTTCTCCAACCCCCCCCCCCCAACGCTGGCCACCCTCTGCCGGCACAAACGTATCTATCAACAGTCTGGATCCGGCACAGGGAGGCTGACGAGCATCCTCACATCAGCCTCCCCGGCTCACAAGGAGGTGCAAATGTGCTTTCTGGCACATTTGCGACACTCCTGGACTGGCGCCAGCTGATCAAGCACTCTGGATTGCATTCTTAGGCTACAATCCTAACCTCACTTTCCTGGGAGTAAGTCCCATTGAACACAATAGGACTTACTTCTGAGTAGACCTGCTTAGGCTTGTGCCCTTAATGCTCTAATTGTTCAAAATGTTCAAAATGTTAATTTTGGTGTTGTTTTAAACCTATTATCTGTATTGGTGTTTTTATCTTATAAGCAGCCTTGAGTGCCCCTAAGTGTGGGAGCAAGGCAGGGTATAAATTCTTTAAATAAATATGTGAATCATTTATTTATTTTGCTGTATGTACACATCTTATCAGAACTTATCAGACTTTGTGGGACTTGGAGTCTCTGGCTCCTGTACTACCAGGGCTGCTGAGTAAAGCCAGGAGGAGGATACATGCAGCTGAATTTGAGACACCATCGCTCTACCCCAGAATCCTCTTGATCCTGGGAATCAGATGATTCCAAGAACCTATCCTGTGCCATTGTGTTCTATAAACCTCCCAAATCTGCTGTATACCTTAGCTCTGAGTAACATCTTGTTGAGCACGGAAGCTAAGAGACCATCTTACCACTTGCCTGTTTTCTCCAGATACTTGTCAGGTGTTAGACCACATGTTAGTCATGTGACAAAAGTATTTATTGGTCATTAATCCCCATTCTATGTCCATGCTACAAACATGTGGGCAATCACCACACATGACAGATGATACACTGTCGACTGGTTTTTTTCTTACAAGTATTGGGTGTACAAAAACTGCAATGTATACATTAGCAATCCTGCAATTAACTATTACACTCTTGAGTTTCCCATGGGTTCGGCAAAATTGAATGGCAAAGATACATTCGACAGTTTGGATGACAAGTGTAAGTCACAAGTGGTCCCTCTAAATATAATTCATCAGGCCCCTAAATTCCGCACCCCAGAACTAAGAATTCTCCTGCTCCAGTTTCCTCAATGCTTCTCTCTCACTTCTGTTTCCCACCTCTGCCAAAGCCAAATATCAGTCAAAGCTTTCCCTTCACCCAGCCCTCCAGCTTATCTGTCTCATATTTTTTTGTCCCCCTTTGTAGGTCAAACTGCTGTTCTCCTTATGTAGAGTTCCTGATCAGTGATGAAAATGGGAACACAGACACCCTCACTGTGGACTTCAAACAACTCCGTTCCAATGCAGTACAGTGAGTTACAACATATATGAAGTTACTGTGTCAGACCAAAAGTCTATGTAGAGCAGTATGATCTGGTTTGACTACCAGTGGCTCTCTAAGTAGGACTGGACAAGACCTCCTGACCCCAGAAGTGGAGTGCAGCGGGAGCAGAGCTTAGGAACCTCTACAGTAGAAGCGGTGATGTATTACATCACTACAAGTACTACAGCAGGAGTACTCAGGTGCTGCCTTTGAAATGCTTTCCAAAAGAGCTTAGCCATAAAAGTAACATCCAATCCTAGCCAACTTTCCAGCACTGATGCTGCCGGGCCATCAGAGTATATGCTGCATCCTGCAGTGGGGGGTCAGTCACAGAGGCTTCCTCAAGGTAAGAGAATATTTGTTCCCTTACCTTGGGGATGCATTGCAGCTGCATTGGCACTGAAAAGTTGGTTAGGATTAGGCCCTTAGGCTCAGAAGGAGGCATATGTTAATATCTTGTAATGTTAATAGCCACAATGTTTCCCAAGGACTGCCTCACATCACAGTTGTTAAGGCACACCATCAGTTTTTTGACAGTTGACAAGGCACGCATAGGAACATAAGAAGAGCCCTGCTGGATCAGGCCAAAGGCCCATCTAGTCCAGCTTCCTGTATCTCACAGTGGCCCACCAAATGCCCCAGGGAGCACACAAGACAACAAGAGACCTGCATCCTGGTGCCCTCCCCTGCATCTGGCATTCTGACGTAGCCCATTTCTAAAATCAGGAGGTTGCACGGGCCTTTGCTCAACAGAAGTTACTTCTGAGTTCAAATATATGAGTTGTTTTCTTGCTGCAGGCTGTGGATAAAGTAAGATAAAAAATGAAAATGAAGAAATAAAAATAAACATTAAGATTTTGCCCACAGGGATGATGTTTCAGGGATTGGCCTTAGGAATGTGAGTGCTTTATTAAGTCATTTTTGGAACCTCGGATATAATTTCATTCCCAGCAGTTTCCAGAACTTCAATGCCTCAGCAATGCAAAAGGGTGGAACACCAAATCCCCAGGGATCTGTGCAAGTGAAAAAGAGGGGGACAGGGAGCCAGGTGAAGTTGCTAATTTTTTTCCTGAAAGAGAATCTGAGAAGTATATGATGGGCAGAAATGCAATAGGTGCAGCTTCCCCTCCTTCTTGTTTCTTTCTGCCAGAGTTCATCTTCACCTGCTGAACTTGTACCTCAGACACAACAACTAAAGGTGCAGGAAAGTGTTTTTAAAGTCAGGGCCCCATGATTTTTTGGGAGGATGGAGCCTAGGAAGGGAAAGTCATGGACTCAAATAGCTTATACCTTTCATGTAGACACTCTCTCTCTCTCTCTCTCTCTCTCTCTCTCTCTCTCTCCAGTTGAGCTGCATCACCTGAGTATCTTGACAGCTAATAGGCTACCTTAGAATTCAATTCTGGTTTCATGGTGCCATTTGTACTGGCAAAGAGATCCCATCTAGAGCCTCAACTAACCAGCGGTAACCAGGCCACATCTGCTACTCCCACTACACACAAGTTAAATAAAACATATCTTAGAAAGCAACTGTGTCTGTTTACAGTACCTCTTACAACAATGTACGTCTCCAAGGAGCCCATCAGTCTGAAGATTCCCCAGTGTATACGCATTCCTTTTACCTGGGTGAAAATACAATCAGAGAACACAGTCCATCTCATGTCAAAGGCACCAGGTTGCACCAGGGAGAAAACAGCCTCTACCTTCCATTCTCTACAGACCAGCATGTCCTTTTGGAACCATCACGCCTCTGGAAAAGGTACTGAGCTCAGTGGCTTCCTGTTATAATAAGAATATAAGAAGAGCCCTGCTGGATCAGGCCAAAGGCCCATCTAGTCCAGCTTCCTGTATCTCACAGTGGCCCACCAAATGCTCCAGGGAGCACACAAGACAACAGGCACAGCCTGCGTCCTGGTGCCCTCCCCTGCATCTGGCAATCAGAGGCAGCTTGCCTCTAAAACCAAGAGCTTACACATACCTACTATGACTTGTAGCCCGTATTGAACTTCTCCTCCAGAAATTTGTCCAATCCCCTCTTAAAGGCATCCAGGCAAGATGCCATAACTACTTCTTGTGGCAAAGAGTTCCACAAACTAATTACAGGCTGGGTAAAGAAATATTTTCTTCTGTCCTAACTCTCCCAACACTCAGCTTTCATGGATGTCCCCCAGTTCTGGTGTTATGCGAGAGGGAAAAGAGCATCTCTATCCACTCTGTCCATCCCTTGACTTGATGTCATTATACAATGACATAATACAAGGGAATAGCCATATTAAGCAGTAGATTTTGAGTGTATTATAGGACACCAACTTATCACTTATTTAATGTACAGTATTATATTTTTACCACAAGGGAGAGGTGAGAGAAGATTGGCTTTACAGGGGTTACATGATAGCATGTAAGAGAATGCACAGACAGAAGAAAGAATGGAATGTCTGCAGTTCACTATTCCAGCCTCCAACATGGCAACAAATGGTTAAGGTTGCCATTTCCAATTTAGCAGGTGCAATGATTAATAAGCTGCATCTCATGCTGGGAAATATTGTCCCTATTGAATTTCTTCAAGACAAATAACTATTAAAGGCACAAAAGTCCTGCCACACAAGAACTGGGGGGCAAATATTATGATGGCACTTTAATAGTTCCCACATCAATGCTTTCTTTTCCACAAAGAGTCAGGCCTATGCAGGACTGACACACAGAGCCTCCCTCCCATATGTCCATTGCTTCACGCATCATCATGATCACAAAACACAAAAAAGGGAGGACAAACCAAACAAATGTGTGAGTGAAAACTTCCAAAATGGAGCCCAAGGAGGAACAAAAACAGAAAAGAATCTGTAAAACATGGCAGTGTCAGCTGAAATGGGGCAGCCAGAAAGTAAGATATTGGTTGTGTTGTATCATATCAGTCTCTTTCTCTTCCACAGTTTTCTTGATATCCCTGCATAAAACCTAGCAGAACCATGCCTATTATGACTGAGGCTGCTGCACTACGCTAGAATTGGGAAATGAACTCTTCACAAACACTAACTACCAGCTGCAAAGTCCACACAGGTGCCCTAGTTTCAAGTTCAGACTGGGGGCATGGAGGCTTTCTCCAGAACTAGATATGGGAGGATGTTGTGTTTGAACTGTGATGGTTGTAAATAATCTGAGGGTCAATGCTTGGATCATACTGAGCAAAACAAGCAACAAGTGTGCACAGTGCCAACTGTGAAAGAGGGAGAAAGCAGAGGGCTACCACTGCATTGGCAAAAATGAATATCCTTCCTCAGATTCAATGTTTGTTTATCAGTATACCATTCATTGTGATGCAAGCATTATTAGAATTTCGCAGGGAAAAAAACTGCTGCATTTATATGGTCAAAGAAACATCCCTGTGTTGCCACAGAAGCCGTACCAACATAAATGTAAAGGAGATGTATTTTTCACATAATATTCAGAGCGTGATACCATAGTCTTTCGAGACTGAAGGTTGCCTACATAGAAAGGCATTACAAAGCAAGATGAGGAAACAAGAGTCCAAAAAAAACTTCACAAGGGCAAAGCCTTCCCAGTAACTTCTTCAACAGTGTTTGGGAATTGAAAGCACAAGTCATTCACCAAGAGAGACTCATTGCTATAAGCTGCTGCAAAAGAGATGGTTTGGTATGGCACAAAGCCATTTGGCAATACTGGGCAGGGGTGGGGTGGGGTGGGGTGGAGACTGGAGACAATTATGCTGCATCAATACATTGCAGCAGGGGATTCCCTCCCCTCATTTGCTCACCTGTGGTGCAGGGGGTGCAATGTCCTTGCTCCCTCATTGGGGTGGCTGATTGGAGTTTGTACTTGGGTGTTTGTGTGTGGAGTCCTTCTGGAGCGCAGTACCTGCAATAAAAATTTGGAGAAGACCTGTTTTAAAGTATCATTACACACGTGTAGTGTTCCTTTGTGCAGGGATGTGTGGTGCAGGGGAGGCAGGTGTGGCAGAACCATCCCATCATAGTCTATGGAAAAGTACCGTAGCCACCCCATCTGCTTACACCTGAGGAAGTTCTCCTTAAATCCAAGAAAGCAGGTGTAAGGAGAGCCTCCTCAGGAGTAAGCAGGTGGGGTACGCCCGCACCACACATCTCTGCCTTTGTGTGTGAATTGCCTTATCGCCCTGGGAAAGCTCTAAGAGGGCACAATCTTGAGGCCAGAGAGATACAGGGGCTTAAATATTGGGGCTAGGCTACAATCTTACTCTTTCCTGGGATAAGACCCATTCAATACAATGGAATTTGCTTCTGAGTAGATCCTAAGAGCATAGGATTGTGCTCTTATAGCCCCAGTGACAACCAGGATTTAGGGGCACCAGTGCAGCCTCTGCTATATCCTGCATACCAGCAAGGAACCCGGCTGGCCAGGAGAGGCAAGTAACAATTTCACCTTCATTCATTCAGAATACCTTTACTGGCATAAAGAAACAATTTTACCTACCTCTCTGGCCACTGCCTGGTTCCCTATGGGTCTATTCAAATCTATGCCAGCTCATTTGCTGACATAGATCTGTTAGAGCAGCCATTTTCTACCACTGTGCCTTGGCACACTGGTGTGCCACAAGTGGTTCACAGGTGTGCCACAGGAACTTGAGGGAAGGTCATTTATTAGTAGGGCCAATGTGGATGTGAGCTCCCACTGGCAGCATGGTGTGCTGTCAATTGTCAAAAATCTGATGGTGTGTCTTAACAATTTTAATGCCTTGTCAATGAACCATGAGATGAAAAAGGTTGAAAATCACTGTGTTAGAGTGAAGGGGGGTGTCAGTCCCAGGATGGGGGTTCTTTGTGGTGTGGATGTTTTTCCCTTCTTAATGGGAGCTCTGCATAATTCAGTTTGGCCTCTGCCTTCACCTCACAGTCCTACAGAATGGACATCTAGGAATCAATAAACTTAAGCATATAGTAGAAATGGAAAAGGTGCAAAAGAGAGCGACTAAGATGATTACGGGGCTGGGGCACCTTCCTTACGAGGAAAGGCTACTGCGTTTGGGCCTCTTCAGCCTAGAAAAGAGACACCTGAGGGGGGACATGATTGAGACATACACAATTATGCAGGGGATGGACAGAGTGGATAGGGAGATGCTCTTTACACTCTCACATAACACCAGAACCAGGGGACATCCACTAAAACTGAGTGTTGGGAAGGTTAGGACAGACAAAAGAAATTATTTCTTTATTCAGCGTTTGGTTGGTCTGTGGAACTCCTTGCCGCAGCACGTGGTGACGGCATCTGGCCTAGATGCCTTTAAAAGGGGATTGGACAAGTTTCTGGAAGAAAAATCCATTATGGGTTACAAGCCATGATGTGTATGTGCAACCTCCTGATTTTAGAAATGGGCTATGCCAGATGCAAGGGAGGGCAACAGAATGCAGGTCTCTTGTTATCTGGTGTGCTCCCTGGGGCATTTTGTGGGCCGCTGTGAGATACAGGAAGCTGGACTAGTTGGGCCTATGGCCTGATCCAGTGGGGCTGTTCTTATGTTCTTAATTAATCAATGTGAGTGTCCCAAGGGTTCCTGAAAGCGTCTGCAGCTGAGGGCTGAGAAATCCACACATCAAATCAGCAATGGTTTTTCCCACCTATTTCTTTACCCTGGACTTCTACAATCGTGTGGGGCAAGTTAACCCATTTTTCCCCAATCCACAGGTGTATACATTGGTCCCTGTTGCATATATGCAACGTTGGGCAGAAATGGCTTAAACAGGGGATTTAGACACAAACTCTGAGGTAAAAGTGGAGCAAAAACAACACTAGTTTTGCTTGCAGGTCTTGCAATCTCAGTAAGGATCCCTGAGGTAAAACACCTGAAGCACTTTCAACACGCTGTAAGAGCTACATACGTGCAATTGTTGTCTTCATTTCCTTGATGGGAATCTGCTAGTCTGTCTCCTCAATCCACCTGCCTCCTCCTGTACGCATACACACACCTACGCCTCACAAGGTGGCCTGCAGATCATCTCAAGCCCACTTCACCTCTTCATCCTACCAAACCAGCCATTTGCTGGTTGCAGCAAATGGTGCACCAAACCAGCCATTTAAGTATCCAACAAGGAGCCGAGCAAGGTGTGTGTATGTGTGTTTTTGTGTGATTTTATATCAAGAGGGGTAGTGCAAGTGGAACTGAATCTTCCCCCTTCCTTGACCTCACCTGCCATCACGCCAAGCACCTTTCACGCAACTCAGCTCCAATACCAGAAGTGAGCTGGGCAGGTAGAAAAGGGCCTGAAGTGATGAAGTGCAGGGAGGTAAGATGGAGGACAAAACAGCTGAACTATTCATGCGCCTCCTATAATGTTAAAAGGAGACTCCCATCACCGCTGTATACATGAATGGAGCATACCAGTGAACCTTGGTCTCACCAGCCATCACACCAAGCACTTTTCATCCAACTCAGCTCCAATACCAGAAGTGAGCTGAGCTGGTAGAAAAGTGCAGGGAGGAATATTCAGCTGGATCATCCTCACAAGTGAACTACAGCACCTGTTGGTCATTCCCTTTCTAGCTATCCTTCTCTAAAACCATCTGTACCTTTCAGTCTACAAACCAATCCTCAGAAAACCATATCTGTCTGAGTGCTCAAGTAGCAGCACTTTAAAAACAGGGTCTGCAAAGTCACATCAAGGCAAACTATGCAGAGGCAGAGTCCAGACCACAAAAGCATTTCTCAGGTGGCTTTTGTGCAGGCCTGGCTTCCTCCAAGTCCAGACATCAGCCATGACCAAGAGTTATGTAGTAGTTCCTGGGCAGGACAGCGAGAGGCCTTTTGTTCTGATGGTCACACATGAGGCCTCCAAGCATGCCCAACAAGACAAGACGCCACATGTCTCCTTGTAGACTGTTTTCCCCCAAACCACACCACTTGCTTGCTTTTTGAAACATGGTGGATCAATTTACGAGGCACCTCGGTTGTGTGAAACAGGATGCTGGCTCAGCTTCAACTGGCAACCTTTTTTGTCCTTTCCTTTGCATGTCTCAAGCAATTTATTAACTCCAAGTTCGTTCCAAATTCTACTCTGATATTCTCCACCTGACTTCCTTCTTCCATCTACTGTACTGCAGAAACCTGTCAAAATGAATGCCTGACCACTTGCAGCAAGAAAACTGATTGTTTGAAGGGCAGAATCCCAGATGGTGCTTGGCTGAAGAGTGCATGCAAAGACAACATGCTTGTAGAAGCTTGGAACAAGAAAGTGTACCAAAAGGGCAGCCACACATATTTTCTGATGTGCATTTTCCCTCATATTCATTTTTCATTTGCTAGTCCAGCCTGCTGCTAGAAATATTAGAGGTGACAGGGAGCAGAAAGTCATGTGGCCCGCTCCTTCGGACTTTTCTATTAGATGCAGCCCCTCTCCCATCAATCCATCCTGGGAGGAATCATAGCTCAGTGGCTGAATGCATGCCTTGCACAAAGAAGGTCCCAGCTTCACATACTGGCATCATTTCCAGGATCTCAAATCACAGTTGATGGGATGGAGCCTCTCCAGGGTCTTAGCAAACCGCCCTCAGTCAGAGCAGACAGTACTCTGCCTGAGCTAGAAGGGCCAGTGCTCTGATTCAATAAAAGGCACCTTCAAATGCTTCATGTGCTCCTTCCAGGTAGGTGACCTAGACCAAAGTGTGTGAAAAGCAAAAGTTATAGCCCAATACTATCCTTTTCCCCACCAGAGCATGCTGCCACACCAAAACAAGCAGTGCTGTGAGCTACAGCGGCAGGGGACTGATTGAGAGGCTTGGAGGAAATATTTTCCAAAACTCCTCTGTAAGCCCCTCAACCAGCAGTGGGTCTCCCTGGACCTGTTGGCTCTTTCTGGAGGGGATAGCATCTGGTGCAAGTTGCCTGCACTGGATGCCAACTCCTCCTGCCTCCAACATCCTTTTCCCCACCATTCTATGCTTGGGATCATTAGGAAGGGTATTGAGAACAAAACGGCTAGTATTCGGCGAGGCCTGAAAACACTGTTGTTTAAACAAGCCTTCTGATTTCTGGCCTTCTTAACTTTTCTTAACTTTTTTATACATCTTTTAGTTTTACAGGCTTGATTCCTCGGTGATCTGCTCTTTTACTCTTTTAATCTGACTACTGTTTTTATGGCCTCTGTAGTGTGTGTTTTTAAATGTTTTTATTTGCTTGTATTAATGTTTTTAAAAATCTGTTTTTTAATATGTTGTTAGCCGCCCTGGGTCCCGTTAGGAAGAAGGGCGGGATAAAAATAAAGTTTTATTGTTGTTATTATTATTATTATTATTATTGTTATTATTATTAATTATTATTATTATTATTATTATTATTATTATTATTATTATTATTATTATTATGCCATTGTACAAATCGATGGCAAGGCCACACCTGGAGTATTGTGTCCAGTTCTGGTCGCCACATCTCAAAAAAGACATAGTGGAAATGGAAAAGGTGCAAAAGAGAGCGACTAAGATTATTACGGGGCTGGGGCACCTTCCTTATGAGGAAAGGCTACGGCGTTTGGGCCTCTTCAGCCTAGAAAAGAGACGCCTGAGGGGGGACATGATTGAGACATACAAAATTATGCAGGGGATGGACAGAGCGGATAGAGAGATGCTCTTTACACTCTCACATAACACCAGAACCAGGGGACATCCACTAAAATTGAGTGTTGGGAGAGTTAGAACAGACAAAAGAAAATATTTCTTTACTCAGCGTGTGGTTGGTCTGTGGAACTCCTTGCCACAGGATGTGGTGATGGCATCTGGCCTGGACACCTTTAACAGGGGATTGGACAAGTTTCTGGAGGAAAAATCCATTACGAGTTACAAGCCCTGATGTGTATGTGCAACCTCCTGATTTTAGAAATGGGCTATGTCAGAATGCCAGATGCAAGGGAGGGCGCCAGGATGAGGTCTCTTGTTATCTGGTGTGCTCCCTGGGGCATTTGGTGGGTGGCTGTGAGATACAGGAAGTTGGACTAGATGGGCCTATGCCTGATCCAATGGGGCTGTTCTTATGTTCTTATGTTCTTAGTTCAGGGTCACCTAGGAAGCTTCATGGCTGAGGAGGGACCTGAACCTGGATCTTCCAGGTCCAAGTCCAACTCCAGAACCACTACACTATCCTTGCCAGGAAATTGAGCCTGGGATCTACCACTGCAGCCTACCAAGCTGCAGCCTTTCCCACTCATTTATTTAATGAAGTTTCACGCCACCCTTTCTTTAAAGAAAAGAAAACTTCTTATGGAAGATTACAACCAAAGAGCAAGTACAACAATAAAACATCATTTTAAAAAATGCAATTGCAAAATTAAAATAGTAATAAAAGCAAAGAATATTGTAATATATTATATGGTGTATATGGTGCAATATAATATATGGTGCAATTGGTGCCTCAGCTGCATTCAGAATGATCTTGCAGTCCAGAGGGCATCTTTGACTCATGTAGTTCATTCTGCCAGGCTTGCACCTCTGTCATGGGTAGTCAGGTGATGGAGTTTGACTGCTGCAATCCCTTGATAATCCTGGGTTCCTTGAGCAGTTTACACACAAGGAAATGGGCTGGGAATTTCCCTAATGCTGTCTCAGCAATTTAATTGACAGGGCATAGGACATGCTCCAGAGTACAGACAGGTGAAGTAGGCACAGCAAGACGGAGTTGAGGTGGCTTCCATCTTCTGCCCTCCACCTGATCCCCGTTACAAAATATGCTGCTTCCCAGAGGCCTCTCTTTGCTTCTTTGTATAGGAATCGTAAGCGGATTCCGCCCCAACCTTGAGTCCGGGGGCATCAACCGAAATGATTTCACAGATGCTGACATCACAGAAATGGGGGTGCTGCGGGCCGTTGCCTGGTTCATGGAGAGGAATCCCCTCCCTGGAAAGCCTCCCATGACCCCTGGACAGCTGGAAAATATGAAGCCACTGACTGCTAGTGGGTTGTTCAAGGCTTATTTCCAAGGTAAGAAACAGAATGCAGGAAGGTGAATGCTGCAGCGCTTAAATTATTAAGACCACAGGGTTGGGAGCAGAGAGGGTTGGCTCCCTGACCTTTTCTATCCAATCCCTTAGCTACTCTTTGTAGACAGCCACAAAAGGTACTTTGGGGCTAAAGTTGGGAGGGGTTTCTGGATTTCCTTAAAGTCTTCCTCCATAATTGCAGCATTGCTCAATACTACAATATCTTATTATTAATAATATCCCAGCTTCTCCATCTGCTTGAAATTAGTCTGTCCCATGTCTTTCTTACAGATGGAAAGAATACTCGATTCACCTTCAAACCCTTTGCTCCCATTTCCACTCCACAGTGGAACCCGGGAGACCTGGCAAGCTCTTCTGACTTCTAACACATTTGACCTCACTTCCCATCCCGGAGGGTTTGAGTATCATGGCTCCCAGCCTGAGCCTTTTCCCATAAAACTCATCACCCTCTTAGAAAACCTGGTTGTCAGCCCTCCCATTCCAGCATATCCATGCCTTTATCCTGAGCATCTTACTATAAGGTTGTGAGTGAGATGCCTGAGGGGGGATATGATTGAGACATACACAATTATGCAGGGGATGGACAGAGTGGATAGCTCTTTACACTCTCACATAACACCAGAACCAGGGGACATCCACTAAAATTTAGTGTTGGGAGAGTTAGAACGAACAAAAGAAAATATTTCTTTACTCAGCGTGTGGTTGGTCTGTGGAACTCCTTGCCACAAGATGTGGTGACGGCACAGGATGTGGGGCTCTTCCTATATTCTTATTATAACTCATTATATTATATTATATTATAACTCATAATTCATATAGGAATTATGCACAGGAAGGATAGAGAGGTGCTCTTCACACTCTTGCATAACACCAGAACCAGGGGACATCCAGTAAGATTGAGTGTTGGGTGACTTAGGACAGACAAAAGAAAATATTTCTTTACTCAGGCCCGGATGCTTTTAAAAGGGGATTGGACAAGTTTTTGGAGGAAAAATCCATTACAGGTTACAAGCCATGATGTGTATGTGCAACCTCCTGATTTTAGAAATGGGCTATGTCAGAATGCCAGATGCAAGGGAGGGCACCAGAATGAGGTCTCTTGCTCCCTGGGGCATTTGGTGGGCCACTGTGAGATACAGGAAGCTGGACTAGATGGGCCTATGGCCTGATCCTGTGGGGCTGTTCTTATGTTCTTAGGTTTCATTCCATTATCCTGATTTTCGTCCAGTCTTTCTTGTCAGAATGAACCTTAAGAGTGTAAGCCTGGAACCATCAGGGTTGGCCTTAGGAGGTGTGGGGCCCAGTTGGAAACACTTTTGGGGTCCCCTCTTCTGATTTTTTTTAACTCTTAGCTTCAGTGGAGCCAGAACAAGGAAATAACAGCTGTTCCTTATGCGCAAGTGGATAGGACTCCTGTACCTTTAGTGATTATGCAGAATAAGCACCTGGGAGGTCAGCTGGAAAGAGGAGGGAGCTCGTGCCCAGCCCGCAGTGCTCCCTGTCTCTCGCCCGTCACTGCCCCATCTGCAGCAGTCTGCTCCGGAGCAAGACAGGGACAGGATGACGCCAGGAGCTGCGAGGGCAGGGAAAGAGTGGGGGGGGGCACATGCTGCCACCTGCATGGCACCAATTTTGGGCCAACTGCAAGCCGCAGTGAGTGGGAGCTGCTTCTGAAGTGACCCAATTTTGGGCCAAGTGGAAGCAGCAGCGGGCAGAAGGGCAATGTGGGGCCCCCAGCAGATGCGCAGGGCCCAACTGGGCAAAATCTCCCCAATTGCCTAAAAGCTGGCCTTGGGGACCATTATTTTACTCAAACGCATATGTACAAAATTAATGGTACCAATAAACTGTTATTTTTCCTTGCACAGCTGACGTGTCTGCCTCTCGATTTGTCAAGGCCCTGCAGGAGATTATCATTGGGAATAATCAAGTGGAGATCCATCATTTGGAAGACAGTAGCTATTTCTTCCACTGTGAAGAGATTGCCAAAAGTAAGGGGCACTGTGGCTCTTTGAGGAACAAATGTGATGAAGTGCTGGTGGGGTTGGGGGGGGGGAGTTGATGAGATGATTTCAGGACATCTCTAAAAAAAATCGGTCCCTTATTGCAGGGCTTTTCAGATTGGGCATTGCGATGCCCCAGCCTGTGGGCCCTGGCCACTTTCACCTTAAGGGGCAAGGGCAGCCTGGAGGCAGGAAGGAGGCAGCAGATCACGCCTCTGCCTTCCCCACACCCCCGCAAGAGTGGCTCAAACTCTCCAAGGGAGTTTGAAAACTGCTGCCTTATTGTTACATCTAATGAAAGTCTCTGAATTTCTCTCTGTTGGTCTGGGCTGGTTCAGACAAACATTGTCCATCATTACCCGCTGTGTGACACCAAGTAAATGAATGCCCATCTCACCCAGCCACCTAGCACACTGCCTCTACCATCACATGGGGGGAGGGAATATTTGAACACGGACTGAATGGTTGAAATACTTCTTTACACTGGCATTTTGACCAAGCAGCTAGGAACAATTTGGATACTCTGCCCCCCCCCCCCATAACTATGTGGGATGAAATGGCATGCTGGGTGTGCATGAATACACTCATAACAGGGCAGCCAGTCAGATAGTATTGCCATAACTACCCCTTTCTTTCTTTCTGCCCACTTGTAACGCCAGTTGAACTGTCGTTTTTTATAAGAAATCCCTGCTCTGTTCAATGACAAGGAAAAGACTTCTGCCTAAGACCTTGGAGAATTGCTGACAGCACTAATGAGATGGAGAAAAGTTTGACTCTTTCTTGGAATTTGCTGCCTTGTATGCTTTGTATGGGAAGGTCTGTGTATGGAGCAACTCTGCTTTCAGGGTGGAAGAAGGACCTAGGCGTAGCCATATGGGCTGCATTTTGCTGCTTTACCCACTGAGCCAAACCAATGCCCTATCAGGCCCTGTGCTCAGACAGGCTCTCAAGCATCTCATTTTGCCCAACTATCTGGGGTACTGGGGGGGGGGGGGAATGCCAGAGATTGAACATACAAACGACAAAGCCTGTGTTTCTTACTGTGCTATAGCTACTTCCCTTAGAGCCTTTTGACCACTAAACCTTTCAAATGGAACAAGTCATGTAACTATAAAGGAAAGCACCTAATTGTACACGTTTAGTGCCTTTCCTTCACTAATGAGTAACCAGAGCCTGCTACAGTTGCCATCTAACGAGGGGGGGGGGGAATGGCCAGGGCGGTTTTTTGACCCTTGGTCAATTTTTGTCATGTAAAAGTCAGACTTTGGGGTGGCTTTCAGAATTACTGGAGCAAAAGTCTGCATGCACCATCGTTTTCACTGAGTACACAGAATCCACACACAGGTTTCTGTACTCAGCCTCAGTACACAATTCTACAAGTTGCAGCACAAGATAATGCAAAGTGCATCTATGTGCCTCCTCCTCTCACAGACTGCAGGGCGCTGGCAGAGCAGGAGGGCATCTTACCAGCAGTAGCTTGGCTTGCTGTAACACCCACCTCTCTGCTCAGCTCCTTTACCTGGCACTAGAATACAATGTTCAAAGCTCTGTAATGACTAATCACAGAAACAAGCAGGGAACTTTTGGTGATAGTTCTACCTCTACCAGGCACTGACTGTCTTAGACTACTCCTTAGACTACTCCTTCTACTCTGATAGAATGTTTGAAAATGAGTTGGCAATCCTGTAGACGGCCCCCACACCCTACATCTTCTTCACTGGAAGTTCTTCCTCTTCAGACTACAGGAAGAAAGATATGATTTCCATTGATGCTTGTGCCAGCCCAAGCAGTGGCATAGCTAATGATCCGGTTGCCTGGTGCAGAGCACAAAATGATGCCCCGGAAGTGACGTCACTTCCGGGTTTTGAATTCATACTCATTTTTCAAAAAGGAAGAAATGAAAAATGTGCCATGTTTTGTTTGGCAGGCAGAGCTCGAGTCCTGCAGCTGCCTTGCGGGGGGGGGCGAGGGAGAGGAGGTTGCGGAGAAGCCACCAGCCCGCTCACTGGCTCACAGAGGCTGGGGGGGAGGAGGACTGGGGGCAGGCAGGTGGAAGTAGTAGTAGTAACTTTATTGTCATTGTGCTACAGCACAATGAAATTTATGCACCTTTGAGATACAAGCATAAATATATACTACAATTCCAACAATCACAGCTGCACCTGATTGATGGAGGCCCCAATCTGCATTTACCTGGAAGTAAGCCCCATTGATTCTAATGGGACTTACTTCTGAGTAGACAAGCCTAGAATGGGGCTCTCAGACTGTCAGTGTGAGGGGTGCGAGTGTGAGGGGGAGGTCGGGGCATCCCCCCCCCGCACAGGCGACTGTTTTGTATGGTGGGCAGAGCTTGAGTCCCGCAGCTGCCTAGGGGGGAGAAGAGGAGGCTGTGGTGATGCTGCCACCCGCTTGCTGGCTCGCAGGGCTGGGGGGGAAGAGGACTCGGGGCAGGCAGGCGGGAGGAATCTGCGCCTAACTTACTGAGGCCCCAATTCTATCTGCACTTCCGTGGGAGTAAGCCCCACTGACTCTAAGGGGAATTACTTCTGCATAGACGTGCCTAGGATTGGCTTTGAGTTCATGAAGGAGGTTGGGGCAGCAGTGATGCACCACCTCCTCCTTCCCTCCCACTGCTTCCAGGAGCGAGGTGGCGGTGGTTGCAGCCCAGCAGAGGAAGCTCCCTCGACTCAGCACCCCTCAGTGGGGCGGCTATTGGTTCTTGGGTGGGGGGGCTGCAGCACCAGCACTGAGGTAGCCCATGAAGATCTCTCCCAGCCCCACCAAGGTCTGGAGCGAAGCAGAGCTGGCTCTCTCTTTCCCCGCTCAGCTTCTGCCTGCAGTCGCCACCTCAACCGCCTTCCCAGCTCTGCCAAGGACGGACGGGTGGATGGGTGGGTGGGTGGCCTGCACCTCTCCCCCTTTGCTTTCCCATCCAAGTGAGGGCAGCCCAGGTGAGACTTCCCCGACCCCACTCTGAGGGGCTTCCCTGTTCCCTCCCAGCTGCTGGAGGCTGCTGGGGGGGGGCACCAATGTAGTCCATTGCCATGTGCATGACTTATACTTGGCTGTAGTCTGCATGGGAATTGTTGCCCCCCCCGCCCTGATGTTGCCCCTCCAGCAGCAGTAGCCTGGTGCATCTGCTACCCCCTGCATCCCCTTAGCTACGCCACTGAGCCCAAGCATTTCTCAGTTCTCATTTTAGAAATCAAACATTCAGGGAAGACAGGAATTGGTATTTGAACAGTTCTTGATGCTATTAATTCTCAGGTATTACAAACCTCCGAGCTCTCCGGGATTCTGTGCTCTCTGGCCTGAAAGACCCTGTGACATCAGCAGCTTTGGAATCAGCTCGCCTAAGTGCTGGGAAAGCTCTCCATGTGCTCCAGAAATTCTACAGCAACACGAACTGGGTTGAACTGGGACGCACCAACCCCTATGAATACCTAAGTAAGTAAAAATGAGTATGGATAACAGGTGGTAGTTCCCCAGCTTTCCCTGTTAAGCAGAATAATGTCTTTGCAAATTATTAGTGTTTACCATTTTGAGAAGAAAAAAAAAAAGCTTTACAAATGTTATCATTCCTATGTTCACACTGCTTCTAAGAGGTGGAGAGCCCGATCCTATGCATGCTACTCAGAAGTAAGTCCCATTAGAGTCAGTGGGGCTTACTCCCAGGTTAGTGTGGCTAAGATTGCAGCCAGAGTCACTGTTGTTTCCGTGAAATATTGGGGATGGCCAGATCTACAATGCAATCAGTGGGCCGGGTTATTAGTAAGCTTTTTGTTCAAAAGCGATATTTCAATATTGAAGTGGAAGAAGGTATACCAAGGGCCAATCTTCACACTGAATTATACATGCTGTTTGGCCCAGGACAAAAGAGAAGCTTTTTTCCAATCCTGCCCACCGACCCCCCCAATACACTGTAGTTCTGATATAAATACCCCAACCCAAATATTTGCCCCAGGAAGGAGCTTTGACTGGAATGTATCTTGGAGCAATAAGCAGCTTGGAGGACAAAGTTTGCTGGAACTACAGTGAGGGGAAGTATTAAAAACTCCTCCACTCACCATGATCTTGATCCAAATCACCACATACACACACTGGCCCAGTTTGTGCCCAAGTCAGAAGGACTTAAACTAAATAATTGGAATGAATTTTCCGATTCATATGGCAAGTTAAAGGAATCAGAAGTTTACATAAGTATTACAGTATTTATTTTCAAAATGAATTCTCTATGTTACTTTTGATCTCAAAGTAGCTGACATTACAAACCTGTTGCATTTCAGGATGTTGCGGAATTCAGTTGACTCTAAAACAGAATCTTTCTCCTTTTTTGTGTCCCACAGTAAATGCAAACAGTTCTGCTTTCCCTGCTGCCCCTGCTTCTAAGACAACATGTAAGGACTGCAGGAAAGACTTAAGGTAAGACTATAGTTGGGCTAACTTGAAGAAAAACAGAGCTTTCATTTCTCCATAGCAAAACTGAGTGGGTGCAGGTTACTAATCACACATCCTGTTGCTATCACAAAAAAGATAGCATGAGAGTGAAAAGAGTTGATCTCCATATGCATACAAATAAGGTAGTACACACAGTTACTAGAAGAATAAAGCTGTATGGTTTATCTATATGTATCTATATGTGTACATCAGCTCTAAGAGGTATAAAATTTGTTTTTCCTGGTAGAGGACTGAGACATCCAGGAGATAAAATTCACCATCTTTTAAAGATGTATAAAGACTGCACATTGTCTTGTAGCACCTAAAGACTAACACATTTATTTCAGCATAAACTACCAGTTTCTTTGTATTGTTTCAACCTGCTAACACAGCTTCTACCTGTACCAATAGCACACTAAAAACTAATGAACTCTTTTTCCCAGAGCAAAGAGCACACATGGCAGGGGGTAGGCTTAGCACTCTCTACCCTTCTATCACCATTATCACTATCAGGATAAGACACACACCCCCTTTTATGTTTACATAAGAAAAAGCAAGCACACCAGGAACAATGGCAAACAAAAGACTGAAGTAATCTAGTCTGGCATTGAGAGGATTGAATCCTGGTGTGCAATACTAGGACTGAGTATATTCCTTTATATGTGTAATTTTGGACTAGTCACACTGTCTCGCTCTCTCTCTCTCAGCCTATCCCATCTCACAATAGATATAACTGTGTACACCACCATAAACTCCTTGAAGGAATGGCAGAATGTCAACTATAATTACAGGTCTGGGTCCTGAGCAACCTCACCACCAGGGAATATTCATCTTGAATGTTTTCACTTACCTATTTCTCTGTTTATTATTAGTGGCAGGTACTTGTGCGATGACAACATAGTAGTGAATGACCTGCTGACTAGTGGGTACAAATTGTCAACAACATGCAGGACCAAACTACCAGGTAAGACCAGCTCTCATTGCTAGGATTTATTTGCAAGTTATTATGATTTTTGTTTCCTTTTAAGAGATTTAAGAAATACTTGGAGGATAAACATAGCAGTGAAGGCAACCTCCATACTCCTACACGCTCTGCATCCGATACATAGATGTTCACAATTAGCAAAGAGGAGTAGCATCTTCAGGTGAAGATGCCAGCTTGTCAACTTGGCCTAAGACAACATGTTACCCTAGGCCAGGTTCACATTCCTAATGAGTGACATCATGAGAAGTCAGCAATGCCTGCCTGGAAAGCTGAAGTCTTCCACCAGTCATCCATACATGCTTAAGAAATTTGATTCATTTCCCTGGTCCTCCTTCCCTTTTGCAGTGCTTCAGAAAGGAGAAAGCCACTGCTCCTACTAAAGTTGACTAAGCAATGAATTGCGCTCTCTCTCTCTCTCTCTCTCTCTCTCTCTCTCTCGCTGTGAGAGATGAAGCACGAGAAAAGGCACTAACTCCTCAGCCATGTGAAAATGCACTCCCACATCCAATAAGTGATCAATGGCCCACACAGACGTTCTGCATTGTGTCTCCTGACTTAGATGAGCCACTGGTCTATACATCTCAGCAGTTCTTATGACTCCCCCTTTGCCTTACCCATGTATTCTTTCTGCAGGCAAATGTGGGCATGGTGGGAGAAATGATGTGACCCAAAACTTCTCTCCCACGGGAGGCATCAACAAAGAGACCTCTGACACCTTGCTTTCTCCACACCATCATTTGCATCAGCAAGCAGCTGAACTTGCTGTGCAAGCCACCAGGAACTTCTTTGTAGGAGCTGGTAAGTCTACAGCCTGGTGCCTTGCAGATCTGTGATGTTGGAACAATGACCAGCTATAGAATACAACACTTAGCATTGCTCTGTGGAGGCTGTCCCTGGTAGAGCTCTCAGAAAGACTAGACCAGTTCTGCAAACACTGTTCACAGCATCTACAGCTTTTGTTCTTTTGTCTACAACAGCAACATGAGCATCACCAAGAACATAAGAACATAAGAACAGCCCCACTGGATCAGGCCATAGGCCCATCTAGTCCAGCTTCCTGTATCACCACAGCAGTCCACAACAAGGTAAGCTGCAGAGTAGACATAATCTGATCCATTTTACTCTGTCTTTCCTCAGGATTTGGTCTTTTAGACCAGGTGGGCCACAACACTTTCCAGAGGTTTTTCAACTTGGAAGGCTATTCCCTCACCTTCGCCATAGACACAACAGGCAGCATGGCTGGTGATATTGCTCAGGTGAAAACCACTTGCATCAAACTTCTCCGAGAATATTATGGCTCCTCTGATGCACCCTTCAACTACATTCTCGTGCCTTTCAATGACCCAGGTGAGAAGGGAATGGGAAGAGTTTAGTTGCTTCCACACTCATCTGTTTCACCCAGAGTCTTCATTTCCTGTAAAGAATCCCAAGGGCATCACTGTTTGTTTGTTTGTTTGCTTGCTTGCTTGCTTGCTTGCTTGCTTGTTTGTTTGTTTGTTGACTGGCCAGGGTGGACTGAAAAACATCTATTAGAATATTTCAGGGCAAATGTATCTTTAATTTGAAGGTTCTTCCTTGCCACTTTTGCCTTGGTAGTTGCTTTCTGTTCAGTAGAAATGTGGCATTACTGAAATGCATCACATTTAATTATGTGTTAAACAATTCATTTCCTGTTCCAGGTAGTACTTCTTTTAAAATACTGCACCTTTCTTCTTTGCTCTTTCCAGAATTATTGCTTATTCTTAAAAACTTTTAATTTTGTATGATTACTACATTGCAGAAAGTCCAGGTTCCCCAACAAGGAACAGGAGCTGACAAAGTAAGGGTCAGTTCAGTAATGCCAGGTCCTCACTGAACAAGAAGCAATTACAGAACCATAAGCCATGAGGAGGAAGGTTCTAATTAAAGTGAGACTTGCAAGGGACCAATATTGAATGGGACATACTTCCAAATACACCCTAGGCAGGCTCCTAGTCAGGGAGGTGGGCATTTCTGGTTGATTTCATCTGCCTGATTTCATTGTTTGCACAGGTCTACTGAAATCAGCAAATACAGATTTCTACAAACTGAGCAACCTCATCATCCCTTCAGTGATTAGGGATATTATTTCATCTTTTTTTAATGATTCTTTAACTTTTTTATGTGTTTCACGTTTTTGAAAAGTGACAGGAGAGAAGATGAACAAAGGCCCCAATCCTAATTAAATCACCCCTGCCGATGCATGCGTACCAAGGAGGTATCTGCTGCATCCTGTGCTGGGTGGTGGGGAGGGCAGTAGCAGAGGTGCCTTCAATGTAAGGGAACATTTGTTCCCTTCCCTACAGAAAGCCTCTGCTACCCTTATGGGTTTCCTTGTTCTGCACCAGCTATTTTGGGGCACAGAACTGTCATGTAAGCATAATGGAAGAGGGATAAGATCCAGCCGCATGCTCTTAGTACTGATTCCACCCTCTACCTTCCCTATTTCCCCTCCTCCCTCCACCTGGATCCTGTCCCCTCCACCAATCAAACACACATTCCACCAGCATGGCACTTTGAATAGGATTCAGATATTTCTTTAGGGTTTTTCTATATTTGCATACCTCAGTTGTAGCTCTTCCTATTTTCACATCTCTCCTCCTCCCCCCCCCCCCATATCTATCACTACAGATGTTGGACCAATCTTTAAGACCAATAATGTGGACGAGTTTGAGGCCTATATCTCTGCACTTAAAGTTTATGGTGGTGGAGACTGCCCAGAGTTGTCTTTAACTGGCCTGAAGTTAGCTCTGCAAGAGAGCTTGCCAAGGTGGGTCCCACCCTGTTTTATGCACTTTCCAATACATCTTTTCCCTTAGCTTTGGTCCTCCAGTCGTTCTACTTTCAGCTACCCTTTCTGCCCAATATGCCAGAATACCTCTGCAGGTTTACAATATCTACCTCTCCCTCTTCCTTCAAATCTCTCCTTGAATCCCACTTTCTCTAAGAAGACCTTGCTTAAACTCCAGTCCTCATCCCCAACAACGGTGCCCAGATATGTGTATCTTCATTTATGCAGTCGTCCCTTGCCATTTTGATCACCTCTATGTTCTCAGTCACAGCCTGTAGTTCAGCTGTAGATGATACACTTTCCACACAGATGGTTGCAAGTCCAATTCCTGGCATCTCCAGGTAGGGCTGGAAAAAGACCCCATCTGAAACCCTGCAGAGATGCTGGCAGGACAGACAGCAATGGGCTAGATATACCAAAAGCCAGACTCACTATATATTGAGTGACAGGGACCTCAATATTCCCTTGTGACAGGGAATATTCCTTGTGACAGGGACCTCTCCCCCCCTTTATTCCTTAAGCTGAACAAACTGCATATAAGGAAGATGCTGTGCAGCTCACCCATCTGTAAATTCTACCCAACTGTTCTACACCCAACCCCACCATTAGCCTGACCTCCACTAAACTGGAGCCCAGTTGCACTTCTCCCTCCACAGCATACCACTGCATTGCATCCTCTGCCATTAAATTGTTTCTACCTCTTTTAGATCTAAGATCTTCCTCTTTACTGATGCTGGAGCTAAAGATAAACACTTGTTGGATGAAATCAAAGTCCTGCTTGACAGTACTGGGTCTGCGGTGAACTGTGCCCTCACAGGTTATTGTGACACCCGGAAACGACGAAGTAGGTTAACTTTGGTTGGGAATACTGTGGGGACCAAGGCCTAATTTTCATGTTACTCAAGCTATTTTCATGCCCTCTTGTGATGCTGTGTCCTCCAAACACATCCAATTGCTGATGGTTTCATGCACAGGAAGAATGTGTTCCACATGACCCAACATCAACTGAGATACCAAGGGACATTATCTCAGTTGATGTTGGGTCATGTGGAACACATTCTTCCTGTGCATGAAACCATCAGCAATTGGATGTGTTTGGAGGACACAGCATGATCCCTATATATTGCCAAGTGTTATATGTAACTTGAGTACAGGCGTGCACCGCTTAACAACCGTCCGGTTAACAACAGACTGCATATTGGACGGTGGTCAAAGCACAATAAAGATGCCTCTTAATGAGGCAATCACATCTTCCATAGCCTGCAGCAGAGTGTCTGTTTACACAACAGAGAGGCTCTTAATGCAAAGAAGAGGCAATCTATCTCCAATAGCCTCTGCAGCCAGCTAGTGCCTGGCAGGGAGTGTCTGTTTACACAACAAAGTCAATAGATTGGACTGAATGTCCCTTGCACCAGCCCAGGAAGGTCGCAAACGTGCCATAAGGCATGTTTGCGCCTCTTCTGGAGGAAGCTGAGCTGGTGCTCAGAGGAGCGCCGGCCTGCGGAGGCTGACACAAGCCTCTGCGCCGCTTTCCTCGCCGAGGCTTATGTTGGCCCAGCTAGGCTAACACAAGCCTCTGGGATGAGCGGGGAGGAGGCAGGAGAGCGGCGTTCCTGGGCAGGGGGGGCGTGGGTGGTGGGTGGCCTCAGGTGCGGGTGGGCAGGGAGTTGGGGCTGGGTTCAAGCAATTATGCCAGACCCCAACCCTCATTCCCAGGGAGTTCGGAGTGGCTTGAAGCCACTTCGCTCCCTTCGGACTTGCGCAAACTCAGGAGGTGGCACATGTTTGAGGAGACCCATTGGGGCCTTACCCGGGGTGAGACGAAGAGTTTCCCCTCGCATCTGAGCCAATTCTGGCCCCTATCCTGCACTGAATACAGTGCAAGCCTCTTGATTTGTCTGTTCCAGTGCAGGGTAGGATTGTGCCCTTAACGACCTAATCACATCGGAGAATGTCTCCCCATCATTAAGTGGCGCACACCTGTGACCAAGCTACCAATGCTGCCTCAGCAACAGAGAATGAGACATGAATCAGTAATGGCACCAGAAAAAAAAACATAAAAAGGAGGCAAAGTGCACTGGGATGGGGCTTTGCCCCACCTATACAATTTCTGAAGCAAAACTCAGTACAGTATATTTATACAGGTAGTACCTTTATATCCACAAGGGATCCATTCCCAGACCCCCCCAAGGATACCAAAAATTGAAGATAACGGAATCCATGGTTCTTGGAGCCCACCTAAGCTCCTAACATGACCAGAGCCTTGCTCTGGTTGTGTCTGGAGCCATTCTGAAACCTGCAGAGGCTGTGCGCTCCCACCCACAGCCTCTGCGGCCTCCAGAACGCCTCCTAGAGGCAAAAAGAAAAGACACTTCCGGACCCTCAGGGACTTCCCCAGCCCTCCTAATGCCTTTTTAAGTCATAAAAACGTCACTACTGGTTTTGACAAAAAAATTGAAGTGGCATTTTTTGCCTCTAGGAAGCATTCTTGAGGCCGCAGGCGGACACGTGTGGCCTCTGCAGGCTTCTGAAAGCCCTCCGGAGGCAACTAGAGCAGAACTGTGGTCACCTTTGGAGGGCTCAGGTTGGGCCCATTCTGGCTCAGCATGGGGCCAAGGAACTTGCATTGAGCCAGATCTGCAGATGCAGAATACATGCTCAACCTGTATACTGATTCTTGCAAATAATTCCACAACAGTTATAAGTTTACACCAATCTAGTTGCCCAAAATATATACCTATATGTATCATATTATAAGAATAATATACAATATACTTATTGATTACAATGAGTCTTATCTCTGAGTAGACATGCATAGGATTGCACTGTTTGCATGTAGGAAGGAGAGATAAACAGATTTACTGAAAAAACCTATACTTGACCTCCACAGGTGCTGACAAGGAGAGACCTGAGACTTCTGTCAGAAGTTACACTAACCTTTATGAAGAACTAACTGCTTACTCCAATGGCTATTATGTGATGACCACCAAAGGCGAGCTCTCCCAGGTCCTGGGCATCATGGAACTCTCCCTGAATGCTGCTCCTGTTAAAGTGGCCCATAGACGTGTGGATGGGACTCGTTTCTCTTTCCCTGTGGATGAGACTCTCACAGAAATAACCGTGTCAGTGAAGGCCTTAGGTTCCCCGGGATTTAGAATTACTGTGCTGGATCCTTCAGGTAGGGGGTCTTTTAATACAGGGAACAAAGTGGGGAACTTTACTGCAAATGGCTAATCAGGGAGAGAACATTGTGTGGTTTGCCATTGTGTCCTCTATGGCTGCTGTGACTCATTCTGTCTTTGTGTCATCCCATGGCAGGTGCCTCCCTGGCATCCCCCCATACAGTGATCGATACAGCCAACCACAAGGTTGTGAAGGTGTCTCCTATAAGCCAGATGGGTTTATGGGCTGTCACTATGTCTCCCAGCGGCCCTTATGAAGTGGAAATTGGGGGCAAGAGCTTGCTGGATTTTTCCTACCAGATTATGCAGAAGCAGAATGAGTATGTGCTTCCAGTCCAGGGACGACCTGTAAAAGGTGAGTTTTCTGAGATGTGAAGCGGCTGCACTGGGGTGGATTAGGCTACCTGTGTAAAAGTAAGAAAAGCCCAGACACAGCTTTTCTTAAGTAAAAGTAACTTTAGAAGGATGTGATTTCTAGCAGAGAAAGAGTGGAAAGAAAGATTTGCCAATCAGATCTCACTATGGTAGTCTTGCAAATAATTCCACAACAGTTATAATATAGTTTCCCATCTCTTTCAGTTTACAAAATATGCCCTGCTTGGTCACCTTGATGCTATCCTTACTGGCCATAGGTGATCAGGCAAGCCTATACTGAAAGGGTAAGGAAACCACCACGGAGATAAAATACCCTATGGCTACACATTATCCAGAAAAATAGTCTCCTTTAGGACTCCAAGAAAAACAAAACTGAAGAAAGCTGAGTATGGAGCCATAAGCCCCAGGAAGGGGATCAGTAACCGATGCACCAGTAGAGGGGGAAGGAAGGCCACGGGATTCTGTAGCAGTGGACTGCTCTGGTGACTGTTCCATCTTTTCCAGGATCAAACTACACTGTCTCCATGAAACTGATGGGGGATGCCAAAAGTACTCAGATTCAGCAACTAAATGCTATTTCTGACCTGGGGACCCCAATAGACTCCATTCCTTTGAATCAAACCTCGGATGCCCTTGGAAACCCCTTGGCCATCGCCCATTTTTCTTTTCATGCAGCGGTATGTACCCTTTCTCATAATGGTTACTTGCTAAAGAGATGAGCAGTATAGTGTAAGGTGCGTCATGATCCCATCTCTTATTTCTGTGCTATTCCACAGGAACAAATATCAGTAGGTATCCACGTAACAATGGGTCACGTCTCTGTGAGATCCAAATCATTGTTCCTTATATAATTAGCTGCTTTGAATGCCCTTCAGGGAAATAAAGAAGATAGAAATTTAGTGAATAAATAAATAGAGAGCATTCACTGATAAAGTGAAGAGAAGGGAATGCCATCTGAAAAAACACTTCGGGTTAAACTACATGTTGCAGTAATCCTGGAATTAATTCACAACATAGGAAGTGGACTGAAAGTGCCCCTTTTCAAATTAAAAAAAGAATGATGTGGATTTATCCAACTAGGACCCTGACAGTGGAGAGAGAGAAAACAATCTCCCCTGCGTGGGACTGGCGTACAAAGGTCATTTGGCACCCGGTGCCCATAAATTTTTGGCACCCTCCCCATGACAAAATTATTTTCAGTAAAAGTCATGATATGATATGAATAATAATAATGGCCAGAAAAGAAGCACAACCAGTGAACATTTTCTTTTATTGAACTTAGATATAGTAGGTTTCACATACGGAGTGAACATTAGAGATCATAACTCAGAACAAAACAGGAAAGGAATGCCCATCAAGATAAGATGCAGTGGGCTTGTGGTCTATCATACATACAAAAGCAGTTTTGTTGTAATATAGAAGAAAGGCAAAACATATGTACATTTATGAAGATTACATTTGTTTTCTAAAATGCTTGCAAGAAGCTATTTACTCCCAGTGTAATCCACATTTTGTTTGAGTGTACACCTTTTGTTACAGGATTTCCCAGTGTAATCCACTTTTTGTTACGTGAAGCAGTTGTGTTTTCCTTTTCTGGCTTTTGGCTATAACATCTGATAGAATAGAGGTATTGCAATGAAGTTTGTTTCATTGCATTCCGCATGAAATTATGCATCAAATAATATATAACATGATGGTATTATTCAAAAAAATACCAAGATTTTAAAAATTGGGCAGTGGCCTCTGTCACCCCCCTGCAGCTTAGCACCTGGGTCCTGTGCCCCCCCAGTCCTCCATTTGTATGCCACTGCTGCATGGTTGTCTCACTGACAGTCTGCCCACAAAGTGGCTACTTGTTCCCAAAGTGGCTACGTGGAACAAAAGAAGAAGTTTTCTTCAAAGGTACACAGAATTGTAGGGTGTCCTGGTCCAAATCAGGATCAGAGTGGATACAAAGAAGTGCAGTTTATAATCTGAATCAAATGCCCTTTCAAGTGCTGTTTTCATAAACAAGCCAAGCGCACATGCACCAGTCATGCAATAAACATATTGTCGGTCTCTAATAGTGTTCATGCATGGAAACCTTAAACACTCAACTGAACAGCACCAAGGACAATCTAATCTATACATTATATCAATTCTCTTTCTAGCATGAAACATGCTTCTTCCATGAAAAACTAATAATTTAAAAGTAGTGGTGATGGCAGATTCAGGACTGGAGCTTTCAAAATGCAAATGCTTTCTATTTCCAAGAGCTCTATCCCAGGGGTGCTCAATAGGTAGATCGCGAGGCAAAATGAGTAGATCGCGGAGCCCTGTCTCTCCAAACTGTTAATATGTCAGTTTCGTCTAGTGACTATTTAGCTGACACTAAACTGACACTGAAACTGACACTTTAGCTGCTCTTCAGGGGGCGGGAGTTCGAGATGGAGTCGCTCTGATGGCGGTAGCCGCGGGAGGCCCCGAGTGACCCTCCCCTTCCCTTCCAGTCCCTCGGTCGGGGCTGACAGGTGAGACGACCCCCCTGCCGCCTGCATGCGCAGCCCCTCTCCATGGAAACGGGGAAGCCCCCCGCACCTTCCGAGGAGGACCTGCGACGCCTCCCTCTCCCTGCTGGTCTCAGGGCACAGCCACAAAGAGTTTGGGGGGCGGGGAGTGGGGAGCTCCTCCCCCCGTAGTGCAGCAAGGCTGGGCATGTGCCTCTTGGGGGGACCTGTGGCTGCCCCCAGTATGTGGGGTGGGGAGAGAGGAGAGGCCTCCCGTGTGCTTCCTGAAGCATCTGGTGGGCCACTGTGGGGCACAGGAAGCTGGACTTGGTGGGCCTCCTCTGACCTGGTCCAGCAGGGGCTCCATACATCAAAGGGGGTGTCTGTCAGACGCTTCCTTCCCCCCTGGTAGATCTTCGGGCCTTGCTGGGTTTCAAAGTAGCTCTTGAGCCAAAAAAGTGTGAGCACCCCTGCTCTATCCCATTAGACAACCCAATAAGAATGGCTAATTTCTCCGTTTTAGAGCTTTGTGATTCTTTCCAGATAATCTCATATACACATATCAAAATCCACAATAATAATGTAAAGGACAGAACTGTAGTCCTCCTTTCTTCTTTACATTCCAGACTACCCTGCTGCAAGTGGAAGGCCTTTCCCCAGGGCATTTGCCCTTTTCACGGATCAGCGCTGATTCCATCAGCACAGAGTCTGTCCAGATTGTGACCTTATCAGGCCAGAACGGTGAGTTCCTAACAGCCCAATCCCATTTGGGCTGTCAAGAGAGGAGCTGTCGGCAACTACATCCTGATCCAGGGCAGTAGTACTTCGTGGTTAGCATGCTCACTTCCTTCTCCCCTCTCATCCATTTGGACATGTCGCTGAATGAGGAAAAACCTTGGTAGAATGAATCCACTGCCACCAGCCCAGGAGACTAGCCAGAGGAGCTCCCTGGGCAAAATTCCACTCCTAGAGAGAGTATCCTGACTGTTTTAACCTGAACAAGAGGCCTCCAGCCTTCCTCTTGCATTTCCCCCCATGAGCAGCTGGTGGGTTCTCCAATGCGAAGCTTTCTACAGAGCTCTGGATAGCTGGACGAAGAGAGAGAGATCCATATGGGAAGCTTTATCAGTTGCCACCTGGGATGTTTTTTTCACCATGTTTCTCTGATTAGAGAAGTTCCAGCTACTTGGTCATTCTGTCTCACCCCCTTGGAATTCGATAAACCAGTTTGCTAAGCAGCCTCACTTCTCCAAATCTACAGTTTCCCCCAGAGCTATCTGTAATTTGCAACCCAGCTGCTGGGACACAGAAAGAATCAGGCCTTCCTGTGGCCAAACACAGAAAGGAACAGGGATCATAGGAAAATAACAGGGATTTATCACACGTGCATAGGATTTTGCTGAAAGAGCCAGAGCCTTCCTTACACTACATCCTAAATTCATCTTCAACTGCAGGAAATTAACCAATTGATTCCTCACTAACAATATACCACAGCTATTCACACTATTTTTTGTTAATCTACTTTCCCAGGCACGATGTCACCTGGTGGGAGTCTGGACATCTCTGTCCTGGTGGTGAATGATGGAGCAGCTGCGTCATTTTCTTTCAATGTCTGGGATGACCTGGGTTTCTTGAGGGGCTTCAGACCAAGTGGAAGTTACCTGAATGCTGGAGGGAATGTCACCCTCACTGCAACCTTTGTGGCAGCTGTAGACAACAGCAGCTTTGCCTCCAGGTGAGACAATGTTCCCAAAGTGGTAGAAGTCAAGATCTCTCTGTGACATGGGGCAAGAGTGACAGTTTGAAGTGCAAATAGGTGTTATGCCCGTATTTTGGGATTCATAGGGCAGGAAGGAAGCAGAACTCTCAGGAGCTTGATCATCAAGGGATAATTATGCCCCAAGATCAGGATCTAGAACACATTGGGAGAGATCCATTCCAGCCCATTCCATGCTGAGAGATCCAAGCCACTACAGGATAAGAATAGGTTCAAGTAAGAATAGGAACAGGTATAATCCAGAATGGTCTGAAATATGGTCATAGCCCAGAATTGTATGAATCCCAAGTTTTTCTATGCCTTTTGCCCCTTTCCCCCAGGAACAGAAATACTCTTCCCCTAGCATCTATTCACTCGCTCACTTCCACAAATCAAAATAGCAGCAGGAAGAGCAAATAAATTGGGGGTGACATTCCTACCCTCTACCCCAAAAGGGAGTAAGGTATGCATGGGTTCTCTTGACACAGCTCAACCATCCTCAATAGCTACCAAGTGACTAATTCTGGACGCAATCCTAACCAACTTTCCAGCAGTGACATAGCTGTGCTAATGTAGCATGCACTGCATCCTGCAGTGGGGGGACAAACAAGGAGGCCTCCTCAAGGTAAGGACACATTTGTTACCTTACCCTGAGTCTGCACTGTGGCTAGGTCAGTGCTGGAAAGTTGGTTTGGATTGCACCCTCCATCAGACAACAACTTACAGCATCAGTGGTAGTCAGCTTGACACTTCTGCTTCAGATAGAATTAGGCAAGATAGTGTATACAGAGCAAGTAGCCAAGGAGAGTCCCAAGAGAGAAGTACCCAAGACAGCAACTAAAATGTCTGACTCTGACTTATGATGGAGCTGACCAATCAGAAAAGTAAACTGAAGGTGACATCCAATTTCAAGATTGAAGAACAGTTTGTGTCTTTCTTTCAAGTTGGTTTGTAGCTTTCTTCTCATAAGTGTGAGGTGGAAGTTTCCATTTAGAGGCTTTCTGCAAATCATATTTTGTGGACAGGTACTTGACCATCACTCTGGTCCACCACAAGCGAAGCTTTAGCAGGCTCCAGATGGGCCACATTTGTTTGGGGGCAGAGTTGCTAAGGAATTACTCTGATGAGAGCAAATACTGGTAGGGAGGTTCTTTTGCCATGACTCCTGGATTCTCTAGTAGGGGATTAGAATTTGGTGGATTATTAGAACAAAGCATTGGTGAGATAACTGTGTAGGACACATGGTGAAGCAGTGATGAGGTAGGTAGAGCAGATGTGCTAAGTTGTTCAGCAGGTGTCCCTTCTCCCATAACACCACCAACCCCCAAACACACTCAGTGTATACTAACAGAATGTCCTTTCAGCATTGCAACATTCACTGCGAAAAGCTCTGCAGCCCAGAATTACCTCAAACTGCCCATCATTGTGATCCCAGAAACTGCACTGGTGAGTCTGGAATCCACATTGAGTTTTCCTGATTGTTGCCAATACTGGCCTACTGCAAAGACAAACACACAGAAAAAGGGCAAGCATGCTCAGTCTTGACTTACTTGTATTATGGGTAGAGTCACTGTATACCTGTTTTGAACCCATAAGGACACTTGGGATGGACTGATTATGAACACTGAAAGCTGCCTTGGGGGTCCAACTAGCTCTGAATTATCAACACTGACTAGTAGCAGCTCTTCAGTGTTTCAGGCAAAGATGTCAGGAATTGAACCTGGGATTTTTGTATGCTGTAGCATGAGCTACTGTCTCTTTCTAATTAATGGAGGTAGTAAGATTGGTGGTGTAGTACACTGATGATGGTGATGGTTTATATATATATGTCATTCAAGCACACAGCAATTTACAACAGCTGAGTAGACAGATCTTTGCCCAGAGAGACTCGGAATCTAGAAACAGGCACAATGAAGACATCAGAGAGGGGAGGGGAGTGTTGGCAGGGGAAAGAAAGTGATATTACTGTTTAAGCCACATAGGTTTAGTTACTGCAGGGTAAAGGGACTGGAGAGTAATGCCAAAGATTATATGGAGAGGTGGCTTTTGCCTGGGACTTGGAAGGCAGCATCATACAGATGACCCAAGAGGGTGTTCTGGGCATAAGGGGCAACAACAGAAAAAAAAACAGCATCTACAGTTAGAAATATTGATCAACGGTGTGTATTTCTCTCCCTGGAAAGCTAGGATATAAGAGTTTACCACAATATACTTAAAGGTGTTTTTGTACACCATAGTCTCTCGAGACTGAAGGTTGCCAACAAGTTTTTGTACTAGCTAGTCAGCAAAAACTTTATAAGAGTTCATGAGAGTTTATAGGGTTGGTATGTCACACCAGATGCTCGGGATCAACACAAACCGTTTGAGCCCAGTCCTTTTGCATGTTATGCCGCCCATGCATTCCACCAGCTTTAACTGCCATAGAGCAGCAGTGAAACACATTCCAGCAGTGCTCAGTGTCGAATGCTGCCAGAGCACTAGCGGGAAGACCAGAGCCTTTGCCTGCATGCCAGAGGATCCTCACGAACCTGCCAGGGCAGGTGGGGGCAGAATGGAACAGGAGGAGGGCAGGGGGAGGGTGGCACAATGAGGACTGCAACGGGGACAGGCAGGGTCCGGGAATGGAGCAGGTTCAACAGCAGTGGCAGCTGACGAATCCAAACCCCCTTCCCAGACCTGATCCCCTGACCTGGGTCCACATGGATCTGTGCCAGCTAGCACAGGACTGAGTAGACCCCTACATGCCATGGGGTCTTAACCCAGGTTAGGATTAGGTTATACATTATTTATCTTTACATAAATACATATATAAGTTCCTTTTGGTTTGACTTTTATACCTATGTATATTGAGGGCAATATTTACTAATGATTACTCTCTGCTATTTTTAACCAACATGCGCTCCACCCTATAGGAAACTGATGAGACCCCACCAGTCCACAGGCTGCTACACTTTTATATGCCTTGCATAGGCAATATCCAGAATATCCCTGACTGCTCCCGGCACATTTGGCGCATGAAGTTTTCTGCTAAAGATGCTCACAGTGCTGTCACTGTCCAGATCACTACAGATCCCTCTGGCCTGTCCTGTAACCCAAGGACAACAGATGAGAAGGATGTAATTTGTCACTATGAGTAAGTACATCCATATAGAAATCAGTACCACTGAACATGAAGAAGGAAGAAAAACACTGCTATGGAATCCAGCAACTGGAGCACCAGACTTGTCATTATTTCAGCTTTCTTTTTTTCAAATTGCTAGAACACTAATAGTCCTCTAGAGAACTGAAAAAGAAATTCATTCTACAGCAGCAGCTTCTGTCAAAGATGCAAGTACTAAAGGGATTCTGAAAGAAGCTTTCAGGAATCAAAGATGGGATGGGATTTCTTAACAAGGCAAAACTCCCAGGCATCCCCCCTTCCCTACCTTTGTCATACTGCCCTTACATACTTATCCAACATGCATAAGAAGCAAACCTGTTCCATGTGGTGTCCCATACAATCTCCAAAAGCTGTTCCAGATATACTATCTTTTCTATGCAGCTACCCTTCCATGTTTATAAAAAAAAGAAAAATAGAGAAAAAAGGAAAAGCCACCTGTAGAACATTCCATAAGGAAATCACATATGGCTTTTTATTTTGCTGTATGTACACATCCTGGGAACTTATCAATGACTTCATGCAGCTTGATCTAGGAGTTTCTGGCCCCTGTACTACTGGTTGCTGGTTAAAGACAGGAGGAGGATGCATGCAGCTGAATTTGAGACACCATCACTTTAGCCCAGAATCCTCTTGATCCTGGGAAGCAGATGATTCCAAGAAACCATCCCGTGCCATTATGTTCTATAAACCTTTCAGATCTGCTGTACACCTTCACTCTCAGCAACGTCTTGTTGGGTATGGAAGCTGTGAGACCATCTTAGCACTTACCCGTTTTCTTCAGTTACTTCCCAGCTGTTAGACCAACATGTGACAAAAGTATTTAATAGTCACAAATTCCCATGCTACAAACATGTGGGCAATTGCCACACATGACAGCCTACATACTGTTGCCTGTTTTTCTTACAAGCAAGCATTGTGTGTAAATAAACTGCAATGGGTTCATTAGCAATCCTACCATTAACCAACAGCATCCCTCTTGAGTTTCCCACGGGTTCAAGCAAAAATGAACAGCAAAGATACGTTTGTCAGTTAGGATGACAAATGTAAGTCACAAGTAGGCTTTCCAAATATAACTCATCAGGCCCCTTATTAGACCCTTTAATTCTGCACCCCAGGACTGAGAATTCTCCTACTCCAGCTTCCTCAATGCTTCTGTCTCAGGTTTTCCCACCTCTGCCAAAGGCAAATATCAGTCAGAGCTTTCCCTTCACTTAGCCCTCCAGCTTATGTCTCATATTTTTTTTGTCCCCCTTTATAGGTCAAACTGCTGTTCTCCTTATGTAGAGATCCTGATCAGTGATGAAAATGGGAACACAGACACCCTCACTGTGGACTACAGACAACCTCGTCCCACTGCAGCCTAGTGAGTTAAAACATATATGAAGATACTGTGTCAGAGCACTGTTCTATCTAGTGCAGTATGATCACTGTGACTACTAGGGGCTCTCTAAATAGGACTGGACTGGTCAAGACCTCCTGACACCAGAGGGAGAGCAGAGCTTGGGGACTACAGCACGAGCAGTAATGTCATCAGCAGGAGAACTTGGGTGCTGCCTTTGAAACTTTTTTCAAAGAACCTTGGCCATAAAAGAAGCATTAGGCTCAGTAAGAGGCAAATGTTAATCTCAAAGGGTGTAATCCTAACCAAATTTCCAATAACGAGGTAAGGGCAATACAATTCTGAGATAGGGAACAAACATTGCCTTACCTTGAGGAGGCCTCCGTGACTGCCCCCCAACTGCTGGAAAGTTGGTTAGGATTGTGCCCTAAGAGTCAATTCTATAGTTGCTCTGCGCTGCCTCAACTTGTTGGTGCATGCCAGATCCTATCCTCCTTTTCCTATCCCCCTTTGTTTCCTTGGACTTGCACCAGTGAAAATGCTGGCACAGCTCCAAGGAGACCCTTTGCAGAGTGAGAGGCTTACAGATGGATAAGCGGATTTAAATCCCCTTTCCCTTTCAAAGCCCCCTGCTCCATCACTCCCTAGGTACAGTGCACACTTTTTGGCATGGCTGCACCAGGAGGAGGGGAGGATAGGATTGGACTGCAAATGTATTTTGTATAGTTTTAATGCATTTTGATTCTCAGGGGTGTCATGGCAAGTTCTTCCACTTCAAAACTTACCACTATACCACTGTCTAGCACAGGGATCTCCAAACCCCGTCCCGGGGGCCAGATGCAGCCCGCAGCAACCCTCTACCCAGCCCGTGGCCAGCCTCTTGTCCCCTGAAGGCCCCTGGCCCACTCGACTGTACATGACCAGAGCTGTACTCTGATTGCATCTGGAGGGTGTTCTGAGGGCCAGAGAAGCTGAGTGAATGAGCCCACTCATTCATTTATTCATTCATCTAAGGTCCATCTCTAATTTATTTATTTAAATTTTATATTTAAATTTTTTTCTGGCCCTCAGCACTGCGCCAGATATTTCATGCGGCCCTCTGGTCAAAAAGTTTGGAGACCCCTGGTCTAGCATCCAAAGCCATGTGCCAGTTCTATCCCCCCCCCCCCAAGCAGCCTCTGATTCTCAACCTCTCTGCACTGGAAAAAGAAAACAGGGGTAAAACACAAGAGGCAGGGTGGAAATGGGGAGATCAGAAACACTCTATCTACATTCTCCTCTTCTCCACACTTGCCTTCTTTTTTCAGTCTCGGGGAGTGGGAGGAGGAAGAGTACTGGAGGCAAGAGGGTGGATGGAGGTGAGCAACCTCCGACAAATACTGCAGTTGACCACATGATGAACTGGTCCGCTCTAAGGCCATTGGTAAAAAGGTCTTGAGTAGGACCTCCAAACTGTGATCCTTTCACTGAAGATGCTGGGGAGTGAGTGTGGGTCTTTCTGCATGTTAAACATGCCCTGCTAAGGTACTGAATTAGGTAGGAGCTACTCAGGAACAGGAGCTGTGCCTAATGTAATAGTAAAGAGAACATTGTTACCCAGGATTGCTTCTATGCTACCTGTCTATCCAAAATAGATATTCATTTGTTCCATTTTTATGGAAAATCTAGATGACATCACTTCCAGTTTACTGTATTCCAGTGCTCTCTGTATTGACTTCCATTTTTGAGACTAGTTAACCAACTTGAAGTATATTTCCCCCTTCCAACCACAGCCATCCCTAGAAGGGTACAACCAGGGTATGGGCACAAGGCAACTCAACCAGTTCAGGTCCCCCATTATATTGATCATGAAAGCATGGGGCCCAGGGCAACCACACCTGTTCTCTGTGTATATCACAATTGCAGGTCCTATCAGCTTCTTCCAGCTACTAACCCTTTAATTAGTCATTTCCTACTTGGCCCATTCTTTTAAAGTAGCACTGCTTCTCAGATATTTGCTCTTTGATTAATTCCTTCCTTTGGTCTGGCCAGAGCAGTGCATAGTAAGTCCTTTAAGAACTCGATATTTGAACAATATAATTTTTCCCTGTAAGTAGGCCATTCAATTACTTATTTCTTCTTTGTTACCAAATCAATGAGTCCTTTTTTTTTTGCAAAGAGAAAAGGCAGGAAATAAAAATTGTCATTAAAGGCAGGAAATAAAAATTGACCAATTCAGTGCTATGGTAGCCAGACTGAAGGAAGCAGCTAATTAAAGGGCCAGTAGCCAAGAAGCACATGATTCCTCCCCCCCCCCATTTCTTTCAAAGGGAAAAGGAGGAAACAGCTAATTAAAGGGATGCTGCTGGGAAGAGCGGGGCCTTTGCTCAATAGGAGTTACTTCCGAGCACAAATATGACTTGGTTTCTTGCTGCAGGCTGTGGATAAAGCAGAATAAAAAATGAAAATGAAGAAACAAAAATAAACAGCAAGATCTTGCCCATGGGGATGGTCTTTCAGGGATTGATATGAGGAATGCACGTATTAAGTCCTCTTTGGAACCTCGGATATAATTCTATTTCCAGTTGTTTTCAGAACAGCAATGCCTCAGCAATGAAAAAGGGTGCAACACCCAATGCCCAGGGGTCTGTGGAAGGGAAACACTCAAGTGAAAAAGAGGGAGGTTGGAAGCCAGGCAAAGCTGCTAGTTTTTTTCCTGAAAGAGAATCTAACAGTTTCACGATGGACAGATATGCAACGGGTTCAGCTTTCCCTCTTTCTGCCAGAGTTCACCTCCACCAGATGAACTTGTGCCACAGATGCAACTACTAAAGGTGTAGTGAAAGTGCTTTTAGAGTTAGGGTTCCAGGATTCTTTGTGAGGAGGCAGTCTTGTGGATTATAGGGAGGGAAAGTCACAGACTCAAATGGCTTATACTTTTCATGTAAACTCTCTCTCTCTCTCTCTCTCCAGTTGAGCTGCATCACCTGAGTATCTTAACAGCTAATAGGCTACCGCAGAATTCAGTTCTGGTCTCATGCTGCCATTTATATTGGCAAAAAGATCCCAGCCAGAGCCTTGACTGACCAGTGCTAACCAGGCTTTGACTGCTACTCCGAACTTGCACAAAGCTAAATAAAACAAATTTCAGAAAGCAACTGTGTCTGTTTACAGTACCCCTTACAACAGTGGTTCTCAAACTTTTAGCATTGGGACCCACTTTTTAGAATGAGAATCTGTCCGAACCCACCAGAAGTAATGTCATGACCAGAAATGATATCATCAAGCAGGGAAAAACAATCCTAGGCTGCAAATCTACTCACAGTAATCCAGGAGTAAGTCCCATTGACTATCATTGTCAATGATAGTATAAAAGCATATATAAATATATAAATATATAAAAGCATATATATTATATAAAAGCATATAAATATATAAAAGCATATATATAGTAGCCTGTTAAAAGTACAGATCCGTAACATTTCCCCAAATGCAGTCACATACCAGAGTAGCATCAAGTCTAATATATTAAAAATAAAATATTGAAATTGGAAACCTACTTGAAATTGGCTCGTGACCCACTTAGTGGGTCCTGACCCACAGTTTGAGAAACACTGCTTTACAACAATATATGTTTCCATACTACAAAGAGCCCAACAATCTGAAGATTCAGATTTGGTCCCTAAAGCATACATTTTCCTCTTTCCCAGCCCGTTCCATGTCAAAGACTATGGAGAAAAAAGCCTCCACCTTTCCTTCCCTGCAGATTGGCAGCCATCTTGTCCTTTTGTAGCCATCTTGTCTCTGGAAAAGAGACCTTCTGTTATGGTGGCCCCAGTCTAATTGGTACCTGTGTCATGCCCTTATATTATGATATCAGTGATGTCATGACTGGAATGCCAGTATAATGTTGCTCCCAGGCATCATGAGCACCGCCTATTGTGTACCAGCATATATGGATGCCACATTGCATGGTGAATTGTTTCACCCAGTATTCATACCCACAATATGGACACAAGAATGGACACTGCCTTTCTGAACAACTGGCTACATTCCTGAAGAACTCTGGTCAAGCCTGAAATTCCTCTGAATGTGCTGCCCCTTCCAGTCACACCCTGTGCAAGAACTGGGAAATGAACACTTCACAAACACTACAGACTCCAAAGTCCACACAGGTGCCCTGATGTCGAGGTCAGGCTGGGGGCATGGAGGCTTTCTCCAGAACTAGATACGGGAGTGTGTTGTGTTTGAATCGTGATGGTTTCAAACAATCTGAGGGTCAAATGCTGAATGGTACTGAGCAAAACAAACGCAAGGAAGCACAGTGCCAAGTGGGAGAAAGCCAAGACAACACTGCATTGACAAAATGAATGGTTGGTGGCCTTTCGACCACCCAGCACATGTGGCCATGAGCCATTGTATTGGTGGCCTCATTGTGCTCTCCAGCGGAACATGACTTCTGCTGGCATCCTCTCACTTTCACTGGTGGAATGCAAGAGAGGATAGGATTGGGCAGTAGAGCTCATGCTTAGCTCTTGCGTATTTACATTTTTGCAAATTATGTTAGACACTCTGAGATTAATGAAATTATACCAGTGACTGAAGTATTTTGCGCACACAGAAACATTATATAAATACTATTATTATTCCCTATATTCAATACACGAACTTCCATAGTTCTCATAAAGGAGCCTCTGATCCAGAAGGAGGGGACAGCATTTGGGTGGTAAGAACCTAAATTATACCCAATTCCAGTCCCAGGCCTCAGTACGACACAGGATCCTATGCCGGAGCCTGCCAGCCAGGAAACTTCAAAGCCAGAGACCCCCGAGTCAGAGACCTGATCACCCCCAGAGTCAACAACCACTGAGTTGCTTGGGACCCCTTGAGGCACCAGCTCCACCAACACCCCAAATAGGCTATAGGGCTGCCCTTTTAAATCTCTCTGTAATTCAGGCAGAGAGGCAGAGTATAGAAGGGGTAGTTGGGCCAGAGGATATTTAAGAACTCATTCCTGCTGAGTCCCTTGATAAAGCAAGTTGCTCATTTGGAGCTCTCCTGAGTACCCGCACCTCTGCCTTGCACAGATAGGACAGGATAGAACAAGAGGTTAAGAGGAACAAATATGGAGAGCATCTTGCCTGGATGCCTTTAAGAGGGGATTGGACAAATTTCCGGAGGAGAAGTTCATTATGAGTTACAAGTCATAGCAGGTATGTGCAAGCTCTTGGTTTTAGAGGCAGACTGTCTCTGATTGCCAGAGGCAGGGGAGGGCACCAGGACGCAGGCTGTGCTTGTTGTCTTGTGTGCTCCCTGGGGCATTTGGTGGGCCACTGTGAGATACAGGAAGCTGGACTAGATGGGCCTTTGGCCTGATCCAGCAGGGCTCTTCTTATGTTCTTATTTTCTTATGAGAGAAGCAAGAAGAGGATCAAATCCTTCAGCCATGAAGTTCACAAAATGGCCTTTTGCTAGGTCACCATCTCTTAGCCTAACCCACCTCACAGGATTGTTGGGGGGGGGGGGGAACTGGGACACACACTATGTATGTAAGCAGCCACTCTAACTCCTTGGAGGAAGAGCAGGTTAAAAATGTAATGATAATTTTAAAACAAAACATTATTTCCCTGCCAAAAATGCACAGGTGTTTCTGTTCTTAGTCTCTGTTTGTAGTGGGAGGGGGATACAATCTAAATTTACAATCTAAATCCAAAATTACATTCTCTTTTTACTGCAGTATGGTATCTTTTCCAGTGGCTGTTGCAGGAGTCTTTTCTGCATCTTGTTTTAGATTTCCCTTTGGGGACAGGGAAACATTTGTTTAGATAATAATTTCAGGATTTTTAAAAAAGCAACCGAAAGATAAATCTGAAGTTGGGCACATGTGAAAAGGGTATTTCAGAAGGCCTGCTATTTTTCCCTGGCTCTCTCCCAGCTGCATAACAGTCAGAAACTCAGCTGAGGCAGCTTTCCCCCCTGCATGGGAAAAGGCTGCCGCTCACGTCTGCCTATCATGCAGCTAGATCTCCTGCCAGAAACAGTGTACCAACTTTACGGTAACCCTGATTACGATACATCCCTCCTTCATCTGGGAAGTGATTACCAGCAAAAGTGAGGTTTTGGAGCTTGGTCCTTTGCCCAATTAAATAGAAGGAAATTGACTGATAGTTGGCAAATGCCCCCCTGCCATCTCAGCAGTTTCACTCACAGGGTAAAGGGCACACTCCAGAGTAGAGACAAGCAGACACAGCCAAGCAGAGCTAGAGAGTCTTTCATTCTCTTTCCTCCACCTGATCCCTGTTAGTCAGAATATGTTGCTGTCCATCCTTTGAAATGGAAAAGGAAGAGGGAAAGGGCCAGAGGAAGACATACAGAGGAGTGATGGGCTAGACTCTAGCCTACTCTAGTCCAAACCAAATAGCAAGAGAAGGGGTGGAAGCAAGTGGGTGGATGGAGGCAGGGCCTAGGAGAGGAGGGTAAAGGGGGTAATTTGTACTCAGGGCCCAGGGTCAAAAGGGGGAACCAAGAGCCAAAGGAGGGGGCCCAGAAATTTCTGTAATTTCCCAACAAAATTGGGCTGTAAGGGCACAATCCTAACCAGGTCTACTCAGAAGTAAGTCCTATTGTGTTCAATGGGACTTACTCCCAGGAAAGTGAGGTTAGGATTGCAGCATATGACCCAAGTCCTAACCAACTTTCCAGCTCTGACATAGCTGTGCCAGTGGGGCATGTGTTGCATCCTGCAGTTGGGGGGCAGTCACGGAGGCCTCCTCAAGGTAAGGGAATGTTACCTTACCTCCGAGCTGCATTGTCCTTACCTCACTACTGGAAAGTTGGTTAGGATTGCACCCTAATGCTGGAAGCCTAGACACACTTACTTGAGAGTAAGTGCCTCAGACGTACTTAGGAATAAACTTGTATAGGATTGTGCTATAACCTGACCACCTCCCTGTCTGCTTCAAATATTTGCCAGCCCTCGGAACAGCTTGTAACAGAAGTCATTATTGGACAGGGCTCTCATTTGTGAGTCCATGCAACATAATACAAGTGTGCGATCATTACAAGCTGCACTAATTGCATGCTATTTATGAAAGCATGTTTTAGGTGTAAAGTATAAAAAAAACTGCAACAAGTTTGAAGCAATCTTTAGATTAACCAACAGCACCCTCTGGAGTTTACCACGAGTTCTGCCATAATGTTTTCAGAGAGGGGCTGCCAAGTGAGCAAGAGTTTTGAAAGCACAAATATGTGCCTGTATGAATATCCAGAATTTCATGCTGCATTTGGAGACCCCCCCAGTCTCCTTGCTTCAGGTGGATCACAAAATGCAATCTAAACCTTCCCAATATGGAAAAGATTCTGGCCTAAACACCCCCCCCCCCCAAACTCCTGGTGTTTTTCCAGGGCTGATGGGGCAACCTGGAGGCAACTTGGGTTCCACTGTTATTGGAGCGACAAGGTTCACCTTCACACTGCTTGATGAAGGCACCCACTCCAGGACATGCAAGCGGACCAGAGTCCAAGACTCCCCCTTTGGGATACACCCCCTCCCTTCTCATGGCAACAAAGGGGTTAAGTTTTTTCCCCTGTTCTTCTTCCTGGCTTTCAAAGAAAGATGGTGAAGCCCCCACCAGGTCTGATTCTCCATCCATTCCCCCCCACCCCCCACCCCCAGAACTTTGCTCTCACTCCTTCACTTAAGCGGCTTCTGCACTAGCCTCTCCCAGTTCCCAGCTTCCCAAGGAAGCAGAACCTACGAGTTCCTTCAAGAGCCGAGAGGTCCCTTTCCCTCTGAATGGCAGGTGGCTACGGACAGGGCCGTAGCTAGGGAGGGCCGGGGGGGCTTTGCCCCCCCTGAGCCAGCAGTTTGCCCCCCCAGCATTTTTTCCAAACCTGTCCTCTATCTAATCTGGTGTCAGTTGGGGGTGATTTGAAGCCCTTTTTGCAACATTTTTTGTGCATAGGAAGGAAGACAGCTCTGGGATTGGGGAGGAGAGAGAGAGTGCATGTGTGTAGAGTGAGTAGAACAGGGTCCTGGGGGGGTTCTCTTTGGAAGTTATGAGCTCTGGCCCCATCCAGGGCACATGGAGAGCGGGGCTGGTCAAGAGCAGCTACAAGAAGGTTGGGAGAGATTTCTGCTTGTACTGGCTGGGGGAAGTGAGGGTGTTTTTTCTTCCACTGTGGAACATGCTAATTACTATAATGGTATTGCTGGGGGTGTCCTCTCCAGTGCTCGAAGCCTGGGTAAAGTAGATATGGAGGATAGACTGTTACCCATGCAGCAAATCCCCCCTCTCCACGTTGCTGAAGTGGTCCAATGGAAAGGCAGAAGCCAATATGGTTGGTTCCAGCGGCTTCGCAGGAGTTGCCAGAACATGACTGTGTTCAGCCACGAACTGCCTCAGGGACTCCAGCTCCTGATTTTGCCTCGAGGTTGACTCCTGAAGCCTTTTCCACAACTGGATGTAGCCACAAGGCAGTGGAGGTTTGGGATCCCAGGTCCATCCAAGTCCAGGTGGGAGCCCAGACCCAGGTCTGCCTGCCCAGCAAATGTCCACAGAAGAGAAAAGCTCAAGCAGGAGCCCAGGTCTACACAGCAGGTAAACCTGGGCTCCAAGTCTAGGCGGGAGCCCAGGTCTACCCACCCAGCAAATGGCCACAGAGGCTATAAGCTCAAGCGGGAGCCCAGGTCTACCCAAGCAGGCTCCAAGGCTGCTTGGCTCCAAGTCCAGGTGGGAGCCCAGACTGAGGTCTGCCTGCCCAGCAAATGTCGACAGAAGCGATAAGCCCAGGTTGGTTACTAGCTACCTGCCTGGCTGACCTGGGCTCTGAAGGTAGTGCTCATGGCCCCCTCCCAAATACAGACACTGGATCCACCCCTGGTTCTAAGGAGATTCAACTCTCAGAAAGCTGGGAGAATTCAGCTCAGCCAGTGAGCTTCAGGAAGTTCAAATCTTCTGTACTTTTGCTTTTTAAAAAAAAGTAAAAAAAAAACTAGTGTTCCAGTGGCATTACTGTATTTGACTAGCATATCTTTCCTCTTGCTTTTATGTAAAGAAAATAAATTTTTTATTTTAATATGTATCAATGCATCAGCAATGTGTAATTGACAAATGTTATGTAGTTGCTAGATAGGTGCTAGATAGGTGTTGTAGGTGCTAGATAAGCTTTATATAGGTAGATAGGTGTTGCATAGGCATTATATAAGTGTTAGGCGCTATATAGGTGCTAGATATGCATTCTATAGGGTGTTAGGTGCTAGATAGACGCTAGATAGGTGCTAGATAGGTGCTACATAAGTGCTAGATAGGCATATAGGTGTTAGGTGCTAAATAGGCGCTATATAGGTGCTATAGACATTATATAGGTGTTAGATAGGCGCTATATATGTGTGTTAGATAGGTGTTGCATAGGTACTAGATAGGCATTATATAGGTGTTAGTGTTGGCAACCTTCAGTCTCAAAAGACTATGGTATCGCGCTCTGAATGGTGGTTCTGGAACAGCGTCTAGTGTGGCTGAAAAGGCCAATTTGGGAGTGACAATCCTTTCCATACTGGGCGCAAGTGCAGTCTGTCCCCCTGGCTATGGGCCTTCCTTCTTTGCCTCTTTGCCTCAGTCTGTTGGCCAAGAATCTCTTCAAACTGGGAAAGGCCATGCTGCACAGCCTGCCTCCAAGCGGGCCGCTCAGAGACCAGGGTTTGCCACCTGTTGAGGTCCACTCCTAAGGCTTTCAGATCCCTCTTGCAGATGTCCTTGTATCGCAGCTGTGGTCTACCTGTAGGGCGCTTTCCTTGCACGAGTTCTCCATAGAGGAGATCCTTTGGGATCCGGCCATCACCCATTCTCACGACATGACCGAGCCAACGCAGGCGTCTCTGATTCAGCAGTGAATACATGCTAGGGATTCCAGCTCGTTCCAGGACAGTGTTGTTTGGAACTTTGTCCTGCCAGGTGATGCCGAGGATGCGCCGGAGGCAGCGCATGTGGAAAGCGTTCAGTTTCCTCTCCTGTTGTGAGCGAAAAGTCCATGACTCGCTGCAGTACAGAAGTGTACTCAGGACACAAGCTCTGTAGACCTAGATCTTGGTATGTTCCGTCAGCTTCTTGTTGCACCACTCTCTTTGTGAGTCTGGAAAACGGTAGCTGCTTTACCGATGCAGAGTATTAGTATTATTGTATTTAAGCTCACTAGAATGGATCAAAATGAACTTCTGCGGCAGCTATAACCCCACAGTTAGGTCCCTGAGCTTCTGTACACCATGGTTATGGGATCCACAAGCCAAAGAGCTATTGTAGCAGGCCAGTTTCCTCCCAGATTTGACACTGTGTTAAGGAGGGTCATGGATGCTTTCCTGGGACTGGTGTGTATAGCTTGCAGCAGCAGCAAACACTGCATGCACATGGTTGTGCCCCAGCATTGTGCACTGGCAGTTAGTTCAGGTAAGATAGGAAAATGTCAGGTCCCAGGTCCCAGGAACTTTATGGGCCCCCTCCTTTGGCTCCTGGGCCCCCTTTCTGACCCTGGGCCCTGGTACAAATTGCCCCCTTTAGCCCCCTCTCCTAGGCTCTGCCCTCACCTACTTTGAGATGCAAAGGATTACGCCTCTTGCATGCAAAACATGTACTCTACTGCCAAGCTATGCCCCTCCGATATGAGATCTATAAGCAGAGCAGCATCTTCAGATAGTTAATATCTGAAGAGGCATCAAGAGAAATGAAAACAGCTTTCTCCCTACACCCAGGCCAAAGAAGCTGCTCTTGCCCCATCTTGCTGCATGAGTTCAGAGAGGCCACTTGGCTCCCTGCAGAAGAAGGCTGCTACTTCCTCCCACATGTTCTCTGCCTCTGCAACGCCAGGCCTCTCAGAACTTTTGTCTTGTTCTGCTTGTGTTCTGTGTGACTGTCAATGAACTGTGGTTTCTCGGAGGAAAGGAGGAAGTGGCCACCTCTGACATATTTTGAGACAGAAACCCACTTCAGGAGAGAAAGAAGCAGTCAGTGAGCCCAGCCAGAGCTCAGAGGGACCACCAGAAGGACCAGGGAACCACCAGAAGAGAACCGATGAGCTCCAAACGGAACCCACAAGGTACCAGCCACTCATAGCTACAGCATAGGGGGCATAAAGGACACTGAAAGGGAAGTTGGTTTTGCCTGGCTGGCTTGTAGTACATTCAAATGAGAAGTCAGGTGTGGGGTGAGGTTGTCCTTGAGAAGTTTACCGAGCAGCAATAAAGTAGATGAGAGCTACGTACTGACAAAGGCAGAAGTCGGTGTGGATCAAAAAAAGGTTTGGTTAAAAAACAGCATGACAGAAAGGGGTGTGGAGACTAAAGGGAGGAAGCTGTAACCCATCTGAGCCTAGCCCTGTTGCCAGCTGACCAGGACAAAATGGCTGGGCCTGCTCTTGGACAAATAGCAGCAGTCTGATGTTTAGATGTTTAGAAATCAGCTCCTAACCCTAGCATAGGGCATAGAGGTAAGCCTTGTCACTTGCTAAAAGCTGCTGATCAAGGTACAACTACAATGGCCAGTTGAAATCTGTCAGCACTACAGCCTAGCCCAGGGTTGGTACTATTATTAGGCAGGCCAACCAGGCAGCTGCCGAGGGTGCACACCTGAGAGAGGCACAGTACTGACCTTTGAATGGCATCGTTTTATTCAGGTTTGTTTTTTTAATCCATGAAAAAATGCAACTGATTTTTTTTATTATTATTTTAAGAAAAATACCACAACAGTGATATGGAATAAAATTAATTATAGTCTTATGAAAATTGGGGGGGGGGGGCAGGTAGGTAGCCTTGGGTAGGGCACAAAATAGCCTGGCACAGGTCCTGGTTTTCCCCACTAATGGGCTTCATTCCTTGCCTCCAAGCAGCTTTCTTTTAAGGCAGTGATTCTCACTCCTTTAGCACCGGGGCCCACTTTTTAGAATGAGAATCTGTCAGGACCCACGGGAAGTGATGTCATGACCGGAAGTGACATCATAAAGCAGGAAGATTTTTAACAATCCTAGGCTGCAATCCTACCCACACTTACCCAGGAGTAAGTCCCATTGACTATCATTGTTCCAAGCATCTTCAAAGAAGCCTGTTAAACGTACAGATCTGTGGCATCTCCCCAAATGCAGTCACTTACCAGGGCAGCATCAAGTCTATTAAAAATAAAATATTGAATGGGGACCCACCTGAAATTGGCTCGCAACCCACCTAGTGAGTCCCGACCCACAGTTTGAGAAACACTGTTCTTAGTTTCAGACAGCTGTGCCGCACTCATGGAAGGGGGGCAAATGTGGGAGTTAGACTACTGTATCCTTACCCAACAACCTTGAGAGAGGGAACTGAGACAGTGACATGAGAGAGAAGGTGACTTGTTCAACAGAAAACAGAAACAGCAAGTCCTTTCTCAAAGTTGTCAACAGCTTCTTGGAAACTGCAACTTTAAGCAGTGTGACTTACAACAAAACCAATGTTAGTGTTGGCTAATGTATATTCATCAACAGGAGTTAAGTTCCTACAGGATGTTCTGGTCACATGAACATCACCAAACTTCTAAATAAAAACCCAAAACACTTCTAATATTTAACATTGAAATAAGTGAGAGCTTTCCAGACCAGAGAAAACCCCACAGACATCAGGAGAACATGCAAACTCCACCCAGACCCTGGTCAGGAATCTATTTTCTTTTTTTCATCAACTTAATAGCGAAATGACTTAAAATGAAATGGCTTTGAGGACTTGCTGAAGAAGTTTTGGGTACTGCTTAGCTTATTTGTATGTCCCTCTTCCTCCTCCCCCTAGGAACAAGGGGAACAAGCACAGGGTAATAATAACACGTTAACGTCATGTTAAGCAACTAGGAAGTTAGAGTGAATGAGAAAAGGACTCAGGTCCAATGAAAAAAACCAAAACTTACTTTCTTTCTTTCTTTCTTTCTTTCTTTCTTTCTTTCTTTCTTTCTTTCTTTCTTTCTTTCTTTCTTTCCCTTAGTATGAATCAAGGGAGGAAGCTGAAATTTGCATGCATTTAAATAAACTGGCATACATCTGTGAGCATGACAGTGTAACAAACAGTGCAAGTCTATGTATAGCTACTCAGAAGCATACCCCATTGAGCTCACTGGAACTTACTCCCAGGAAAGTATGCATTAGATTGCAGCCAAAGTCCTGCTCCTCAAAAGTTTCCACTCTCTTCCTCCCAACATAAATATATGTTCTGAATTCCGCCATGCATATCCTAAGGAAGAGGTTTAGGTGGGCAATTGCTTCCCCCCACTGCATGAGGAATTGCATGGCATCTCATAAACCAGTCTGAACAGATAATCCCTTTCCAAAGAGATCCCTTTGTAAGCTCTCTAGAGCAGTGGTTCCCAAGCTTTTTAGCCCAGAACCCACATTTTTAAATGACACTCTATCAGGACCCACCTAAGTTTACCAGACTTTTAAAAAGGAGATCTGGAAAGAAATAATATTTTATTTATTTATAAGTAATAATAACCAGGAAAAAACCCTCAGACATTTATCTCCCTATGCTTGCAAAGTAGGAGCAGAGCTCTTTGTAGGATAAATGGTAGCTAGCAGCTACAGTATCTGATTTTTGAACAGACTCAAGGCTTGAGGCATTTAGTTATCTGATCTTTCCATCACCCTTTGGGGACCCATCAAAAATCACTCATCACCCATCAGTGAGTCCTGACCCACAGTTTGGGAACCACTGCTCTAGAGGCAGAGAGGGTGGATGGTCAATCTGAAACATTCTTCAATAATTGGACTTTTTATCCACAAATGTTAAGTATTTTCTTTCTAAGTTGTTAAATCCCCATCCCCATTTTCTAAACTCTGATTATTATATAGTTATGGCTCCTTGGTGCACCCTAACTCTCTTCTCCCACCCCCATCTTTGCAGGTGCCACTTTTGTTCTCCCATCCCGGCTCTAGTCTCATTTCAGTAGCTGCCTATCCCTCCCATTTCCTCTTTCCTGTTGGAGGTTCGCAGAAATGTACACTCAGGAAATTCTCTTTAGTTCCTCTTTAGTTGACCGAACAACACGGTGGGTGACCCAAAAGTCAAACTGGCTTTAGAGTTTGTCAAACACCTACCCCATCTGGAAAGTGCATGTGAAAGAGGAAATGCAGGAACTGGGTTAGTTGGTTGGCAACCTTCAGTCTCGAAAGACCATGGTATAAGCCTACAGCACCCGGTATTCCCAGGCGGTCTCCCATCCAAGTACTAACCAGGCCTGACCCTGCTTAGCTTCCGAGATCAGATGAGATCAGGCGGAACCTCCAGAGAAATGCAAGAGTGTGGGGAGGGCAGAAGAAGTTGAAGGGGTGTCACTACATGGCCATTAACCTTTGCTCCATCTCTTAGGAGGAAAAGCATTTGGGGAGCTGAAGGCCCAGCAGGAAGACTTGCTGGACTCCCTCAATAAGGTAATAAGAAACTTTAACATTAGATTTAATGCACAGCATTGGTGCCAGCTTGGAAGCACCCTCCATTCAGTCCTAGGGTATCCTTTTTTTCTCCCCATAAGAACATAAGCCCTGCTGGATCAGGCCAAAGGCCCATCTTGTCCAGCCTCTTGTATCTCACAGTAGCCCACCAGATGCCCCAGGGAGCACACAAGACAAGACACAACCTGTATCCTGGTGCCATCCCCTGCACCCGGCATTCTGAGGTAGCCTCCTTCTGAAACCAGGAGGTTGCACATACCCAGTGTGGCTTGTAACCTTTGATGGACTTTTCCTCCAAAAATCTGTCCAATCCCCTTTTAAAGATACCCAGGCCAGATGCTATCATCTTATCCTCTAGCAATGAGTTCCACAGACTAATTACACACTGGGTAAAGAAATATTTTTTTTTGTCTGTTCTGACTCTCCCTACACTCAGTTTTATAGTAGTTGGCAACCTTCAGTCTCGAAAGACTATGTTATCGCGCTCTGAAAGGTGGTTCTGGCACAGCGTCTAGTGTGGCTGAAAAGGCCGATTTGGGAGTGACAATCCCTTCCACACTGGGAGCAAGTGCAGTCTGTCCCTGGCCTGTCTCCCTGGCTATGGGCCTTCCTTCTTTGCCTCTTAGCCTCAGACTGTTGGCCAAGTGTCTCTTCAAACTGGGAAAGGCCATGCTGCACAGCCTGCCTCCAAGCGGGCCGCTCAGAGGCCAGGGTTTTCCACTTGTTGAGGTCCACTTCAGTTTTATAAGAACATTAAAAAAGCCCGATCTGAGCTCTTTAACAAAAACGGTTCTGCAAATTTGCTGAAGAAGTGCTATAGCCAGCACTTCTAGGCCACTGCTTGAGGCATCATCAGGCCATACGCTCACAGAATCCCCAGTGCAGAGGAAATGTTTCTGCTTGTTTATGCAATAAGTTAAAGGAAGTCTGTGTTAGCAGATAAATTTGCATGTACATACATAAAACTATACATATATTTGGTGCATATATATTTTTAATTGTCTATTTGGTTAATACAGGGGTGCCCAAACCCCGGCCCTGGGGCCACATGCGGCCCTCAAGGCTTCTCAATGCGGCCCTCAGGGAGCCCCCAGTTTCCAATGAGCCTCTGGCCCTCCGGAGATCTGCTGGAGCCCGCACTGGCCCGACGCAACTGCTCTCAGCATGAGGGCGACAGTTTGACCTCTCACATGAGCTGTGGGATAAGGTCTCCCTCCACTGCTTGCTGTTTCATGTCTGTGATGCAGCAGAGGCAGCAAAGGAAAGGTCAACCTTGCTTTGTGCAAGGCCTTTGATAGGCCTTGAGCTATTGCAAGACCTTCATTCATTCATATAAGTTCATCTTTAATATATTCATTTATGTAAACTTATGCAAATTTATTCAAATTTTAAATGTAAATTAATTCTCCCCCCCCTCCAGCCCCCAACACAGTGTCAGAAAGATGATGTGGCCCTCCAGCCAAAAACTTTGGACACCCCTGGGTTAATATCTATATTTAATGGTAGGCAGCCTACCTAAAAATGGGGGATGTTTCTACGGCATTAACAGCCCAATCCTAACCTGTACTGGAACAGACAGGCCAAGTACCCTACATCATATCCAGTGCAAGATAAGGGATGGCTGGAGCGCAACTCGGAGCAAGGAAATATTTTTCCCCTTACCCCTTGTCGTGCACCAGCTACCCCTATGGGGCTATTCGGATCCGGTATAACACCAGGCTGAATGGGAGATGGGTCAGGATGTTGCCTAAGGAGCTGAGGCCAGTTCCACCCCCTCCCAGGCTCACTCTGTCCACTGGCCCATCTCCCCTGGTCAAAAAACACCCCCAAAATGCCCTCCCTCCACCCTTTCCTACCCCCACGCCAGCCTCCCTTAGCCAGTGCTTACTTATCCCCTCTGCAACCGAATTTGGTGCCAGGAGGCTGGCGCACATCTTTGCATCAGCCTAGCCGGCTCGTGAATCATCGCAAACATGCTTTCTGGCACATTTGCGACACTTGTACCCCAGTGCAGGGGACTTGCCGGCCAAACTGGATTTTGCTCTAAAAATCTTCATGGGAACTGAAGATGTTGAGCAATGGGAGAATGAATGAGTGTCAATAGAAGAACAAACTTGGCTTTATTTTTGACAGCATGGACTAAATTCCTTGAAATGCAATCATCAGAAAGGTGCATATTGTAAGTATGTATCAGATGGTATCCGACTCCATGGAGGCCCAAGGGACAACAGGCTTAGGTATGGGGCTACGTCAAAAAGTAGGTGCACATCTTTGCACATGTGGTAGGGCTGCCCAAAATGGATCAACAGTTGAAAGGAGATAATGGTTGGCAACCTTCAGTCTCGTATAAGCCTATAGCACCAGGTATTCCCAGGCGGTCTCCCATCCAAGTACTAACCAGGCCTGACCCTGCTTAGCTTCTGAGATCAGACAAGATTGGGCATGTGCAGGGTAACAGTATCATTGGTTCATGTTGGCAACCTTCAGTCTCGAAAGACTATGGTATCGCGCTCTGAATGGTGGTTCTGGAACAGCATCTAGTGTGGCTGAAAAGGCCGATTTGGGAGTGACAATCCCTTCCACACCGGGAGCAAGTGCAGTCTGTCCTTGGTCTGTCTCCCTGGCTATGGGCCTTCCTTCTTTGCCTCTTTGCCTCAGACTGTTGGCCAAGTGTCTCTTCAAACTGGGAAAGGCCATGCTGCACAGCCTGCCTCCAAGCGGGCCGCTCAGAGGCCAGGGTTTCTCTCCTTGTATCGCAGCTGTGGTCTACCTGTAGGGCGCTTTCCTTGCACGAGTTCTCCATAGAGGAGATCCTTTGGGATCCGGCCATCATCCATTCTCACGACATGACCGAGCCAACGCAGGCGTCTCTGTTTCAGTAGTGCATACATGCTAGGGATTCCAGCACGTTCCAGGACTGTGTTCTTTGGAACTTTGTCCTGCCAGGTGATGCACTGGAGGCTGTATTGCTAGGAATAGTTCATATGTTGATTCCATTATCAAAGTAGCAGTTGTTTCATATTGTGTTGACAGTGACACACAAAGCCAGCCTTTCCATGAGGCTGACTGAGGTGAATGCCTCGGGCAGCAGTGTGGCAGAGGGCACCCACCTCTGTCTGACCTCCCAGTCCTTGAATTGAAAATGAACAAGGAGCAGAAGAGGAGGTGTGGAGGAGAGGAGAGTGGCGGGCTAGAACATCAAAGACACCCTCCTCTCCTCCACACCTCCTCTTCCACTTCACTCCCCACTCTTGCTTTTTCAGAGCATGAGCATGCTTTTTCAGAGCTTGCTCCAGCAAGCATGAGGCCAGTGCATCACCAGGTAGGGGCAGCATTTGGCACAAGACCACAAGGTCCGGCCCTGGCTGCAAGGCTACATATTGTCCAGTTACAGAAGTAACAGATTCTTCCAGAAGTGAAGGACCATCTAATCAAAATTGGGATATTGCAGTCATGGAGAAATTTTGGAAAATCTATGTTCATCATTACGACTGGGTTCACCTATAGAAGATGTGCAGACTTTTTTCACGTATGGCATTTCTGTTTGTTGCAAAGCAGAAAATAGTTTTGGGAAAGAAAAATGAAAAACTAAGGCCCCAATCCTATCGTCTGCTACCAACAGTGATGCAGCCACTCCAAAAAGGCATGCACTGTGTTGTGGGGGGGGGGGGGGAGTTTGATCAGACAGCCTGCAGGAGGTAAGTAAAATTCTTTTGTATTTACCTCCTGGTAGGCTGCCAGATCTCCAGTAGGACTTCTCTGACATACACCACCTATTTTGGTGATGTATGTCCAAGGAGAGGAAAGGGGTGGGGAGGTTTTAAATGGAGTGGGCAATATCCAGGGTGTGCCATTGCCATCGAATCCACTCCTTCCTCCCAATAAACCCTTTCAGTCCTCCCACTCCCTCCCCTTCCCTGACCACTGCCTGCCCCCACTGCTGACTTACTGGCGCCAGGGGCTTCAGGGTGGCCACAGCTGTGTGGCTGGCACCACTCGTCATTTCCAGCAGCACCTCCATCACATGCTATACTGGCAGTGACTCCCAAACATTTTAGCATCAGGACCCACCTTTGAAAAAGTTTCACTTTACCAGCCACGCAAGCCTCTGTGGCTAGAATAGTGATTGGGCAGTAGTGCTCCCCGCCCCCCGTTTAGCAGCTTGTTTAACCTTTGATGCACATAGCCTAATCTGCCTTCTCAGTTTTGCTACCCACCAAAAATTGGGTCATGACCCACAACCAAACCCAGACGCAGTTTGAGAACCAGTGCTTTATGTTTTATTGTTGTTGCTCTTGTCAGGCACCTTGAGGCAATTCACTGAATCACAGAATCGAAGCACTGGAGAGGGCTTGTATGTCATCCAGTTGAACAGTTCAATGTAGGAGAGCTGGAGCTACAGCATTCCCAACTGATGACTGTCAAGCATCTGTTTGAAGAACTCTAGGGAGATACAGCACCCACTGATCCACCTCCTTGTAACTGATCCCAGTGTTGAAAATTTGTTACCATTCTCCTATTATTCATCCAATTTCTACCCTCTTGTAGCTTAAAACCCATTACAGGTCCAGCCTATTTATACACTGATTTTTTATACATGGATTTGACTCAACACGAATGGTCCCCTGCAAGTGAGAAGGAATGTGCTGATCCCTGGAGAAGGGGAAAAATGCACCCTTTTAAAATCAGTTTAGAAAACTGAATAGTCCTTTAACAATAGCCTCCTTGATGGGGGGGGCAGCTGGCTGACAATTCATCAATCCTTCTCTCTCCAGGCAACCCCACCCTTCCCCCTGAGCACATGAAAGAAAGGTGATCACTTTGCATTGGGGCTGAGTGTAAGCTCACAGCTCTTTGTAAGCTCTTGGAGGAGGACTGATTGATGGATTTTCTTCTTAAGTACTCTATCTTACATCACAAAGGTCAGCAAGGCTGTTTTTAAATCACCTGAGCAAAGACACTTTGTTTTTCAAATTGATTTGCTATAGTGCTATAGATGGTTTTTTCCATCCACATGAATGCTTGGAAAGGAACCCACGTGAATAATGAGGCTCAACCTGTATATCTAGTCTTGCTCTCTGGGACAACAGAGAACAAGGCTTTGCCTTCTTGTCTGTAAACAAACCTTCAGGTGTTTGCAAATGCACCATGCCTGTCCTCTTTTCCAGGCTAAGGCCCAAATCCTATCCAACTTTCCAGTGCTGGTGCAGTCACAATGCAGCCTCCAGGTAAAGGAACAAACATTCCCTTACCTTAAGTAGGCCTCTGTGACTGCTTACCTACTGCAGGATGCAGTGCATGCCCATTGGTATGGCTGCATCAGTGCTAGAAAGTTGGATAGGATTGGGCCTCCAGTTCCTCCAGCTTTTCAACATAGGGCTTATTTTCTCAACTCCGGCCAGTCTTTATATTCTTCCTCCAAATCCATTCCAATTTACCTACATCTTTCTTCAAGTACACTGTCCACAAGTGGACACCACCCTCCCTAGTACTTTACAAGAAGGTGGGATATAAATTCCCTAAATAAAGTATATGCTTTTATGTTATCACCGAGCATGGACAGGATACCATCGACACTGGTAGCCTGCAGTTCCCAACTTTCCGCCCTCTCTTTGCTTTGGTTCTAACCTGTTTTATTTTTCCCTACCCTCCACAGGAATTTCTGGATGACCCCAAGTACAGCACAGATGAAGACCTTGCTGAAAAACTGGAAATATTTAAGAGTGAGTGAGGCTTGATGGAAGCATTGAGCTGGTGGAAGATGGTTTTGCAATGTTAACACCGTGAGAGGAATCAGAACTCGTAATGGCCACTAAAATGACTTAAAAAGAAAAAAAAAATTAATCCATCAATAATATATCAACAGTTTTTGGAGAGGTCGAGAGTTGTGTAGAACCTCTGTGCAGCATAGAAAGGTGGTGTGGTGATTTGAATACCCAGCTAAGAGCAGGGAGAGCCCCATTCCGATTCTCAGCCATGGGTCTCACTGGGTGACCTTGACAACCACATAGCATGACTCTGAGGTTGGAATTGAATGGGGAAATAAGCTTGTGCGCTACTTGGAGGCCCTTGGAGCAAAGCAAGCAACTAATTTTAATGTATTCTTAAGGACCAACTTCTGGGAACAAACTCCAGCAGACCAGTGCCTCCTTCACACCTGCTTGTGATCTTCACAGGAGCATTTAGGATGCCCATTGCTGAGACAAAATGGTGACAGGGTAAATGTTGGGTCTGATCTAGTTATGTTGTTCTTATGTTACACCTGCTGTCTTTTGCAGAGAAATACATGGACTTTGACCTTAATGCTCAAGGTGACATAGGTGAGTTTTGTCTGTGTTGAGTTCATGCTTGTGCTCATAACATGAAGAGGGCTTCTGTCAAGGCCTCTTGCTGTTCAGTGGGGAAGAGGAAACTGAAAAGCTCAGGACCACATTCAGGTTTGAAAGGGACCCTGGCACAGTGGCAGCCCCCCCCCAAAAAAAAAAAATTAGTGGAGCAGTGGCAAAAGGTCTTATTTGATGCCATTGTTTACACCCACTTTGATTTTTGCACAATGTCTTTGATGAAGCACAATTCCAAAACATTGTAAGAAATAAAGCTGGCAGCTGAATAATACAATAAAAATATGGCAGCCCTACTTTCTAGGCCCTGGCAGTTGCCCAAGGGTGCAATGTGCTGATCCCAGGCTTGAAAAATCCCATTGCCTGAGCCTTAGCTTGCATGGGAGAAAGTGGTTCAAGAGCATATTGGATGCTTTGCAATGGGGGGATGACAACGATGACAGTTGTTTATCAGAAACTTGGTGGGCAATTGGCTCTTTTTTCCTTCCTGGGACAGGCTGTTGGTGTTTCTTTTCCTAGCTTGAGGACAAACTCATGAACACTTGCCATTTCATTTTTAAATGTTATTAGATTAACCAGCAGAGACAAAGACACTCTGCATCACTTTCTTTCCCTCCCACCCCCATACAGATATCATGGCCTTGAAATGCATGTTGGAAAAACTGGGTGCCGCCAAAACCCACTTAGAACTGAAGAAGATGATCACCGAGGTCACAGGGGGCATGAGTGAAACGATCTCCTATAAGGACTTTGTCTGCATGATGTTGGGCAAGCGGTCGGCCATCCTCAAAATGTACGTTTCATGTGCCCCCAACTGCCCGCCTGATTTTAATTTCCACCCTTTCATTCTGCTCTTGTGAATTCATACATCCTTCCTCTTCTCTTGCAGAATTCTGATGTATGAAGAAAAAGCCAAAGAGAAGGATGAGAAACCAGCAGGGCCCCCTCCAAAGAAAATAATTGCAGATCTTCCTTAAAGGCTTCCACTTTATACAATTAATTGACACTGTTCTCCCAAGTGGCTACTAGATACTCTTTTTTTTTAAAGTGTCCTGAGAAAGGGTTAATTCGTAATGACATTCTTAAAGTCCTCCCAGAAGAGAACAGTGCCCTCCTAATTTGAAAGTGAGAATAAGAGCCCAATCCTATCCACACTTTCCTGGGAGTAAGTTACATTGACTATAATGGGACTTACTTCTGAGTAGACACATAGGATTGGGCTGTAACTCCCCTAAAAGGTAACCCACTCACTTGTGCTTTTCAGTGGCGTAGCTAGAGGGGGGTGCAAAGCACTAAGTTTTGTAGGGAGCCTTACCACAGCATGCAAGCAGCCCCTCCCCCTCACAGCCATTCTGGGGGGTGGGAGCAAAGCAGAAGAGGGGCCACTTACACGCTACAGTGAGCATTCCTGCAAAACTTAGTGCTTTGCCCCCCCTCTAGCTACACCACTGGTGCTTCTACCTAACTTGAATATTTTTGTTTTTCAAAATGGCAGTTTCAGAAGTGAGGAGACCTATCAGGGAAAATTTGGAATAATGATTGGAGGATAATGTTAGGAATGTTCAGACAAAAATATGTGTTCTTCCAATCCTGCCCCTCCCCCTATGCCATAAAGAAAAACTGGACAATCCAAAAAAGTGAAATTATCCCAGGAATACCAAAACACAAAGTAATTTTATCCTTCTTAATGCATTCTAATACTAACAAGTATGAGTGTAATTGTGCTATACTAATGTGTGGGCTTGTAGAGAGAAGTTGTGCAGCAATCCCCCATCAAAGCCAAGCCAAGCCCTCCTCGCCCCTTGGCTACTACCACTGCCTCAGTTGTGCCTGTGTGCTTTGTTGCAGCCAGGCACTATCATGGAAACTGAGGCCCTTCATAGGATGTAAAGCAGGGTCAAAAATCTTTCCAGGCAAAGGGGCTGAGTGTTCGATGATGACATCAGCAGGTCATCACCAAACTCCTAAGTTGCTTAGCTCCCGGAAGCGGCTGCATAGAGCTCATCTTCCTGCCCAATTTGCCATGCTCTGGACAGGGAATGGCAGAGCCACAGGTGAAGCCCCCCAAGCTGAGCTCTGCGTGGGCCGTCATGGCTAACTGGAGTTGTCAACTTCAGCTGAGGCTATTCCTGAAGATTCTTTTCTGCCAACATGCCTTACAGCCCAATCCTATTTCCCACCAGCCTATAGAATGCAGCACTGCCGACACCCAACAGACTGCATGCTGCAATGGGTGGGGTGACCAGACAGCCTGGGAGAGGTAAGTGAAAATATTTTATACTTACCTCTCCATAGGCTGTCTGGTTGTCAGTCAGTTTTCTCAGACCCACACCAGTTCTACTGCTGGCATAAGTCCAAGGAGAATTGCAGGCAGGGCCAGGAAAGGGGACTAGGATCTAGTGTGTTGCTACTGGCACCAAGACCCACCCACCCCTCACCCACAAACTGCTCATGACCCATGCCCACTACTCCCTTACCTGCTCTGGTGAGGCCAGATCCACTTTAAACCAAGTGAATCTGTTAAAATCTCCAAGACTGTTTTCAGTAGTCACTTGGAAATCTATGCAACTCCTGGGGGATTCAGGTCAATCCTGGACATTTGGCAACACTATGGCTAACAGTCATTGACAGACTTATGACATAATCTATAAGTGTGTCTAATCCCTGTTTAGCACCATCTAAGTTTATAGCCATCATAACATCCTGTGGTAGTAAATAGTATAGATTCATTATGTGTTGACTGAACCAAGACTTGCTTTTGTCTGTCCTGAATGTCCTGTCAATCAATTTCATGGAATGATCCCTGGTTGTTGTGCTGTGAGAGAGGGAGGAAAAGGTCACCAGCATCTACTCCTCTTTGGTTCCACATGTGACCCACCTCCTGCTGAAAGCTCATAGGTCGAGGAGGAAGGGGCTGCTGAATGACCCTATGCACGATATGGAGGAGCTGTTGCCATGGCAAAGTGCTGGGCTATGATGGGCTGCACAGGTAGGACTGCAGGTCACCTGGTATGGAAATGAGGATGGAGAAAGATTTTGCTTGGCTGTTATGGAGAGCAGCTTCACAACCTGCTTTCCAAGTGGGCCCACAAGCTGAGGAAGCAAGATTGTGTCCTGTTCAAACCTGGCCACATACTTTTATCTGTTTAACTGATAGAATAATCAACCTTCAATTCAATTCATTTGATCATTAAGTTTTAATTGGTGCTGTTTATTTTTTTCTCAGCTGTTTTGTGTCTGGTCTGTTACTATGATGGGAAATGAAAATGATAACATTAAAGTTGACCTTTCCTTCTTGCAAAGAGTGGTAGCATTTGTTTACTCAACTGCATGGTTGACATAACCTGAAAGAGCTCTCTAAATAAAGAAAAATTGAAGAATGCTAAACTCCAAGACAGGCAACAGACAGGTGTAATCTGGGATGAAAAATGTGAGGTTTGAAGTGAGGGTCTTTCAGACATGGGGGAGTCCCCCAAAATTCCTTTTTTTGCACTGAAAATGTTCACACGTAAAAAATTTGGCACCGCTGTTCAGAACAACTTGCCTTTTCCCATATGAACAGTCCTGAGTGCTTTGGTCTTCAAAGGAAACCCAGCTTCAGCTATCCAGGCCCACTGAAGTTAGCAAACTGGCTAACTTCAGGGAGGCCAGATTATTATGGCTGTGTATGTTTTTCAACTAGCAGCACCAGTAGTGCTGGAGAGATGCATGCTAATTTCCTAATATGCTAGGGTCGCGTTTTTGAGCTTCTAGTGCATGCCCCTTTCCTTCAAGCTCAAACCTTTCCTTGCAACCTTTCCTTCAAGCTAAAAGCTATTAAATGCGATGGCATCCATGCATAATGTGATCATTTCTTTCAGGGGACAACTGGGCACAGCCATCTTGTATGGCAAATAGGGGAAGCAGTGGAGGAGTGTCATGAATATGTTCAGTTTAGGCCTAGGTTAGCAGGTGAAGCCTGAACCAAACTAAGTCAGTAACGGAGAAGTGGCTAGCAGTTCTTAGCTCCAAGAATGTGAGTAAACAAACAAAAAGATTGTTGTCTCTCCTTTGCTGGCCTGAAAGGACAGACAACAAGAATTACAACCCATTGGAATGTTTAACACCTCAGTAGACTGAGGGGCACCTGATCAAGTGGAATGGAATGCAGCTATGGACCTCCAGTTGGGAGGGGTAAGAACTAGGAGGGCTAGCAACCAGACCCACTCTGAGAAGGTTCTGTCCTCAAAAGTTTCTGATTGGATGGTCTTAATAAGTATGAAGTCACCCCAGTACTATTAGCATAAGAAGTATAATAATGAGTGCCCCAAGGCGTGTGTCCAGTCCTTCTTGGACAATGTTTTTGGACATCCTGCACGCTTGTGAGCTCCAACTGTCCACCATGGGCACCTAGCCTCACAGGTTGCCCGGAGCTCAAAGATTTACAAGAGAAGCTGACCCAGGTGAGAGATAGGGATTAACAGAGATAGCCTGCTAGCTTTATTATTTTATTGCTGATATGTTTCCTAGATGTTTATGCCTCTAGCATTTGCTGCCTTATGTAACCTTATGTATTTAATAAACTAAAATCTCTTTTACTAAGTTGTTTCATTGTTTGTTGGGGACAAAGGTTCAGAATCCTGCCTAGCCATTCAGCAAGCTACCAAGTGCTCACTGAGGTCTAGTAACTTGAGGACTGAAGCTTTAATAGGAGAAAGAGCTCAGTGCCTGCAAGGGATAGAGTTAAGCCTAGAGGGTCTCAGTGTCCCTGGACTGAGGCACTGGCACGTACAGGGTGGTGGCAGTACTACTGGACAGAGGGGACTTGGGGGCTTTAGGGTTTGAGAACCAAGAACTCTGAGCACCCCAAACCCCCCTAAGTTTGCGACAAGGAGGTGTTTTTGAAGTTGGACAAAAGGAGCCATCCATTCTCAGGATTTTAAAAGCATTACGCAGAAGTTGAAAGCTTTAAGGTAACTATAATAACTATAAGGCAATGACCTAACGTCACACTGATCTAACTGCCATTTTTTCATTGCAGTTTGTTTTTTAATAGAGCTAGAAGCATGCTAGTGCCGTCACTGCCTGCTAGCTTCTGGTTAAAAAACCAAACACAGCCTTCATCTGATAATTGTTATTTTGCTCTGCTTCGCTTTCCATCATGTGAGCCACCTTTGAATATGCGTTACATAGCACCATCATGAAAATCATATGAATACATATGATCACATACATGGAATACCCTCTTTTTGGTGATCACTGCAATATGTAGAGGTGTTTGTTTCCAGTAAGTATGATAGGATTACAGCCTAAGCCAGGAGTGCCCAAACCCTGGCCCTGGGGCCACTTGCGGCCCTCAAGGACTCCCAAAGCGGCCCTCAGGGAGCCCCCAGTCTCCAATGAGCTTCTAGCCCTCTGAAGATTTGTTAGAGCCCACACTGGCCAGACCCAACTGCTCTCAGGGTGAGGGTGACTGTTTGACATCTCATGTGAGCTGTGGGATGAGGGCTTCCTCCACTGCTTGTTGTTTCACACCTGTAATGCAGTAGCAGCAGCAAAGGAAAGGCCAGCCTTGCTTTGTACAGGGCCTTTTATAGGCCTTGAGCTATTGCAAGACCTTCATTCATTCATATAAGTTCATCTTTAATATATTCATTTATGTAAACTTATGTAAATTTATTCAAATTTGAAATGTAAATTAATTCTTTCGCCGCCGCCCCCCGGCCCCCGACACAGTGTCAGAGAGACGATGTGGCCCTCCTGCCAAAAACTTTGGACACCCCTGGCCTAAGCCCTACTAAACATAATGGGCCTACTTTTGAGTAAAATAACTAACAATTTTCAAACACCACTAGCAATATGTTAATGAAGAAAATAACCCCTTTGATAATTTATGTTTCCCTTTTGTTCATCACCAATCAGATGAATGTGAGAAAGGGGGCTCTATTAGACTCACTTGATTGCTAGGGGCCAGTAGCCATGTCCAAGTCCCAACCCAGAATAATGCTGGGAAGCATTAATAATAATAATAACAACAATAATAATAATAAATACAGTGCAAATATTTAGCAGCAAAATTCAAATGAAATTTGGACTGGACAAATGTGCAATTTTATCAATGCAACATGGGAAAATACAGAACCTAGATGGAACAGAACTTGGAAATGGATGCACTGTGAAAACATTATCAAATAATGAAAAATATAAGTATTTAGGAATCTTAGAACCAGATAACATCCTGAATGCAAAAGCGAATGATTTGACACAGCGCCAATGAGGCTTACACTGCATCCAGTGGTGGGGATGCAATCACAGAGGCCTCCTCCTGGGGTGCATTGTACCTGAATCAGAGCTGGAAAGTTGGGCAGGATTGGACCCTCAGTTATTATGTAAACAAAAGCATGGAACAACTATTGAAAGCTGTAAAAATGGAGACTATTTTAAAAACTACAGAAACGAAGGCTGAATATAAAAGGCAGCAATTTGAAAAGAGATTGAGTAGCTAGACAAATACACCATTGCATGGACAACACCTGAAAAATATTGAAGGAAAAAGTGACAACAACTTGACTTGGGCATGACTGAAACTGGTTACCATCAAGAAAGAAACTGAAGGTTGGATTTTTGCCGCATGAGAACAGGCACTGCAAACAAACGTTAGTAAGCCTAAAATCCAGAAAGTAGGTGAAAAACCTGAGTGCAGACTTTGCCAGGGAAAAGATGAGACCATGTCTCATCTGATAGGCAAGAAAGATCGCACAGATGGATTACAAAGCCAGACATGACAGTTGCAAAATTAATCCATTAGTCAGTACGTAAAAAGTATAGTTTGCCAATATCGAAAAATGTTTGGGAACATCAGGTTGAGAAGGTGTTCGAGAATGAACAAGTCAAGATCCTGTGGGACTTTAAAATTCAAATGGACCAACACCTTGAACATAATATAGCTGACATAACAGTAATAGAAAATCAAAACATCAGGCTAGTTGATATTGCAATTCCTGAAGATCCCAGGATTGATAAAAAAATATAAAAAATGACACAATACCAAAACCTGTCCACTGAAATCACACAACTATGGAAAAAAAAAAACCAAAGTGGTCCCCATTTTCATTGGAGCACTTGGAAAAATCTCAGAAAGTTACATTTCTGAGTAAGCATGCATAGGATGCAGACCTGGGAGTAAGCCCCACTGACTATAATGAGGCTTACTTCTTAGTAGATAGGTGTAGGCTTGGGCTCTGAGGCTGCAATCCTGTCCACACATTCCTGGGAGTAAGCCCCACTGACTATAATGGGGCTTACTTCTGAGTAGGCATGCACAGAATGGGGCTCCAAGGCTGCAAAGCTATCCATACTTACCTGGGAGTAAGCCCCATTGACTATAATGGGGCTTACTTCTTAGTAGGCATGCATAGGATGGGGCTCCAAGGCTGCAAACCTATCCACACTTGCCTAGGGGTAAGCCCCATTGACTATAATGGGGCTTACTTCTGAGTAGAAACACCTAGAAGCATAGCATGCATAGGATGGGGCTCCAAGGCTGCAATTCTACCCACACTTACCTAAGGGTTGTTGTTAGCAACCTTCAGTCTCGAAAGACTATGGTATCGTGCTCTGAAAGGTGGTTCTGGAATAGCATCTAGTGTGGCTGAAAAGGCCAATTCGGGAGTGACAATCCCTTCCACACCAGGAGCAAGTGCAGTCTGTCCCTGGTCTGTCTCCCTGGCTATGGGCCTTCCTTCTTTGCCTCTTTGCCTCAGTCTGTTGGCCAAGTGTCTCTTCAAACTGGGAAAGGCCATGCTGCACAGCCTGCCTCCAAGCAGGCTGCTCAGAGGCCAGGGTTTCCCACCTGTTGAGGTCCACGCCTAAGGCCTTCAGATCCCTCTTGCAGATGTCCTTGTATCGAAGCTGTGGTCTACCTGTAGGGCACTTTCCTTGCACGAGTTCTCCTTTGGGATCCGGCCATCATCCATTCTCACAACATGACCGACACAGGCATCTGTTTCAGCAGTGTGTACATGCTAGGGATTCCAGCATGTTCCAGGACTGTGTTGTTTGGAACTTTGTCCTGCCAGGTGATGCCGTAAGCCCCACTGACTATAATGGGGCTTACTTCTGAGTAGACACACCTAGAAGCATAGCATGCATAGGGTGGGGCTCCAAGGCTGCAATTCTAACCACACTTACCTGGGAGTAAGCCCCACTGACTATAATGGGGCTTACTTCTGAGTCAGCATACATAGAATGGGGCTACAAGACTGCAAGTCTATCCACACTTACCTTGGAGTAAGCCCCTCTGACTATAATGTCTTCAGAGTAGACATAGCTAGGATGGGGCTGTAAATGACTCTCCAGGGGGACTTATGGAAAGAACTGACACCATCTCCCTTGCAAGAAAAGCATCCCCAGAGGAGCCTTCCTCCTGCATACATCTGAGGCTATCCCAGGACTGCATATACTAAACAGCAACAACTTCCCCAGCAGAGCAACCCAGTTGAACTCGGTCAAGCTCCGCCCGCTTCCTGCCTTTACCTCTCTTCTCAGGGGGTGGTCCCTTGAGCTGCTCCTCTCACGTAACGTGGGGGCGTGGCTTGCTGGCCGCCGCCGGGGCCTGGGACCCGGATGGCCGTTTAGTCGGTGCTTGGACGCCGAGGCTGCCACATCGGGCCTTGGATAAATTACAAAGTAGGGGGAGGGGGGACAGTGTAATCCGCCTCCATCCTCTGTCTACGGTTCCCTTCCGGCCCCGGGAAGCTCGTATCCGGATAGAGCGGACCGAGCCCGATCAGACGAGGTGGGTATGGGGCTGGTTCGTTCCTGGGAAGCCTCCGTTGGACCTTCCAGAAAGCGGCGCTGGTGCTGGGAAGGAGAGTGGGTCGGGCTGAGCCGGTAGAACGTTCAGGCCTCCGCCATCTTGTCCCCTGCTTCATCCTTCTCTGTCCGTTTCCCAACTGAATCCGCAGCCATCCTCTCTGCAGGGGCGCCCTCCGCTCCCCTCGACAGCCCTTCCCTTCCCAGAACACCGGCCTTGTTGCTCCTGGAGGGTTATTTGCCTGGTCGAGGGGTGGCTGGCTGCTTAATAGGTACCCCAGTTGAGCCGCCTACAAAGGTGAGAGAGGGTGGCTACAGAAAGGGGCGCCCTTGTCTTGAGCCTCCAACACCCCAGTCCCAAGCTTGCCCCCCCTTAGGGGGCACAAAACCAAACAAGGGGAGGGGCTGGCATTGCCAGGGGTCAGTAGCAGGCCTTGGGGAGCCTGAGGCTTCAGTTATGGCCCCCCTTTTGTCGTCCCCCCAAATTATGGGGTTCAAGACCCCCATGAATTGGGGAATGGGAGGCATTCCCTTTTAAAGGGAGACATGAGTCGGGGGGGGAGTGGAAATAAATATATGGGGTGGTCCTGGGGCAGGTGCTGAATGCGGGGGGGGGGGTGTATATGACCTTAAGCCATTTAATCCTCCTGTATCCATCTTTATGGGACTTTTTAAGAAATACTGAGATTGTATTTGGGCGGGAGAGGGAGATTGGGGGGTCTCAGTGGCATTGAGAGGGAAGCAAGAAATGTCTTATCTCTTTCCTCCCCCCTCCCCATGTTTTTATTTATTTCATACCTTTCAGAGATCCTCCATCCAAGCTAAGATGGTATCTAAATCAAGATTAAGCTGGAGAAAGGGAGTCCACTTGCATTTTTGATAGAGAAGGAGTCTCAAATTTAGGGATCTGGTCTAAATCCAAACATGCCCCCCTCTTTTTTGCATTATTTCCCTAACATACATTTATGTATTAATTCATTCATTTATTCAGTTTGTATTTATTTGGAATGGAGGGATGTGATCTTTCCCAAATCTGAAATGTCACTGTGGGGAGGGGGGGGAGGATTGGATCAACTCTTTCCCATCTAGCATACCTTCAGACTAGTATCTCTACATTTGAGATTCATGATGCTGCTAAAATAAGAGGATGAAATTAATTGAAGCCTCCCCTTTTTTAAATTGTAAAGGCCTTTTTGATTAATAGAGATGATTATCAGATCTTCCTAGAAAAATCTGAACCCACTGAAGGGAGGGAGGGAGGGAGGGAGGGATGAATGATCTAATGGAAATGGGTTTTTTTAAAGTGTGATATTGTCATGTCCCTGAGGTTTGCAGTAGATAAGCTTCGCTCATTAATTTAACAGTCTGTCCTTGGGTTTGGAATTCAATTTATTAGTTTAAAAACCAGATGTTAGGGAAAAATCCAAAACTGGGAATAGATGGGGGGTAAGGAGGTGTGGCAGGTGTCTTAGTAATGTTATAGAGCTGTACTATTCTAATATTTGAAGAGGGTACTAAAGCAAGCCACTTCCATTACATGCTTAGAAGATACTGCTTCTTGATTTGCAAGGGGAGATCTGATAGATGATATTGAAGCTGCCATGAAGTTACAGCCATGTTGGTTATGAGATGAGCCATTTGAGGCTCTTGTTTAAAAAAATTCTAATTTGTTGCAGCTGCAGTTCAAAATCAAAGCCTCTTAACAGCAAGGCAGGTCTTATTGTGGGGTGGGCAGTGAAAATCTGGGCATGTTGGTACTTAGACTGTCAGCATCGGATGCTTGGAGGGGTGTGCGCGCATTTTAATCCAGTCTCTAGAAAATCTGTTTAGGAAAAATTAATGAATCTCTGAGGGAAGCACTGAAATGAGGGGTGTGCCTTTGGGAGATGTTGCTGTGGCTGGTTAATCGAAAGCCCTGTTTGTTATAAAATTCTAAGGGCAGAATTAGTGGGGAGGCAGAAGAATCAACATGCCTTGAGGTATTACCATATAGTACAGGGGCCTCAAAATATGGGGCACCTTTGCAGTCTATGTGCTGGTGGTATTTGGGTATGCCTGCTTCTTTTCAAAAATGGCACTGCCCAAATGAATTTAGCCTAAAAATGAAGTTCAAATTTCCCAGCATTGTGATCCGGAGGGTGGGGTGATGGTAAGGGAGCTAATATGGCTCCCTTTCATTTGAGAGCCACAGGTCTCTAAAGGGGCTGATTTCCAAAATGCAGGCTGTATTTTATGAGGGAACTCATTTCCCACTTGAGAGTATACCCTAAAATATTGGATAACAGTGCTTTCTGATGACTCCATGACAGATTCCACTGAGCTCATGAAAAGGGTATCATAATTTCACTATAGGATTAGAGATCAAATTAAATTGCAGCATCTAGCACTTGCATTGCAGGATAAGTGAATTTGCCGTTATTTGCATCTGTCCTAAATATTAAGATCTCTGTTACAGCATTGCTGATATAGTGAGGTAGATTGAGGGTGCAGCCCTGGGATGCGATCAGTTTCATTCCCCCGTTTGTGCATAGTCTTGAATTCCAGTTTTTATGTGATCATTTTTGGAGCTGAATTCAGAGAGGCTGTGAGTGGGGATCTGATGAGGCAGCGGTTGTCTGTTTCCCCGGTTTGTTAAAACCATCTTGAAAATGGTGGTTGTAGGAAGACTGCCTCCTGTTATGATAATAGAATTTAGGGGTTTGCTTTTTCATTGTAATGATTTCTGATTTCAGATCTCTTTGGGAGGGGCTAATTGAAGATATGTTAACAAGAAAAAGCAATATATATTTGGACTAGCAGTGTTCGCTGCCTTTGAAGTCTATTCCTCTCTAATGCAGCTTTGGGATTCTGCAGATAAATTGAATATATTAATTATTAATGCTTGCTGATTCAGTATTAGGGTGGCTTTAAAATGAGGGGGGAGTTTTTCTGTCTTTTCCTCATCAGCCAATAAAAAAACAATAAATAGAGGCACAGTCACTTGAATTATTAAACATGCCAATTTATAAACTCCTTAAACATGTGGATTTCTATTTAAATGAGTAACTGATACTTAGAAGGATGGTATACAGTTAAGGTGGAAAAGAATGGGAGATTTATATTCCAGAAAGACTGTAAAAATAATGAATTTTTAACATCATTAGCTGCTACTAGTATGATGAGCTATTTTTAAAACTGCTATTGGCTTGTTTTTGCTCAGGTGCCATTATATCTGGTGTGGAGTGCTGGGGGAATTGAGCATTTTAGCTATGCATTGTGGAGTATGAAGAGGGCCATGGTATATTCAGTGCCTTTCCAAAAGATCATAGCAAGGTGGAACAGTTCAATTCAATGCCATTGTGTTAAAACAGTTTTTAACGAGCAGCAAACAAAAATAATCTCTTAAATTTGATTGAAATGAAAATCTTTGACTTCTGTTGTTTCACTTAAGGTGGCCACTCATGTTATTTAAAGAGGCAAGTATGCCATAAATCAATGCATTGAGTTTGTGGTGTAGTGGATTTAGAATGGTGACACTAATTCAGATGTTTAGATATTTAATTAATTTAAGTCATTCGCAAATAAAATCACTCTGATCCACCTAAGGGACATATGGACAATCAAGTGGGTGTTGTGGGCACAGTTCCAGTCCTGATCCAGCTGCAGGTAATAAAACAGATCAATTGTTTGAAACAGGGAGCAGAGATCTCTCTTGTCTGTCATCTCTTCCCCCCCCCCCCCCCAAAAAAAAGAAAAGTTCAATTGCAGAGGGTTGTCTGGACATCAAAATGTTTATAGATTGAAACATCTGGCTCTTGGCTGAACCAGCACTGCACCTGCGCAAAAGTATTGTACCACAATGGATGGATTGTGCCTGTGCAAAAGTGCCAACATAGCCATCAATAACTTAGGGGGATCCAGTGTACTTGGTTTAGCTGACTTGTGCTAAAATATGCAGAAAGAAAAAGGGAGACCTATCCAAAAATAGTTAAAATAAGATTGTTGAAAGCCCAGTGCCTTTTGGCATACTACCTTATTATAATTAGACCCCATACTTACTGTGAAATACACAAGTTGAGGTACACAATTTGTTACTCTTACAATCAGTATTTAGTTGGTATTTAGCCAAAGTAGTACCATAATGTAAAATAAAAAATACGTGAAAACACTTGGTAGTAGAGCAGACTTATTTTAAAAACTTACCCAAGCCTCCTAAGAGCACAGTCCTATCTAACTTTCCAGCACTGATGCAACTTCAGGATAAGGGAGCAAACAGTCTCTTACCTTCAGGTAAGGTAAAGTCCCTGAATGCCAGCCATCACAGGTTGCAATGCGTGTCTTATTGATAGTGATGCACTGGTGCTGAACAGTTGGATAGGATTGGGCCCTAAAAAAATCATAAATTTCAAGAAATATACATTAAACTGCATAAAATACAAGAAGATAGATGGTTTACAGTAAATCACTTAAACACCAATATGATAAAATGACTTGGTACTACCTATGTACAGCTGGATGGGGGCAGCGTTGGAGTTGTAGTACAGACCTCCTGGGAGGTATTTTCACAGCAGCAGTTGTTTGGCATTAAATGTTGCACATAGTTTTAATAAAAAGTCTTTGAAGCTCAGATTCTGGAATTCCTGCATTCTTGAATTGAATAGCTTCATATTCTTCTTTAAATGGTGTGCTCCCTGGGGCATTTGGTGGGCCGCTGTGAGATACAGGAAGTTGGACTAGATGGGCCTATGGCCTGATCCAGTGGGGCTGTTCTTATGTTCTTAAATCAAAACTGTTATTGAGTGGAAGCAACCATTGTACCTTCAGTAGGAATATTTATGCATTGATCACATGTCCTATTCATTGATCAGGTGCCCATACAGTAATTTTTGATAGCATTTTCAATGATATGCTTACAACTTTACTGTAAAGTACAACTTTAATTCCAGCAAGATGGCACTTTGCAAACAGGCATGTAGTGAGTGTTATGCTTTAGATATTGGAGGCCTTAACTTTGTCACATGCCTGATAATGGATTAGTCACCTCTGGAATCTTAATTTCCCCCTCGCCTGCGTTACATATTTAGAATTCTAAGTGGAAGTATACAGTTCTCTGCATCCATGAAGATATTGCCACCCCTTTAAAAAGAAATATTCAAAGGATGGCAACCACCCCCCCCCCATGCTCCCGAATTTTGATTGATAAGTCAACTTCAAAACATTTGTTCTTCCACATAAGATTGTCTGTTGTTAGGTGTTAGACTAAACAGCCACCGGGTAGATGGGACTCGTCAGCCTAGGAAGGCAGCTCATCTAAGAGAAGGAAACTCTGACCTCAAACCTCCACTGCCTTGTGGCTACATCCAGTTCTGGAAAAGGCTTCAGGAGTCAACCTCGAGGCAAAATCAGGAGCCGGAGTCCCTTAGGCAGTTCATGGCTGAACACAGTCACGTTCTGGCAACTCCTGCGACGCTGCTGGAACCAACCGTATTGGCTTCTGCCTTTCCATTGGACCATTCCAGCGACGTGGAGAGGGGGGATTTGCTGCATGGGTAACAGCCTATCCTCCATACCTTCTTTACCCAGGCTTCGCGCACTGGAGAGGACACTCCAACTTCGCCATACGGCGTCGGCACAACACGGGAAGCAGCAGTTTACCGGTTATAAGTCTTTGCTCGATTGGCGTAGAGCATGACGCCAGGGGCTGCTTCCGACGGTGGGAGAGATCATTGCATCTCATTGGGCAGCTACCGCCCGCCTTAAGCTGGGCAGTCCCCAGCCAGTAAGGTGTTGCCTCGCCACGGTCCGTTAACCTCATGGGGTGCGTGGGGTTTAGGGTGAAAACCGACAAGCGGATCGACAACTCTGCACCATGCAACAGAAAACAGAAAACTACTGCCCTAAAGCTGGGCACCTGGAACGTTAGGACAATGACACCTGGCTTCTCTGATGACCTGCAAGAAATAGACGATGCACGCAAAACAGCTGTCATCGACATGGAGCTGAGCAGACTGCAGATGGACATCGTCGCCCTTCAAGAGACTAGGCTGCCAGATTCCGGATCTGTCAAGGAGAGAAATTTCTCATTTTTCTGGCAGGGAAAACCACCAAACGAAACCAGGGAACATGGTGTTGGCTTTGCGGTCAGAAATACCCTGCTGAAATCCATCATCCCACCTACTGTGGGAAGTGAAAGAATTTTGTCCCTGCAGCTCCAGTCATCAGCAGGACCTATCACTCTCATCAGTGCTTATGCACCAACTCTGTCGTCTCCAGCAGAAGCCAAAGACAAATTCTATGATGACCTGGCCACCACTGTCAAGAAAATCCCTGTAAAAGAGCCATTGTTCATCCTCGGCGATTTCAATGCTAGAGTTGGTGCTGATAACAGTTCATGGCCCACTTGCTTAGGTCAGTTTGGCACTGGGAGGATGAACGAAAATGGCCAACGCCTGCTAGAGTTTTGCTGTCATCACGGTCTCTGTGTCAGCAACACATTCTTCAACACAAAGCCCCAACATAGAGTCTCTTGGAGACATCCAAGATCAAAGCACTGGCACCAGCTCGACCTGATCCTCACCAGACGCTCCAGCCTTCCCAGCATCAAGATCACACGCAGTTATCATGGTGCTGCCTGCGACACTGACCACTCCCTGGTGTGCAGCAGAGTGAAACTGCAAACAAAGCGACTGTATCACACGAAAAAGGAAGGAAGACCTCGCATTGATACCAGCAAGACCCGGGATCAGAGAAAAGTGGAGGAATTTGCACAAGCGCTTGAGGAATCTCTTCCAGGCCCGGCCGATGCAAACGCATCCAACAGATGGGAACATTTCAAGAATACCGTTTACAACACCGCCTTGTCCATATTCGGCAAGAAGACCAACAAGGCGGCAGACTGGTTTGAAGCCCACTCTGAGGAGTTGACGCCAGTCATTGAGGAAAAGAGGAGAGCTCAAGCAGCATACAAGGCCTGTCCCAGTGAGCGCAACCTGCAGGTCCTACGAACTGCTCGCAGCAAAGTCCAACAGACTGCCAGGAGATGTGCTAACGACTACTGGCTCCAGCTCTGTTCCGAGATACAGATAGCAGCTGACACGGGCAACATCAAGGGGATGTATGATGGTATCAAGCAGGCCCTAGGTCCAACACAGAAGAAAATTGCCCCTCTGAAGTCTGCCACAGGCGAGGTCATCCAGGATCGGGCGCAGCAGATGGAACGCTGGGTGCAGCACTACTCTGAGCTATATTCCAGAGAAAATGTAGTCACCGAAGAAGCACTGAACAACATTGAGTGCCTGCCTGTGCTGGAAGAGCTTGACAGTGAACCAACCCTAGAAGAACTTCACGTGGCCCTGGACTCCCTTGCCTTTGGCAAGGCACCTGGAAAAGACAGCATCCCTGCTGAAGTCCTAAAATGCTGCAAAGAGATCATCGTCACTGAGCTGCATGAAATCCTCTGTCTCTGCTGGAGAGAAGGTGAAGTACCTCAAGACATGAGGGATGCAAACATCATCACGCTGTACAAGAACAAAGGTGACAGGGGTGACTGCAACAACTACCGCGGCATCTCTCTCCTTAGTGTTGTAGGAAAGCTGTTTGCCCGAGTTGTACTAAAGAGGCTCCAGGTACTTGCAGAGAGCGTCTATCCAGAATCGCAGTGTGGATTCCGAGCCAACAGGTCCACCACTGATATGGTATTCTCCCTTAGACAACTGCAGGAGAAATGCAGGGAACAACGACAGCCACTCTTTATAGCCTTCATAGATCTCACAAAGGCTTTCGACCTGGTCAGCAGAGACGGCCTCTTCAAGATTCTCCCCAAGATTGGATGTCCACCCAGGCTCCTCAGCATCATCAGATCTTTCCACAAGGACATGAAGGGCACTGTTGTCTTCGATGGCTCCACATCAGACCCTTTTGACATCCGAAGCGGAGTGAAGCAGGGCTGTGTTCTTGCACCAACCTTGTTTGGGATTTTCTTCGCTGTCCTGCTGAAGCAGGCCTTTGGAACTGCAACAGAAGGCATCTATCTCCGGACCAGATCAGACGGAAAGCTCTTCAACCTCTCCAGACTGAGAGCAAAATCCAAAGTCCAGCTGAAATGTCTGCGTGACTTCCTCTTTGCCGACGATGCAGCTGTCACTACCCACTCTGCCAAAGATCTCCAGCAGCTCATGGATCGTTTTAGCAAGGCCTGCCAAGATTTTGGACTGACAATCAGCCTGAAGAAAACACAGGTCATGGTTCAGGATGTGGACTCACCTCCCTGCATTACAATCTCTGAGCATGAACTGGAGGTTGTCCATGACTTTGTGTACCTTGGCTCAACGATCTCCGACACTCATTCTCTCGATACTGAGCTAAACAAGCGCATCGGTAAAGCAGCTACCACGTTTTCCAGACTCACAAAGAGAGTCTGGTCCAACAAGAAGCTGACGGAACATACCAAGATCCAGGTCTACAGAGCTTGCGTCCTGAGTACACTTCTGTACTGCAGCGAGTCATGGACTCTTCGCTCACAACAGGAGAGGAAACTGAGCGCTTTCCACATGCGCTGCCTCCGACGCATCCTCGGCATCACCTGGCAGGACAAAGTTCCAAACAACACAGTCCTGGAACGTGCTGGAATCCCTAGCATGTATTCACTGCTGAAACAGAGACGCCTGCGTTGGCTTGGTCATGTCGTGAGAATGGATGATGGCCGGATCCCAAAGGATCTCCTCTATGGAGAACTCGTGCAAGGAAAGCGCCCTACAGGTAGACCACAGCTGCGATACAAGGACATCTGCAAGAGGGATCTGAAGGCCTTAGGGATGGACCTCAACAAGTGGGAAACCCTGGCCTCTGAGCGGCCCGCTTGGAGGCAGGCTGTGCAGCATGGCCTTTCCCAGTTTGAAGAGACACTTTGCCAACAGTCTGAGGCTAAGAGGCAAAGAAGGAAGGCCCATAGCCAGGGAGACAGACCAGGGACAGACTGCACTTGCTCCCGGTGTGGAAGGGATTGTCACTCCCGGATTGGCCTTTTTAGCCACACTAGACGCTGTGCCAGAACCACCTTTCAGAGCGCGATACCATAGTCTTTCGAGACTGAAGGTTGCCAATACCTGTTAGGTGTCCAGTTAGCTCAGTGTTGGGGTGCTTGGTTAGTTTTCTGGTGGCATGGGAAACTCAATGTACATTCAGTGTATTTGAACCTCCCTCAACACAATGAGGCAAACTTAACGCTCCTTTCACATGCATACTTAATTTAACATGAGAGCCACTTCAGTGTGGCTCAGACACCTTATGGTCAGACACCTTATGGCAGGGCACATGTGCATGGGGAGATAAATCACAGCAGTATTTCCCATAGTTGTTACCCTCGGAATGTCAGTTCTATGGGAAAGACCTATGTGATTGTACTATTCACTTGCACATCTCTGTAGTGTGGGGTTACACTATGCTGATACAGCTCCCATGCTACAGGGTTTATGTGTGAAGAGGGGCCTGCTTCTCAAGGAAGAGAGCTTATGATGAGTTCTTTTTAAGGTAGGCTGGCAATAAATTCAGCTTAAAGAGTCGCCTCAAATAGTCAAGTTGTTCAATATGTTGCTACCTAAATTATACATCAGTGGATGGTTTGTGACATTTGATAAAGAGAGTTCACTATTGCAAGTCATGGTGATTATCATTAGCTTAAATGTGTAATCTCTATTAAAAAAAACTCTTAAAACTATTCTTCACAAATTAAGCTATTAGCTGTGATAGCTGAAACAAACTTCCATGTCTAGAACCAGTATATCCAAATACCAGATGCTGGGGAAAGCGGTCATTTCTGTACCTTGCTTGAATGCTTTTAGACATAGCCAGCTGGCCACTTTTGAAAACTGTTGGGTCAGGTGAACCGCTAGGCAAGAATTTTATGTGGCCCTTCCATAATTAAAGAAAACTGCAGTAGTTGCGAACTATAAATAGAAAAAAAAACAGATAGTTTGTTCTAATCGTAAGTGTGGGTATGTGTTCAAAATCCTGTGGAGTCAGTTTTTCAGATCAGAAGGCCTAGAGCAGTGGGCCAAATAGAACTCATACAATAGGTCAAATAGAATTTATTGCACCTTCTGAGGGCTGGAAGTGATGTCATTAAGCGGGAAGTGACGTTAAGCAGGTGATTAGAAATAAGCACTTCCTCTTAGGAACACACAGCAAATGAAAGAAGAGAAAAATATGCAAATCTTGATCATATTTTCAAGATATGGGCGCTACTTTCAGTAGTGCCTCTTCTGCCACGCTGCCACTTCATACCTCAGTAACTGATAGATGCTCAGGAGTAGCAGTGCCGCTGAAAAGGAAGCCCACATGATGATTGGGCTCTCCCAGTGCCTCAAAAGTTTCCCCCTTTCTCAGCCCCTCTTTGTCTTCTTGCTCATATCATTCCTTGCCTTCTAAGGCCTCCTTCTATCTTTCCCTCCCAACTCCTTGGCAGAAGGGGCGCTGCTAAAAGCATGATGCCAGGAGAAAATTATCATGTGGGCTGCCGTTTCAGCAGTGACACCTCAGCAGAAACGACACTGCTGAAAGGGTGGCCCACGTAGTGATTGAGCTCTTCCAGTGCTTTCCTTTCAGCAGTGCAGCTTCTACCAATGTGTCACTTTGCTACCTAGTAGCTGAGAGCAGCCAATGGTGGTACTGAAAAAGCCCAGTTATCTTGGGGGCTGGATAAAGAGGTTCTGTCAACTGAATCCAACCCACAAGCCTTTCTGTGACAACCCATCAGGGCCTTTGAGAGGAATTTTATCAGGGGGTACAAAGTTTTGGGCCCCTTTGCAAATGGGGGAGGATTGAAACAGAGCGGGGGAGGGTGATGACAGGTGAGAAGAAGGGGGCAGGGTGGGGTGAGCGTGAAGACAGCTGGAAAAGTCTCTGGAGCCCAGATTTACCCATCCATGTGGCATCGGCAATTAGATACAGTAATATGGAAAACCAAATACACTCCTCTCTAAAATCTTTTAAATATAGAAAATTATGCAGAAAATTAGTGTCATCGTATTTGGGCTCACACTAGAATGGAAAGTGTCCTGTGTGTGCCAAAACTTGCTTCTGCAACAGCTATACCCTTTCAGCTGTGTCCCTGAGCTCCTATACCCTCCTTCATGGTAAGCAGATCCACAAGCCAATGAGCTGCTATAGCAGTCCAGTCTCCTCCCAGATTTGACACTGTTAATGAGTGTCATGTATGCATTCCTCAGCCCAGCGTTTATGGCTTGCCAGTAACTGCAGTAGCTGCAGCCACACACTCATGGTAGTATCCCCAACAAGTCTGAGTCGATAGGAAAATGTAAGATCCCAGGAAATTTTGCGACCCCTTTCTTTGGCTCCTGGGTCCTCTTTTTGACCCTGGGTACAAATTACCCCCTCTCCTCGTCCCTACTCCTGATCTAGAGGGTGTGGAAGAATCCACACTTTAAAACCAACTGTTGATATTTTTTCTTATACTGAACTATTGCCTCCTTGAGAAAGTGAATTGGGCAATATCCTATTTTCCTGCAATAGCTGGTTTTCTGTCAGTTTACTGTTGCCTTGTCCTCCACTACTTGGACTCAGTTCAGAAAGTTCTCTTGCACAAGGCCCAAAGAAACCGGCGGGACTTGTGCAAAAGAATCTCCCAGTAGGTTGCTCCTCCAGTATTTCTGGTTGGAGCCTAACTGAGGACTGGGACAGATTTCTTAGGGCTCAACATAGTCACTGCAGTGTTGGTTGAAAGGTCAGATCTTCAAGTAAAACAAGCCTTGTGACTTCTAAAGAGTAGGGGAAAATGCATCACTGACTGGAGAGTTGCATTTCTTGGTCATATTTTGGATTTTTGTATCGAACTGTAAGATTTAAAATTGTAATTTTCAAGATGGCTTCCAAATTTTGTGATACGGACATGACACGGTCATCATTACAGCCAAAGCAAATTTTAGGGAAAGGGGTGTTGCACTTGGAATGGCACTTGCTACTCTTCATGTTGAAATACTGAATAAAATATACTTTTTTAGGTTAATCACATCTTGTTTGTATTTGTATTCATACATCCTTTCTCTTAGTATTCATATTTTTGCCAGCCTTGGTATGCTTTTGTCTACCTATAAATACGCAGTTCTGTTCATTTGCTTAAAGAATTATCTGATTTAACAGGTTGGGAGTTGAGAGTTTCAGTTCTTTCCCCACCTCACCATCATTGAGGCTGGAGCCCAGGAATACTTTGTCTTTCTTAGAACTTGGTGAAAGACACTGAAAATTGATCTTGCTTCTGTTTGCATACCTGGGTTTTGGTTTTTGTTGCACCACATTGTGACTGTATTGAGAGAGTGGGACAGAATGATGGGAATAAGCTTTTATGTAACTGGAGCACTTGTGCCCAATCTGCATGCTTTATTTTGAATTCTTGTAGAAATGACTTTTCACAGCAGCAGCTGGCCAAATATGATAGCGGAGCTTGTGCGGGAAGAACAGGTACTCAATAAGGCAAAGATGCTTGGCCAAGTAGAACATTTCGTGGGTCCTCTCAAACATGGCAGCTAACTTTTTGATTAAAAGGCTGAAAACTTGGAAATTTTGTCTAGAGGTTTCACTTAGCCTGAGGCTGGAGGCATGAATATGGAAACATAAAAGATACTAAACTCCACCCCAGGTTCTTTTTGTGGGCAGTGCAAAGGGTACTGCTTAAAATATGTTCCTGTTTCTGTAGGCAAGGGATTTTCTGAAATCCATACCAGAAACCAGTTTCTCCATGTTAACTTCACACATGTGGAACTTTGGGAAGTGAAGCAAGGGCTTTTTCTCTACTCTCGTATGTGTCAGTTGCAGCTGCTAACATGAGACTGGTTCCCTATTGATTAATAATATTTCTTTTGGGAGCGATTTTGTTTGCTCTCATCTAATGGGCTGTTCAGTTGCAAAGGTAAACAAAGCCCAGTCTAGCGGATGGCAGTTGCTAGCTAACTTTTATTTATTTTTCAGTTGAAGTTGCACCATTCTGGGCCTAAGTGGATGGAGCTCTTGGAGCAGATCCAGAAATGCTCAACTTTCCAGCTTAATGCAATAATTTTTTTTTAAATGACTGCAAGGTTATCAATGAGTTGAGACATTTAAAACCAAACAAGTTAACTAATCCTCCCCAAAGCCTTTTGAAAAGCAAAATCATTCCCATGTATTTTCCCAAAGCCACACATGAGTGGTGCTGGCAAATCATCCTGGGTACCGCACTTCATAGTGTGGGTGCCACGACTGAAAAGACCATGGTCCTTGTACCTGCAAGCCTTGCCTCTGGCTTAGAGCAGAGGCTTGTGACACAATCCAGACCTCTGGGAGAAGACAATCCCTGAGGGCAGTCTAAACTTTGTCATTTTAGTGCTATGCTAAGCAGTAGTCTTCTTTGATTTGTTTAAAATATTTATTTTCCCTTTTCCATAAAATAAGGACAACTCTCAGTAACTAAAACATGTAAATCTTATTTTTTTTGTTAAAAAAAGGGAGGAAGGGAATACTTGGTATCTGAAGCAAGTGTTACAGTAGTTCATATTTATTAGAGACTCAAGTTATTAATATGTATGGCTCTGTCAGTGTGGACATCTACTTTTCATTTTAAAGAGAAAAAAATTGACTGGTAATTACCATCCTTGCTTCTGGAAAGTTCTAGTCCACAGTCCAGCATACCTAAATCTTTTGGTTAATGGCCCTTGTCTGCAAGTAAATAATCTTACTTGGTGTCCTTGCTTATGAGCATGTTAATTTATAGCAAGCATGTTAATTTACTGCACTGTCCTAGGCATTTCTGTGCAGAAGTTCAACTGAGTTTGGTAGGGCTTACTCTCAAGTAAATGTATGTAGGATTGTTTGCTCATTTTATCACCCATCCTCCCACCCACCCTCGGCCTCCAAATATAACCTTGTAACAAAAAGGGCATGTGAACAGCATGATCAAAGGTTTGTGCATTATGCTCCTAGGGGTATAATTAAAGACTTGATTTCATTACAGACCAGTACTATAGGTTATATGTACATGTGTCAGGAACTGCTTGAATTGCAAAATGGGGGACTTGATATTAAACAGGGGGAGGAGCATAATATATTTTAGGATTAACTGAGTGAGGCAGAGCATCCCCAGCTGATTTCTGGCAGTGAGCAGGAGGTCCTTACTTGGTTGATCTAACAGTGATTCCACCCAACTTGTGTTGCTTCTGTGGTGCAGTGTCACAGACAGGCAGTTCATATCTGGGCGCTGAGGATGACCCAAGATACCTTGGTTGTTTGAATCTTTGTTGCAAGGGCCATGTATAGTTAGCAGGCTCTTCAAGAAAGCTGGTATAGCGCAGTGGCTAAAAGTCTGAGTGATGAATTGGGAGGTTCTCTTGCATTTGCTGTGAACTCACCAGGTGACCTTAGGCAAGCCACTCCTTGTAAGTCTCAGCCCTCCATCTGCAATATTACAGGGTTGGTGTAAACATTACAGGATAATGTATTTGAAGTGCTCTGCACATTTGGAAGTGCTGTAAATTCTACATATGATTATCAGTTGCTCGCTACAGTTTTAATTACATATTTTTTGAATATTTAATGTCTGATCTAATTGGGTACATTGTCATATGGGGGCTGTTTCCTGCGGCAGGGGTGCAGATAGTTGACATGGGATAGGAGTTTCATCCTTTGTTTTCAGGTGGGATGGCAGCTATCTCAAGGTGCCTTTCAGTTTATAACCAGCCACTATAGCTTTCATTCATTTTTTATATTCTGTATTTGCTTTGGTGCTGCTAAACCCTTTCAGTGTTTGTTTCTCTTTGAGGTGTAAGAGATTTCAGTAACACTGCAACATGCAGACCTATCTTTTTCTCTGTTTTGTACATGGGCTTCAGTGGAACTGTTTAGCAAAAGTACTGTTCAGTAGTCATGTCAGTCAGAGGTACTCCTTAAATCCTAAACATAAGCGTTACTGATTCTGTTTATAGGTGGGGTTGGTTCTTCTACTGATCAGCATATACTTGACCAATTGACTGGTTGAATACTAGTCAGAAGTGTAAAACAAAAACCAAGTTAGAACTTAACTATTATGAAACAGAATTTAAATATAAAACAATTCTGATTAGTTGTCATTTGTAGCTAACAGTTTTATGCAAATGTATCAGTGACATGGTGCCAGGATGGTGTATTGGTTCTGTATTGGACCTGGAAGATTGAGGTTCAAATCTGAAATCCTAGGCCCTGAAGCTTCCTAGGTGACCTTGGACCAGTCACACTCTCAGCCTAATTACCTCCAAGGATTGTTTTGAGGACAAAGGAGGGAAGGAACCATGCTTGCCACCCTGATCTCCTTGGAGGAAGGGCATAAAAATGTGAAAAATGTTCAGGACTACTTGGCTTTTAATTGGAATTCCAGGGGTAGCTCAATGAAAATAGCAATAACAAAAAGCAATAAAATGTAGCAGTTCTAGATAGGGGGCTCTTTGCTCTGCAGTCAGGTGATGCTGTGGTGCAACTGAAAGCCCAGGTGGCCACCCACATACAGGCATTCTGGGCTCCTTGAAATGTTTGACCCGGTCAAAAATACTGTTAGTGACAATGCTCTGTCAGCCATATGACCCATAGCCCTGTTTGTAAATGGCTCTGATCAGCCTTGCAAACAGGTGGTGGTCAGGGTTCCCTCTAATGCAATGGTGCTGCAGTGATATTTCTGGATGATGTTGGGCACCATCACCAAACTTCCAGATTGCTGAGCTCAGAGGTGCTCGGAGCTCAGCGTCAACCTGCATGACTGTGCAGATTAGAAGGAACACTGATGGAGGGGGTTGCCCACCTGTTTCTTTTTCTCTGTCTTAGACACTTCCCTTGAGGAACATGGCAGAGAACTACCATGACTCTGCCACTCCAAAACTGATGTGAAAAGCTGTGAATTGCTTCTTAACTTAATCAAGCTAATATGGAGGGCCTGCCAAGGGATTGTCAACTGTCTGTTTAAGAAATGACTGTCATCTTATTGATAGGAAAGGGTGTTGTTGGGGCTCCTGTTTCCTTCTTATTTTCCTCCCTTCTTTATCCAATAAAAGCACGTTTCGTGGGGAGCCAGGAGGAACCATCGTACTCAATGACCTTACAGCGCAATGTCAGATCGTTTGGGGCAAACAGCAAAGGGGAAGGATGGAAAAAAGTATTCGTCACTCAACCTGTTTGATACGTACAAGGGCAAGTCCTTAGAGATCCAGAAACCCTCAGGTAAAGTGTGTGTGCACATGAATGCTCGTGTTTCTTCTCAGTGCCTGTTGTCAAAGGAGGGAGCATTTGCCATGATGAACCTGCTTAATCCATCTCTGATGTCCTGCTGATGGCACTCGCAGCGCCCTGAGCAGCTGCCCTCCTCCACCTTGAGCTCATCCTAATCTGCTAATACAGGGCTCAGCTAGGCAACTCTTAACAGTTGCTGTGCAATAGGTCAGTAAGGCAAGCAGAACTGTGGAAAGGAGGGGGGTGGGGAATTGCACCATGGTCCTCTGTGTATGATCCCTTCCCCTCACTTCCCTGCAGTCACTCCTCGCCATGGCTTACAGAGTCTCGGTAAGGTTGCCATTGCCCGGCGCATGCCACCCCCTGCAAACCTGCCAAGCTTAAAAGCAGAGAACAAAGGCAATGACCCCAACGTCTCACTAGTGCCGAAAGACGGGACAGGATGGGCAAGCAAGCAGGAACAGCCAGACCCAAAGAGGTGAGTGGGAGCCAGGGAGAACCTGTTCCCTCCCAGGAGGCGGTTCCCTGCCTTAGCGTTTGTTTTCTGACTTTACTGGGTGTCTTTCTCTTGTCTTCAGTACCGATGCCTCGACAGCTCAGCCGCCGGAATCGCAGTCGCCGCCGGCTTCACAGACGTCTGCCTCAAGCCAACCGAAACGACCCCCAACAGCCCCCGAGGTAAATCTGGGGTGAAAATGAGGAACCAGAAGCATCCAGCTTGAGTTTTTCATTTTTCTCCTGGATAGTTCCATGTATCAATTTCCAGTTTCTTCTGCTCTTGCAAGGGACAGAAGTCTCAGTTTCAGTCTACAGGGGCTGGAACCCAGCAGTAGTCCAGGTTCCTCTACTTTACGCTATTCAGTGGTCTGCACGTGGGTGGGATGCTCTCTTCTTCAGCCACTAGGAAGCAGGCAGATTCTTCTGAGAAGAAAGGTGACAGAATTGGATTAAGAGGCATCTCCCATATTCCAGTCTAACACTAGTGTTGCTCCTGCCTTCATAGTTGAGACTTGCAAGTTCCGGCTTGCATGTACTACAGTCCCTCTCTGAAGAGCTCAATTCTGCCTTTGGAATTGATGCATGTTTGTTTTATCTAATTCGGGTTGAAAAAGCAGGATTTTTTTATGATTAAGGGCATTACTAGACCTGCAGCAAAGGGCAGAGATGCCTTGGTCACATCCCTGACCATCTGTAAGTCTTATCCTGTCATCTTCTGCAAGTTTCTGAGCAACTGTCATGAACTGTTTATAAGGCTGATACGTTTTGTGTGTGTCTTATGAAAACTGTGATCCTCTAGATTTAATTTTTTTAAATAACTGGGATCCCTTGTTAATGAGGAGTCAGGAGGAAGGTCTGTGCTTGGTTTTGATCTGCTGCCTGTCATATTTCAGAATCCCCCTACAGTAGCAAGCGGAGTAAAGTCCTGGGCACAGGCCAGCGTTACCCATGGAGCGCAAGGAGATGGTAAGTTGTGTTTCAGCTAATTTTTATGGTGCTGTGACTTCAGGCATCTGGCGCAATGTGAGACGAGTAGGGAAGGATTAGCCTTTTCTCTTTTGTGGTTGATGCAAAGCTATAGTCATGACATTCTTCATTATGCCCAAGGATCTCCTCCTGTTTGACTTGCCAGTTATCACAGAGGAGGCCTTTCCATCAACCTTCCCTGGATCCTTAGTCATGGATTGGTGACCAGTAGGGGTGGGGCAATGCAAAATGACTTTGTACAAAGTGACATGTCTTTAAAGACTGAGCCCCTTCAGTGTAGTACAGTGGTTCTCAAACTTTTTAGCACCAGGATCTACTTATTAAAAGATTCTGTATTGCTATTGTAAAGTTACCTAGCTTTACAAGACTTAAGGTGGTTTAGAAAATGATATTTATTTACAAATAATATTTATTTATGGCGACTCTAATCCAAAATAGCGAACCTTGCCACCGCAAGCGACAAACAGTAAAGATGATTTATTTATTTGCAAAAAAAACACTCAATGCATTTCTCATAATGAGGCAACCTTAATGAATAGCATCAAGGACTTAGTGATGTGATCCAGCCTTCATTTGCCCCCCCCCACTACCTGTCGTTGATGGTCTTGCGGGTAAAAACACACCAGAAAAAAGATGCTCAAACATTTATCTCCCCATATTTACCCAGGTTTTCAAACTGTAGGAGCTCCTCAGCTGTTTACAGGGCAATTAGCAGCTGTCTGATTTTTGAATAGCCTCAGGATTTGAGGCAATTAGTTTTCTGATCTTTCCATTGCCCATGTTTTCTTAGGAGGCTCTATGGGACCTACCAGAAATCGAGTCCCCGCCCACAGTTTGAGAAACACTGGTCTGGTCTAGTACAATACATAATCTGTTTTCCAGACCTTGGTGGGCCACTCTCTGTTCTGTCAGAAAATCACAACAGCTTTTGCAGAGGCTTGGAGTGCAGTCTTTTTACAAGATGCCCATGGCCTTTTTCTCTGATGCCTAGGTGGAAAGGGATCAAGCCTACTGTCGCGATTCTCTCGCGAGGAATTTCCGACCCTGCAGGCGGCTGGCGACCAGGACAAAGCTGGCAAAGAAAAGGACACTACCGATGCGTCGTATGGGCCCGGACCAAACCTCCGCCCCCAGAGTGAGTGCTGTCACTTTAATGGCAGCTGAGTTGTACTCTTATGGCAAAGGGATGTCCTCACAATCCAGACAAAGCTATATGTCATTAAATATGCAAGAGGCATGTCTCACTCTTAACACTCCTCTCTTCTCTCCCCCCCCCCACACCAATCTCTTGCAGATGCAACCAGTTGGCGGGATGGAGGTGGGCGGGGCACTGATGGGGAGCTGGTGCCCGAGGATGGCCGGGCTGGGGTCGGCATGCAGCCCAGTGTCCCACCTCAGTTCCCTCCATACCGGGGGATGATGCCGCCATTTGTAAGTATTTTATGGAAGAAGAGGTGCTTGGGACTTAAACTGCCCTTGTTTTCTAAGTTCGGTCCAGGCATCAGGGCTCTACAGTAATAGTGGCACAGTTCCTGTGATGAGGAGGAAGGGGAATGCATGCTAGATCTGAAAGGCTGCAGGGGCAGAACAGATGCTTTGAAAACAGTAAGCCCTCCAATAATTCACTTCTGCCTCATTTCAGATGTATCCCCCGTACCTCCCGTTCCCACCTCCATATGGGCCCCAGGGACCCTACCGCTACCCCACAGCGGAGGCACAGAGGTAAGTACAAGAAGATAGCTTGAGGGGTGATTGTCCCTTGGAGGGAAATAGCTGAAGGGCCACAGCACAGCAGAGGAGGGCACCGGCAGAAGTTGGAGCGCACACCCCCCCCATTATAAATAGAAAGCAAAAGTCCTGGCCTGCTTGTGGTTCAGTATTAACGTCCAGTGTAAAGATTCTGAAACTGTTCTCCATTTGACTTGTTCTGACGCAGTTGCTTTCAGCCAATCCCAAGTGGAAGTAAGATGAATGAAGGACAACTCTGTTGGCAGAGTTCATTGTTTTAAGAAACAACATTGAAAGTAGAGGGTGTGCAGGTTGGGGCTCGTGAAATTCAAGAGCCCCAGAAAGGTAGCATTCTTTTCTCTGCCCCCCCCCCGACAATCACACTCCCCAAAACAAGGGAATTGCTTTATTTTCTCAGCAGTTAACAGCACACAGTCCTTCAGTCCCTCTAGTGGGTTAGAGTGGGATCTTCTGAGTAGTGAAGACAGCAGAACTGGAGCTTCTGGTAATCTCCCCTCCCTGTGTCCCTGTTGTGCATTTCTCAGGTTCCAGCGGCTCCCAGGACCCCGCCCCTCACAACCTCCGCTGCGCATGGCGGAGCCTGTGAGCCGGCCCCCTGTCCTCAAACAGGACGATCTAAAAGAATTTGACGAGTTGGACCAGGAGAATGATGAAGGCTGGGCAGGTAATGGGTGGGCATAATCCCCAAGCCCCTTTTTCCTAATTTTATTTTTAAAATTGGTACTTAGCCATTTTCCCAAAGAACCCAAGTCCTAACTACAGCTCCTTGTCTATCAGTTGGTCAGTCCAGAACTCTGTAGACCAATTACCTGTTCATGATGCTCTGTCCTACACCCTTCCCAGTTGAATCTGTCAGTCTGAAGCTGTCTGTACCTTTCCTTCAGGAGCCCATGAAGAAGTGGACTATACTGAGAAGCTGAAATTCAGTGATGAAGAAGATGGGAAAGACTCCGATGAAGAAACCACTGAGAATCGGTAAAAATTATTACTGAAGTGCTTGGGTGGTCAATTACATGAGTCATTTCTACAGAATTGGGTATTGGTTCCATGGGAAGTGTCCTTGCAGTCAGCTCTGTCAATGTGACTGCACTGAGATGCAACCCTCAGCTGTTTAGGATCGCTGCGCAGGAAAGCACCTCCTGCATGGCGACAACTCCAACTAAAGGGAAACCCAAGACAGATTCATCATCATTTCTTTTCACTCTGTCACCAAGCATTAGGTGCAAGATCCCGTTAGCTCTATTTGACATCTTTTTCTTTTTTTCCCCCCTCCACCTCTGTCCCAAAGCAACAGTGAGACCCCTGGTCCTGAAAACCAGCTGTCAGGCGCAGATACAAAAAAAGCTGGAACTCCTAAAGAGGATCAAAATATTGTGAAGACAGCCTGGGCAGAAAATACTCATCCTCCAGAGGGTGTCAAAGAGCCACCAACTCCTTCCCCTGCTGTTCGGCCGCCGCCACCTCCGCCACCCCCCAACAGGGGCAACTGGGGACAGCCCAATGATTTCCCGGTGAGTCTACAGGGGCTGGAAAGTTTACAGCCGCCATGGTTGATAGCTGTCGTTCAAAGGAAACCTAGTAGGTTAAAGCAGGAGAGGACATGGCTGTTGTGGTGCACCAAAGGGGTATAAAAGTGGTGCACCAAAGGGGCTACAGCTACATGAGGTTTCTAGGTGAAATGGACAAAACTCTTGTACTGTTGAAAGTTTCTTTAGTCTGGAAAATGCATCTCTTATAGACGATGCCTCCTTGGAACTGTCTTGCCTGAGATTCTGGGCCAGTATACAAGATCAGAGCACGACTTGTGATCCAGAACCCAGCTTCCTGAGCTTGTATGCTTCCTTCCTTTCCCCTCCCCCCTGCTAGCAGAAACTGCAGAGCTGGGGTTTTAATGCCAAGCTGCTGCTCACAAGCCATGATTATTACAAGTTCTATTTTGTATCCTGAAGGGCTGGGAATGTGCTGTAATTTCTTTAAATTCTCAAGATGACAAACTTTGTGTTCAGTACAAAATGTTGTGCTTGCGTGGAGTGGATCATGGAATAGTGACACCTGTGTGGCCCTGCTAACAAAGAATGCTAGAATGGATTTCTCTGGTTGCAGCTTGAGTAGACCAAGAGTGATTCAGGGTCTGCTTTAAATAGAGCATCCATACCGAGATGCTGGGGGTGGGGGGTGGGAGACACATTAGCTTGCATGTATGTGCTCATGTTTCGATATCGCTGTTTGGTTGGGTGGGGAGATGAAAGAAATAGCCTTTGCCCTCCTTCAGAACATTTGCTATTTGAGTGTTTGTGTTCAGCAGCCTTGATCTGATCTTTCCTCCCCAGGACCGTCCCATGCGGCCTCCCCCGCCAGAAGATGAGGACGAGGCTTGGCGCCAGCGCCGGAAGCAGTCCTCCTCGGAGATCTCTGCCGCCGTGGAACGTGCCCGGCGTCGGCGGGAGGAGGAGGAGCGGCGCATGCAAGAGGAGCGGCGGGCTGCCTGTGCCGAGAAGCTCAAGCGGCTGGATGAGAAGTTTGGCGCTCCTGACAAGCGCCTGAAGCCAGAGCCTCCCAAAGAGCCTCCTGCTCCTTCTCCTCCAGCTCCTGCCCCAGCGCCCTCCAGCCTGCCAGCTGCCCCAGTTCTCCTGGAGGAGAAGAGGGAGAAAGAGGAGCCAGTTCTAGTGAACAAAGCTCGCAGTGCTGTTGGTGGCGGCAGCAGTGGAAGCAGCTTGGACTCTGCCGGTACCAGTAATTTAATTGTAGCGTTTGGTGTGAAGAGGGTTCATCCCATCTGCCCAGCATAAAACACGTGAAGCTGGCTTATAGTGCTATATCTCATTGTGGTGTACACTGTCCTTTGGCTTGTCAAGCTGGGGCCCACCTTAAGAACCCAGTGAGTGATTCCTATTTTCCCACCCAGTGGCAGTCAGACTATGCTGCTGTGTGTTGTTTGGGCCCTTCTTTCCTTTCAGGTTAGTTGGGCAGCGAGGGGCCTGGCACTAGTGTGTGCTTAAATTGGAAAGGCAGAAGGAGTCAGAAAGAGAAAGGAAGGAGACGGAATGTCTTGGCAGTGGAGAGCGGGCAGGTGGGTGGGGGGTGAGGCGGCCCACCTGAAAATCAGATGGCTTCGTTTCACGCAAGCCCTCCACAGTCCCAGTATTCAGTGGGATTTGTCTCATCCAGGATCCCTAGCTTTGGCACTGTTCAAGCTTCACGCACCTGAGCCACAGAACAAAAAAGACGGCAGTGGCACAGTCAACACTCTTGTGTCCTGATCCTCTTATTGACAACCACTCATCTATATACTGACTGGCTGCTGCTCTCCAGGATTTCAGATGGGGTCCGTCTTAAGCCTCCTTGCAGATGGCAGGGATTGAACCTAGGGTCTTCAGCATGCTAAGCATGTGCCCTGCCCCTGAGGTGCAGCCCCTTCCAAGGAGGCTAACAAGTTAAAAATAATAAACAAGGAATTCAAAAAATCAATAAAAGCGGAAATGTTAGTAAAGGGTGAAAAAACACCCACCAGTAATGAAATGCACAATGCAGGGCATCAATTACAAAGGCCTAACCCCCTCCCCCCCAATTTTTTTAGTTGCCAAGGAAGTTTGAACGAATTTAAGAAATTTGAGGGGTGCTGAATCCAAAAATGGCATCGGTTTTGCCCGACTGGTTCTAGTTTTGGGGGTATGGTATAGCCAACTTATATGCTGATTCAAGCAACTTCTTGAGGAAGCCATGGCATTGGAAATAGCGAATCAGTATACAAGGCTGCTATGTTGTACCTCCCAAACTAGAATCAATCGGGCAAAACCGATGCCATTTTTTGGTTGAGCACCCCAAATATACCCTAGAACAGCAATTCTTAAGCCTTTTCATCTCGGGGAACACTGACAAGGCGCTAAAAGTGTCAAAGCCTACTGTCAGTCTTTTGACAAGTGACAAAGCACATCATGCTGGTGGTGGTGGGGCTCACATCCCCCAGTGGCCCTTCTGTAATAAATGACCCTCTCCAGACTCCTGCGGCACACCTGCGGGCCATTCATGGCACACCAATGTGCCATGGCACGCTGCTTGAAAATCGCTGCCCTAGAATATGTCTTAACTTTAACAACAAAATGCGTAGGCCTGTGTTGTCTATTGAAAACAAGGTGGTGAGTGTTCAGTCAGCTAAAAGAGGTGCCTACTTGTCCTGCGAACGCTGCCCCTAGAAAGTGTTTTGCAGCCAGGCACCATGACTGAAAAGGGCATGTCTCTAGTCACTTCCTGCCTGACCTCAGAAAGTAGGGAGTGCCCAGAGGCCGCCTCCTAACAGTGTTCAAGAGCAAGCAAGGTCACGTCTGTCTTGTCCCATGACAAATTGGATCACCTGCACAGATGCCGCTTCACTAGTCTCGCTGTGACCTCTGGTTATTGCTGGCTGAATGTATGAATGCCCTGTATCTTGTAGTGGTGTTGTGTTAAGACAGCTGTTTCATAGATGCAGTTCATCCATTGATAATGCAGTTGGTAAGCAATGTACTCTAATAATGTGTGAATACGACCTTAAACATTTGGGGGGGGGTGTGTCTGTCACGGCAGAGCCAAAACTCATAATCTTTAATTTATGAAGCTTATAACATCTAAATCACCGTACAGTAAGACAATTGAAATAATATACCATCACTGCTAAGCAAAAAACTTTAAAACATAGCTGGAGTTTAAATGGGTTTTAGAGTGAGACTTGGCACAGCTCTCTGGCAGTACTTCCCTGAAATAATGTTCTGAATAAAAATGTGTAAACGTGCCAGTGGGAAAGGGGTGAAGGTTAGAGTTTGGTAGAGGTGTTAAATTTAATAGAATGCTGCTAGGGTGTAAGGTGGGCTCCACACTTTTCAGTCTGAAGGGATAGGGAGATTCAGATGGTTTTTAAGGGCCCGTCAGTGAATGCGCATGAACCCTAGCCTTGTCTACTGCTTCACGAAGTTGCTCTCTCCTGTGCCTAGCTGCTGAGCCGCCTCTGCCACCACCTCCCAAGGAAGTGCCAGAAGTGAGGGAAGAGCCCCCACCCTTACCTGGGCCTCCTGTCCCAGCAACTCCCATTTCAACCAAGGTGGAGCCCAAAGGGGAGACGGTTCCTCAGGCACGCCAGCCCCCTCCAGCTCAGACTCTCGGCTATTCAAAGTACCAGAAGTCATTGCCCCCTCGATTCCAGAGGCAGCAGCAGGTAAGAGGTCACAGAGTTGGATGCCTGAACTTGAGTCGGCAGGATTTCTGTCAGTTGTGAAGAGAAGGAACACCAGTCAGTGTCTGGTTGCAGTGATGAGTCTGTTTGGACTGGAGTCTCTGATATCTGATGTCCTCACAGCTACCTGAGGAATTCTTCTGGTGATTCTATCTGCTACAGGGTGATGCCTTTCACTCAGGGATGGCTTGTTGGAAGCTGCTCACTAAGGGGTCTCTTCTTTCTTTCTGCCCTCTCAGGAGCAGTTGTTAAAGCAGCAGCAGCAGTGGCAACAGCAGCACAACCAGGTTCAGCCGACATTAGCTTCCTCTACCCAGCAGCAGGCAACAGGTGCTCCCCTGGCCACCATGGGCCCCTCAGGCAATGTCCACCCTCAGCCTGGGCCATCAGGGCAACAGCAGCCCCCAGCCCCACCTCCAGCACAGCAGGCTCCACCCAAAGGGATGTATCCAGGCTCCATTGGGCGCCCCCCACCAATGCCACAGATGAATTTTGACCCTCGCTGGATGATGATCCCTCCCTACATGGACCCACGCATGATGCAAGGGCGGCCCCCCATGGACTTCTACCCGCCTGGGGTGCACCCCTCTGGTAAGTTGAGCTGGAGGAGGCTCAGCCATGCTGATAGCAGGCAGGGAAGCGTTTTGCTAGCCAGGTTCACCAGCCCAACTTGGAGGGGATTGGCTTACGAGACTGCAGGGGTCAGTAGGCTTTAAGAACATAAGAACAGCCCCACTGGGTCAGGCTATAGGCCCATCTAGTCCAGCTTCCTGTATCTCACAGCGGCCCACCAAATGCCCCAGGGAGCACACCAGATAACAAGAGACCTCATCCTGGTGCCCTCCCTTGCATCTGGCCTTCTGACATAGCCCATTTCTAAAATCAGGAGATTGCACATGCACATCATGGCTTGTAACCATAATGGATTTTTCCTCCAGAAACTTGTCCAATCCCCTTTTAAAGGCATGCAGGCCAGATGCCATCACCACATCCTGCAGCAAGGAGTTCCACGGACCAACCACACGCTGAGTAAAGAAATATTTTCTTTTGTCTGTTCTAACTCTCCCAACACTCAGTTTTAGCAGATGTCCCCTGGTTCTGGTGTTATGTAAGAGTGTAAAGAGCATCTCTCTATCCACTTTATCCTTCCCCTGCATAATTTTGTATGTCTCAATCATGTCCCCCCTCAGGTGCCTCTTTTCTAGGCTGAAGAGGCCCAAACGCCGTAGCCTTTCCTCATAAGGAAGGTGCCCCAGCCCAGTAATCATCTTAGTCGCTCTCTTTTGCACCTTTTCCATTTCCACTATCTCTTTTTTGAGATGTGGCGACCAGAACTGGACACAATACTCCAGGAGTGGCCTTACCATCGATTTGTACAACGGCATTATAATATTAGCTGTTTTGTTCTCAGTACCTTTTCTAATGATCCCAAGCATAGAATTGGCCTTCTTCACGCAGGAATGTGTGACTCTTCCTTCTCTCACTTAGGTCTCCTACCCCGTGAGAGATCAGACAGTGGGGGCTCCAGCTCAGAGCAGTTTGACCGTCACCCACCCATCCTTCGAGAGCGTGGTACCCCACCAGTTGATCCCAAGCTGGCCTGGACTGGAGATGTCTTCTCGAACGCCCCCTCTGGTGCAGACCCGCGGCCTCAAGCAGTGTCTCTTCGGCAGCAGGATGAGGAGGAGAAGGGGCTACGGTAAGGGATTTTTGGAGGAGTGCTGTTGGGTTGGCCACACAAGGGATCTGGCTGAATTGTTAATCCTGAAAGTTCAGCTTGCAATGTTGGAGGTGCAGTCATAGAGTCCTGATGAGCTGAACGTTGTGTGAAAGGAGAAGTGGGGGTGAACCAAGATCTTGTGTCTTGTCCGCAGAGCAACTAGTTTCTGAGTCTTCGTTGCCACAAGTGCTGCTTGTCTATACTCCTCTTGTGCCTCAGAGCTGGGCACTTTGATGGGGAGGGGGGGTAGCACCATTTTGGGCCACGTTTGACTGAAGGTTGTCAGTTGACCCTTAGAATGATTGGTGTCATCTTTGTTTTTCCTTCTCAGGAGCGAGACACCTCCAGTTCGCCTGCGTGAGGCTGTCACCCCTCAGCCTTACATGGGGAACTACCAGGGTTTCTCAGAAAATGGCAATCCTACTCCACTGCACCGCTTCCCAGTAGATGAGCCCCCCCGACCCGGAGCCCCCTGGCAAGCCAGCGTGACCCTGACCGCATCAGCAGAGGTGAGCAGAAACGGGCGACCTGAACCTCAAGTCCAGGCATCTCGCAAAAGTGAAGAGGAGTCGCAGCTGCTGCATCGGGATCCCCCAGAAGAGATTAAGCCAGTTGAGCCTCAAGTCAGTCGGCCAATAGTAGCAAAGAAACCTCCGTCTGAACCACCTAAGGAGGAGGTGCTGGTCAAAGAGGAGGTGTTGCGGCGAGTGGAGAAACCTCCACGGCAGCAGCATGACTTTCACAAGCAGCCACGGCGGGAATCCAAGACAGAAACACGATGGGGTCCCCGTCCTAGCAGCAACCGGAGAACTGAGGAGATCATTGGAGACAAGGCTCCACGGCGAGCTGGGCCCATCAAGAAACCACCACCCCCTAAGGAGACAAAAGATGACATTGAAGAGATTCGTCCTGGTGGAAAAGTTAAGGAGGGTCCAGAGCCAGTGAGCAGCAAGCCGGAACCTCCCAAAGAATCTCCAAAACCTGGCAAAGAGAACAAAGCGAAACCAGTGGTAAATGGTGGGACCATGATACCCCCCAAAGAACAGCAGCAGGGGCCACTCTCGCCAAGCCGGCCACGTCGGGAAGCTCCTTATGAGCGTGGTGGTTACACTGGTCGTGGTCGGGCCAGGGGCCGTGGGGAATATTTTGCCCGAGGGCGGGGATTTCGTGGTGCCTACAGTGGCCGTGGTCGAGGTGGCCGTGGAAGAAGTCGGGAGTTCCGCAGCTACCGTGAACCATTTTATCGGCTGGACGATGGTTCCAGCAAATCCACTGGGGCAGGCTCCAGCTTCCGCCCACGTAATACCAGTGAGACTCGTAGCGAGGGCTCAGAGTATGAAGAGATCCCAAAACGGCGACGCCAGCGTGGCTCTGAAACAGGAAGCGAAACGCATGAGAGTGCCAGCGACGTGGCCCATTCAGACAAGGAGGTGACCAAAGAGCCAGCGCCAAATCAGCGCAGTCGAGGCACCCCTGTGACGACCTCTACATCAGCGCCCTCTTCGCAGCCCCCTGGCTTGCCCCGATTTGCTGACAAGATGCCCCCACGCCTCTCAGATCCTGGCATCCGTGGTGGACGTGTGTTCACTCCCCGTGGCGTTCCCTCACGCAGGGGCAGAGGTGGTGGACGTGCGCCTCCCGGTGGATGGAGCCCTCCATCCAAACCCCAGCCCAACAAGAAACCTGAGAAGCAGCAGGAAGTTGCTCTGGAGTCTACAGGCAAGGAGAAAGCACTGCCAGGACCGCCCATAGCAGCCCCAGAAGAATCCAGTGGCTTCCAGGCTCCTCCCAAGCAGCAGCCACTTGGGCCCGGCTCAGACCGTGGCTTTGACAGGCCACCCCGGCGGCGGCGCCATGGCCGTTCTCAGCAGCAGGACAAACCGCCCCGCTTCCGTAGGCTGAAACAGGAGCGCGAGAACGCAGCCCGACTCAATGGTGAGCAGCGGGCCGGCCAGCCTTTCTCCCCAGCGCCCTCTGCTCCACTGCCAGAGGAATCGACTGCCCGGCGTGTGGCTGGCACAAAATCTCCCGATTTGTCCAACCAGAACTCAGACCAGGCTAATGAGGAATGGGAGACTGCTTCAGAGAGCAGTGACTTCACTGAGCGCAGGGGTGGGGGCGAGAAGGAGCCAGCACCTGGTGGGCCTCCCCCCAGTGCTTTCCTGAAAGGTGGCTGTTCTGGGGCACCTTCAGTGGTTGGCCGGCCCTCTAACGAGCTCAGCTTAGCCCAGCGCAAGGAGATGTCCAAACGCAGCTTCTCTAGTCAGCGGCCTGGCATGGACCGGCAAAACCGGCGATCCAACCCTGGTCCAGGTGGAGGAGGCAAACCTGGCCGTGGAGGGACTGGTGGCGGGCGCAGTGGAGGTGACAAGAGGAGCTGGCCGTCTCCCAAGAACCGTAGGTAAGTTCTTGAAGTAAGGAACCGAAAGGGGGAGGGGCTCAAAGAGCAAGCCATGATTTGAGGCAGGAGGAGGTGAGGAAGTTTCCTGGGTACGTGTGACTGGATTGTTTGAATGGACTTGAGCCTGGACAGGGTAGGGGAGAACTACCAGGTATCTCCTTGCACCATGCCCTGATCTTGGAGCAGGCTGTGTCTCTCTTTTTGTCATTGTCTTCTCTTAATACATTTGTAGGGCCTTGTTGCTCCTTCCTTTGAGCAAAGAGCTTGAATTCAAGCTTCTTGGCCAAAGATGGCTGAAGCCAACCAGGGTCCTTGTCAGAGCCTCGCTCCTGGAGAGCGATAGGTCTCTGGGCCTGCTTTTGAAATGCCTTTTCTTATACGTTGAAGAATGGAATGAATTCTTTAAAAATGTGTCTGCAGTTGCCTGGGTCACTTTTATTCTCTGTCTTGCAATCCATTGGTCAGCTATTCTCTGCTACCGAAGATAATCCCCATTCCAGTGGGATTTCTTGAACTGGAACAGGAGGAGGGAACCTGCAAGAATCTGGGTGTTTCTGTCCCTGTTTGTGCTTAATGAATAAATATCATTTAAGAAATTGAGAGTAGGGGGTTTGAAATTACCTATGGAAATGGAAGAAGGGAGAAAATTGCTGTGGCTGCACCCCGTCTTCTGGGCGCAGTGGTAAGAGCCATCCATTTTATAATGGTTCCCACGGTCTCCTTCCCAGCCGGAACGCAGAGGACCATTCTCCAGGCTTGAGCCTGCCTCCAGCACCCACCACCAGCACAGTTTATCGCCTGGACCGTGTCATCCACAGTGACCCAGCTGGTATCCAGCAGGCTCTGGCCGAACTAGGCAGCCGACACACGAAACCGGCTTCCCCTGGTCCAACCCAACCACCCTTTCCAGGACCCAGAGGAAGCAACAACCCTGCCCTCCCACTGGGACGCTTTGAGAGCAGGAGCAGCAGCAGCACAGGTAAGGGGGAGCATCTGGGACTAGTGGAGCATTTGGGGACTCTAAAATGTCAAAAACGGTTTTACGTTAATTTGTTAGTTAGAGGGTCATTGTGCCTTGTTTCATGGGAGAGAGGATGAAACAATGACGTTTGGCTGAGTGCAGAATTTCCTCCTAATCATTCAAGCCAGCAGCACTGGGAGGGTTGTACTACTTTGGTAAGAGCTTCAGTCCCCATCCCCCCCCCATATGGTTCAGTGGGTTTTCTCGAAGCCAGCAAATCCAGCACCGGAGGCCAGGTGTCCACTGTGAAGTAATCCTGACTGTGCAATTCCAAGAATGACTTCTAATGGATTCTGGCAAGGATTGCTGTGTTTGCTGCATTTCCAAATGCTTCTGCTTTAATTAAAAAAAAAAGTGCTGGAGCCTACATTCAAAAGACAACCAGTCTTGTTGGCATCCCTTGTCTGTCCTTCTGTCTCTGTTGTGGTGCCCTTCCCACCCCGCTTTGTGGGAGATCGCATATATACACGAGGGTTCTCCTCCTCCCCCAGATTCTTGCTTCTTGGACAAGAACCAGCTGCTTCACTCTAAAGGTGTCCCCCTGAAGGACCCCAGCACAGTTAGTGGTTTTGCTGCCAAGCGCCGGGAACGCCCTCGCAAGCAAGATCTGCTGCAGCAGGTAAGATGATTTTTCCGTTTTTAACCCAGCTGTTTAGGGAGGGAATGCATATGGGTGAGGAGGATATTGGGCTGCTGACATGTTTCTAACAGCGTTCCTCCCCCTCTCACAGGAACCTTTGGCCTTCCCCAGTGGCCCAGGCCCCAAAGAGGAGGCCCCAGGGGAGCCTCGTAGCAGGAGCGTCCCAGTGTCTGAGGGGCTTGCACCACGGATCTGGAACCAACTTAATTCTAGTGAGTAAATAAATGGTGGACACACAGGGATGGTGGTGTTTTGGGGGAGGAAGTAGCAGAACTAGCTGAGTAGAAGGGTGCACTTTCTAGGTTTTAGGGGGTGAGAGCTGAGAATACGGATTCAAAGGTGAAGGTATTTTTTTTTTAGGGTTAAGCCTAAGTTTAGTCTTGAAAGAAGACTGTTGCCTTGGGAATCCCAAATTTTGAGCCAAGTAGATATGCTGGAGAGGAAACATTTTGAAACTTGTCTCTGTCCATGGAGATGGTTGCTTTCATGAGTGACTTCTGTTGAGTTGAAGAGTGGCTCCCTGGAATGAACTGATTCGAGGGCTGTCTCTTAGGTTCAGAAGACCCTCTGTAACCAGTCCTCCATGGGCCCCCTCCTACCTGGGCGGGGTCCCTCCCAAAGATGGTGGCACTTCCTTGGCAGATGGGAGGAGGGCGAGCAGCAGCAGCATGCTTCTTTCAGATGGAAGAGTAACTGTTCTTCCACTGCCCAGGTGGTTGTGGGTGCAGAGGTGCTCTGAGAATTGGCTCCAGTCAATTGGAATGCAGAATCTGCCTGATGCAGAACCTGCCCATGAACTGATGCAAAGTATGGGGTGAGGTGCATGAGCACCTTGAAAGGAACATGTGTTACTGGTGCCTGGACTGCATCTTCAGGCTGCCCATGTGTTTGCTTCAGGGGACTCCTCACGGAAGAGCTACCGTCCTGCCTCAGTGGAACCCTGGATTGACCCACTGAATGCCTTTGAAGAGGTTGCCAGTACAGAGGTGAGGGCTGCACCTTGGAGGGTGGGAGACATACTTCTTCCTCCAGCAAGGTTCCTTCTAGGCCGCAAGACTAGATTTGATTGAAAGGGCTGCTCACTGCTTGCTTCCCCTCCCCCTTTGGTCTCTCCCAGATGAGTCTGTCAGACAGTGGTGTGGACCTCAGCAGTGACTCGCAGGTCTCCTCTGCCACCTGCAGCCAGCGTAGCTCTCCTGATGGGGGTCTGAAGGCCACGCCAGACACGGGGGCCAAGCATGGTGGGGCCATCAGCAAAAGTGAGAATGATGCAGCAGCAGCTGGGCCAGAGGGATCAGAGCCAAAAGAGCAGAGGAGACGACCACCAGCCAGAGACACCAGTCTGCTCAAGGATAAGAAGGTGCGAAGTTCATGTGAGGGTATCTGCAAGCCTCACTCAGTCCTCTCAGTCCTGGTCTTAAGACAAGTGCCAGGCAATAATGTGGGGGTGGGTCATGGAGGAGTTGAGTCAGAACAGGGAGGAAATCTCACATAACAGAGCACAGTCAACTGTATATCACAGGAATTGCTCCTTTGCCATGAGCTGAGTGTGTCCTTAAGGCCTGGGCTATAGGACAGAGTAACTTGAATGTGTAGCTTTCTCTTGTTTTGACCTGCTGCATTCTGAGTTTCAGCCATTCTGTAGAAACGGCTCTCTCCAAAGGCTTCTGGTACATGGATTGTGTGGATTTGAGGCAGGGGGGTGGGTTGGCCATAGAGTCTGTCTGCCCATTCAGTGTCAGGACCACCGCACACAGCCTTGTGCCCTGCAGCTCCCAGAGAACCGTGATGTGCAGAAACTTGCTTATCAAATAAAATACACTGAAAGAGAAGATGCCATGCTATGCAGCCAGAGCATCTTGCATTCAGAGGTGGTTTTTGTGATGATGCAGAATTGTGGGACACCTGCCTCTCTGACCACTGACTGCCTGTTCGATTTTGTAAGTTCTCTTTCCAGTTGAAAGTGCACAGTTGATGCTCAAGGAATGTGTAACGGTAGCAGTCCTAAAAACCACAAGGTTTGGTCTTGAGCAAAATGGAGAGAAATGGGCCTGAAGGCAGGAGTGGTGTCGAGGGCACCCAGAATCTCACCCCTCCTCCTTCTGTGACAGGTGAGCAGCTCCCCTGAACCTCCGCCCCGAGACCACCCTCCCCCTGGTGCCATTGGCACGGAGCGTTCCCAGCGAGCGGAGAAGGCAAAAGAGAGCACAGAGGCGTTGGGCATTAGGAATTCGGAGCTGAGCCCCCAGTTGGAGTCTCCAGGGGGTGGCCCACCTATCCAGTTTGGAGCCAGTGAAAAGGTACGTGAGAAGGCCTGTGCAGATTTGCACCACTGAGGTTTGCCATCAGCCGCCTTGCAAGACTGAGCAAACAATCCCGGCCCCAAGTCCCCACTCTGGTTCTCGCCCCTTCAGGACGCAGACCTTCACTTCATGGTGAATGAAGGACCGAAGCCAGACAAGGAAGAGCTGCACCAGGTACTTGTTGAGGGAGTAAGTGGTGGGGAGAGTTTTCTGGAGGGCTCCAGCAGCTTCCGTGGTCTGGGAATGGGTTGCCAGATGCCTATCCCTTCCCATAGAGAAGAATTCTATTCCTTAGGTTCCTTGAAAACCGCAGAAGATCTAAAGCAGGGCAGGCATCTGTAGCCCAGTAATATTCAGGCTTGATTACTATCATGTGTATGCTTGGAGCTGCCCTTGAAGATTCCTCTTGAAGTTTCAGCTGGTTCAAAATTCTACAGCCAGACTGATAACTGAAAAAGCTCCACTGGCTTTTTGTGCAGCCAGTGCTGCTAACCTGTGTCAAGGATTGCCTACAGAGAGTATAATACCTATGTTAAATAAAGAAGCAAGTTAGATCGGTTCGCTTAGGGTAAGAGGAAACTGGGAAGCTTAAGCTCCTTCTCACAACCTCCTTTCTTTCTGCAGCTGACCTCTGCCCCCAGGGAGTGGGAGCTGCTGCCCCCAGTGCCCCCCAGCCACAGAGCATCCCCTGAGGTGCCTCCTAGTCGGTCCTGTGAGCCCAAACCTTTTCCAGTGGCCCCAACCGCTGCCTCCTGCCTACACGGCCTCCCACCAGACACTTCGGTGTTCTCAGGTATGGGGGTGGGATTTGGATTGAGGAGGAGGAGGAAGAAGTCTTTTGTGGTTCTGCACATCTTAGTAGTGCCTGACTCTGTCTGTTCCTCTACAGGTGAGAGGAACCAAGGCCAGCGGCTGTACCCGGAGCTGTTTTATGGGAACCAGGTAGCTTTGCCAGGAGGGGGAGGAACAGGTGGTTGTGCCATGGGCTGCTATAGTGGTGTCATCTGGGTTTGGCCAGGCACTCTGCATAGCCAGGCACTCTCATAGTCCAGGAGGGGTGAGTCATGTTGTTGGACCCTCAGAGAAAAGGGGCTGAGGAAGCATGGGACTGGGTCTGTATATGCTCTGACAGCTTTGTGCATCCTCTCATTGCAGGTCCCCAACATCCAGCTCGAGTCGCAGCTTCACGGCACCAACGGTGGCAGCAGCTACCGTCCAAGCACCCCTTCTCTGCACACTTACAGGTATAGGCCAGTGGGAGGGCCCGTGGTGGAGGGGGAGTTTGCTTGTGAAGAACTTGGTCTGAGCAAGGCAGGGCTGCAGAACGTCTGCAGTGTAGTGGGCTTGCCCCTGCAGTGGCTGGATTCTATCCTGGGGGGAATGGGGATCATCCTTGTGTCTAGTAACTTGAACTGGCTTTCTCCTTCACCAGGTCCCAGCACCTGTATCTCCAGCCCAGCCAAGCTCCCACCTCTCCAGCTCAGACAGCAGCCGGTGCGGTGCTGCCCAACTCCACCCTTCTTTCTGGAATGGCCCTGAAGGGACAATATGTGGAAATATCGGCCCTGCAGGCGGCTGAGCTTCCCAAGCTCCCGGCTACGGGCTTGCTGTACCAGGCCCCTCCTCCCTCCTTCATCTACAGCTCAGCTTTCTGCGGTAGCCAGCTGGCTCCTGAGCAAGCCCTGCTTCAGGTATGGGGCAGGGTAAGAGAATAAATGGCTAAGACATAGGATCTCACTGTGCCTTTCCTGCTGAGGACTGAAGAGGTCTCTGGATTGCAACTTAGTGAGGATTATTGGCGGTTGGACTAGGTAGGGTTGTGATGACTGTAGAGGTGTGTAAATCCAAAGCTGGTTGCCTCTTCCCCCCCCCAAATGGCAGAGAGGCAGGGCTGTTTTGGAGAGGCCATCTCACATGCTGCTTTCTCTGCAGGTGCGCCAGGAACTCCCCTCCCCCTCCGAATTCTATCCGGCCACACTGGGGCAAGGCAGCCAGAGCAATTTCTTGACGGCCACAGGCCATACCCAGCAGGTGAGGTCAGCTCCCTCTCCTCTGGCAGAATGCCTCCCTGAGGACCAACCCTGTTCTTCATGCCGCCCCTTTGTGCTCTCTCGATCCTGCCTCAGGTCCTGTTGCCAGTGGTGGAGCCGTCCCAGCTGCCCCCTGTGGTGAACTTTGGCTCCTTGCAGCAGGCCCCTCCTGCTGCAGCTGCACCACCGCCTCCCCCAATGCCCCTGGTGCCTGTGGCCTCACCGGCCCTACGGCCACCAGGGCAGCTGACTGGGCGCCTTGTGTCTCCAGCTGTGCGGGCGTTTCCTCACGGTGGAGTGGGCCGTAACGAGGTAAAGAGGCTTGTGGTGGGGCAGTGCAGGCTGCAAGTTGATATAACATTAATAAAAGGGGTAATGGAAAAACAGGCGCTTGCAGGTGGATCAAAACCATCTGAAGAGTTAGAAGCAGATGAAAATAATAGACCCCTGGTGTGGCTAGCTAGATATGGTCTTGCCTGGAAGCACTTTCCTCGTCACCTTTGGCATCTCCTCCAGCCTGGGAGATGGGCTGGTTCCTGCCTTGTGCACTGCCTTAAATGACCTTTGTTAGGGGTGTTCATCTAGATGCCTTTCTGCTTAGAGGACTCAAGGCTCCCTTGAGCTGCCTTGACCTGTGCGAGATGATCAGGTTAGCTGGAGTATGCACTGGGCTGGCATGTGCCAGTCGCAGCAGATTGGCTGGCTAAAATCGGTTACAGTGTTGTCAGACAAAGAGGATGCAGTCCAGGTCCGCCTTAGTGACAGAGGGTCCCACTTGAGCTCTTCCTATGTTAAACTAACTTAGGAGTTCCTTTACAGGGAGCACAAGGTGGTGGGAGGGTGGGAAGGGCCTCACTACCTTCCAGTTGTGACAAACATTTTCCTCCCCAGCTTCACACTCTGGAAATGAAGCCGCTACAAGATTATAGGAAACTCAATGGCCTGGGGACTGTGGGGGCCCGACCCCCCTCAGGTGGCAGGTGAGCGTTCAGTGTGAAGCAGAAATGGCCTTGGGAGGGGGAATGTGATGGAAATTGGCTGGATGACTAAAGATTTGTCAACATGGACAAGCTCTATCCTTCTAAACCCAAGACTCAAATTCTCAGGCAACCTCTGAGTACTTGTGATCGTGATTAATGTTCTGTCTGCTGCTTAGAGCAGTGATTTTCAACCTTTTTCGTCTCATGGCACACCGACAAGGTACAAAAATTGTCAAGGCACACCATCAGTTTTTGGACAATTGACTAGGCACAACTTGCTGTTGGTGGGGGGCTCATTTCCCCAATGGTCTTATTAATAAATGACTCTCCACCAAACTCCCACGGCACACCTGGGGACCATTCGCGGCACACCAGTGTGCCACGGCACAATGGTTGAAAGTGGCTGGCTTAGAGAAAGGAGATAATTTCCTCTTCCTTGACATGAGTTGAACACCCTCTACAATTGTCTAGTTCAATCCTCTTCCTCATTGGCCAAGGAATCATGTCCACCAGCTCTTGAGAGTGCGCAGCACTCCGGGGGGACTTGTTAGATTCCCGAGGAGTCTCCCGGCAGTTGCAAGAGTTCAGCAGGGTGGATTGTCAGTATCACATAGCCTTTCCCTTGATGCCTGCCTTGATGCAATGTGTGGCTGTCTGGGCAGCACATCAAAATGGTTTGAAGCCAAGACAGGGGCCCTGCTACTATCTCCTTTGAGCTCTGCAATGTTGAATGACACTTGCCCAAGATGTGGTGTTTTTTCTCTGAGATTGTTTTTGTCCGTGTTAAAGTATGCTTTACTTTTTTCTTTAGATATGCAAACTTTTATAAAATTTAGTTTTGTTTTACAGTTGTGTACCAGATTTGATAGCCATAGTATCTTTGGATTTGTATCATGGAAAATGATTTGTTCTGAACAGAACAACAGAACAGCTAGTCTTGTAAGGCTTTGGAAGTTCTTTAAAAAACTGAATTTAAGTGCAGGAGATTAGGAAAAAAAAACTGTGCCCCAAACAGAAAGAAAGTTGGCAATGAAGATCAAGGAAGGGATGAATACAGCAGTTACAGGAAAGGACTGCAGTGCTCAGAGCACAGCAGAAATCCTGCCTGTGTGGAAAACCTGTTCTGGTGTCATCTCTCTGTGTCTTGGGAACACAACTGCAAGCAGACCCCTCCTCCTGCAGATGAGAGTAGGAAAAGGCTAACTTCTGGGACTTTTCTCACCTACAGGCCTTTCTCTGGAGGCTTCAATGCCAGACTGAAAACCCCTGGGTCTGGCTATGGTGGCATCTTTCGTGCCCAGCGCTTTGAGGTCTACCAGCAGGTGAGGCTTCTAGAAGGAAGCTGGCTACAAAATTTTGGTGGTGGTGGTGGGGAATCTGGGGCATTTTAAAGAGCAAGATGTGACCTTTTTCTCTTCTCTGTGTTCTGTCTTTTCCTTCCTGGCCCTGGTTTCATAGTCAGATGTTCTTCGGTGGAATCCCCGCTCGTGGGAACGAGCAGCTCAGCCACGGGATGGAGCTCCACACCGCCGCCTTGAGCCAGATGCCCGCCCACACACTGACAAACAAGATCCCAGTCTGTCCAATCACCACTAACCCTCCCATTTTGGTTCTGTTAAGCCCTCCTCCCAAAACTGTGAGAGGGTTGTTTGCAGAGGCTTGTTCCTCTTCTCCCTTCTCTCTCCTCCTTGGTGTATCCTGAATATGGGGTGCCTCCTTACCTCCTTTTGTTTATGTGGGGAGTGACACTGGCATTTGCCCCCTCAATTAGGGGTGTTAGATACTTAGTGGGTTGCTCAGAGTATAATTTGAGGGGGCAAGGATCAGGCTTTTGGGAGGCTCCCACCTGAATGTATTTTTGCTTATTTTCTTTGGTTTCCCGAGTTTATTTTTCTGGCATGGGCTGTATTGCCCGTTGATCTGAGGGGGGAGCAGCTCTGAGGTGTGGAGTGTAAATATATATAAATATGAACATGTGGGGTCTCTCCTCTTCCCTCTTCTATTTATGGAGGTGGGAGGAAGGTGAGACTGGGAGCCTGCCTCCTCTCCTGTCTATTCGCTCCCCTGAGTTTGAAATAGGAAGCGTTGAGTTTTTAAAAAGGTGGTCGAGCTGGTTTGTTTAATAAATAAAACCAAAAAAATTGTTTAAAAAAAACAAAATAAAAAGTCAAACTGGTGTGTCCTTCATGTGTTCAATCTTGTTGAAAGGCTTGAATTGTTTGAGTAACTTGATGTGGTGCACTGATTTTTTTTCCTCACATCTGAAAATGTCTCATGGCTTTTGCTGAAATACAGGTCTAGCCTATTTATACATGGATTTTTTATACAAGGATTTGACTCAACACGAATGGCCCCTGCAACTGAGAAGGAATGTGCTGATCCCTGGAGAAGGGGAAAACACATCCCTTTAAAATCAGTTTAAAAACCTGAACAGTCCTTTAAAACAGAGAGAGGGAAGCTGGCTGACAATCTATCAATCCTGCTCTCTCCAGGCGACCCCCCTCTTCCCCCTGATCACCTGAAAGAAAGATACTTTGCAGTGGTGGACAGGTCAGAGTGAAGCCTTTCTAAGCATTTTGAGAGAGACTAATTGTTGGATTGTCATCTTAATGACTATCACAAAGGTCAGCAAATCTGCTTTTAAATCACCAAAGAAATTGTTTTTTAAATTGATTTGCTATAGTGTGTTTTTTGCCATCCATGTGAGTGCTTGGAACAGAACCCACCTGTAGACACTAGAGCAGTGGTTCTCACACATTTAGCACTAGGACCCACTTTTTAGAATGAGAATCTGTCATCACCCACCGGAAGTGATGTCATAACCAGATGTGACACCATAGAGCAGCAAAAATTAACACACCTAGGCTGTGATCCTACCCATACTTATCCAGGAGTAAGTCCCATTGACTATCATTGTTAAAAGAATATACATAGTAGCTTATTCAAAGTACAGATCTGTAACATTTCCCCAAATGCAGTCTTATACCATGGTAGCAATAAGTCTAATATATTAAAAAAAATTGAAATGAATCCACCTGAAATTTGCTTGCATCCTACCCAGTGGGTCTTGACCCACAGTTTGAGAAACACTGCATTAGAGATTTTACTTGAAGGAGCTCAGCAGGGAAAAACAGCCTTTTTTTTCATGGTAGTTTTGTAAAAGCTCCCAGTTGTCCTCTTAACCTTTCCCTCTTCTTTAAGCAAATTACCTAATAACACTAAAATTTTCTATTATAGGGCAAACTAAGAGGCTTTACGCATTGCCCCTTACTCAGTTTTTGTAAAATGTTATCTTCTAAAGAAGCATTGACTACAGCCGCAGCCAAGGCAGTACTCCATGGTTTCACAACTTTATACCCCTGCACTTCCTTTCTGTTATGGTTGCAGAGAAAAAAACCATGTGCATCCACTTCTGCTGTAAATAACAGATTCCCAGTTCTACAGCAGTCAGTCCTAGCCAACTTTCTAGCACTGGTGCAGCTGTGACAACACCATGTGCTGCATCCTGTGGAGAGGGGGCAGTCACAAAGGCCTCCTCAAGGTAAGGGAACAGTTCTGCCATGGGGCTGGATAGTTGGATATGATTGGGCCTTGAGTAAATGAAAGTGTTGACCCACTGTGCAGCGGCAGTAAAAAAGGCCAAGTCTATGCTTGGGATCATTAGAAAAGGTATTGAGAACAAAATGGCTAATACTATAATGCAATTGTACAAATCGATGGTAAGGCCATGCCTGCAGTATTGCAGCCAGTTCTGGTCGCCACATCTCAAAAAGGAGATAGTGGAAATGGAAAAGGTGCAAAAGAGCAACTAAGATGACTGCTGGGCTGGGGCACCTTCCTTAAAAGGAAAGGCTACAGTGTTTGGGCCTCTTCAGGCTGGAAATGAGATGGCTGAGGGGACATGATTGAGACATACAAAATTATGTGTGGGAAGGATGAAGTGGATAGAGAGATGCTCTTTACACTCTCATAACACCAGAACCAGGGGACATCCACTAAAATTGTGTGTTAGGACAGACAAAATATTTTGCTCAGCGTGTGGTCGGTCTGTGGAACTCCTCATCTGGCCTGGATGCCTTTAAAAGGGGATTGGACAAGTTTCTGGAGGAAAAATCCATTATGGGTTACAAGCCATAATGTGCATGTGCAACCTCCTGATTTTAGAAATGGGCTATGCCAGATGCAAGGGAGGGCACCAGGATGCAGGTCTCTTGTTATCTGGGCCACTGTGAGATACAGGAAGCTGGACTAGATGGGCCTATGGCCTGATCCAGTGGGGCTGTTCTTAATGAGTATATTAAATTCATTCCTTGCTAGCCTAAGATGTTGCAACCTCTAGCTCCATAAGCTAATTAGACATGTGTTCCCTCTTACTGAAATCTTAAGTGAACCAGCTTGCCTTGCATACCAGACATTCTTTAAACTTCCATGAGACAGTTCTGTGCTTAACTGTCCCTTCTGTGGCACCTCTCAGCTGTTAAGCAGTACTGAGGTGTTACTGCTGAAAAGACAGCCCACATGAAAATTGGGCTCTCCCATATCTTGAAATATGATCCAGTTTTGTGTATTTCTCTAATACACAAATGAGCTAATGAGTTCCTCAGTGACAAAAAGTGTTTATTTTTGGTTATGACCTGTTTAATGATATCACTTCTGGCCCTCAGCAGGCATCATGAATGCTATTAGGCCCTCAGTATGAAATGAGTTTGACACCCCTTCCGTTGATTGTAATATAAGGTACTTGCTCTATCATCAGGTACTGTTACTTGAGGTTACCTCAGTCTTGAAAGCACCCTAAAATTCTTAAATTTAAACAAAGGTCACTTAGAATAGGCCATAGTGAGATTTAACAGCAGGCTCTATTTTGGCAGGAGCAGAGCCATCCTATCCAAAAAGCATTAGGTGCCGTTTCACTTGTGGTATGACTTAGGCTACTATTTCGTCTGCTATAGATGCGAATTAAGTTCTTATCCACCTTCCCCAGCACTCACTGAATGTAAACATGTCTTCTATTAGGACTTCTGGATGCTGTGCTAAGGAGTAGAAACAGTGGCAGGCAAGTCCTCTACCTCTAACCCAGACATAGATATGCAAAAACAAAAGCTTTAGATATATCCTCCCCTCTCAATAGGGGTGGACCAATAGCTTGCTTAATAACACAGCTTCATATCATAAGCAACCATTACAGCTTTCTCTCTGGCCTGCTGCTCTTCAACAACATGGTCTGGGGGAAGGAAGACTGTCAATCACAGAGGAAACAAGGCCAGGTACTGTAGAGCAGAGAATTGCAAGCTAAGAAAATCCAGGCAAATCCTGTTAACTCCTTAAAAAATCCAGAATTGGGACAGTGAGGAAAGATTGCTGCATCACCACCCTCTTTAGGCAGCAGCACCACGAAACTTAACTCCTTTTCCAACCTGTAGTCAGATGCTAATTTCCTCCATTCTTCTGAGCCCAGCCCCTCAAGTTACTTTGGTTTAAAAACAAGCACCATCACTATCAAACCCTGGGCAAGTGGCTTTATTTAACAATTTCAGCAGTAACTTGGGCACTCCGCTTGGAGAAAGGTCACAGCAACCAGATTGAGGGGTGGGGGAGATAAATGGAAAGGAACTTAAATATTTGGCCTGAGAAGGAAGTGGCTGTCTGTGTTGTGCATGGGGGTAAAGAGGCAGGCCCCTGACCCAGGAGAGCTTGGACAGCAGCCATTATGAGTCCTCTGCCACAAAGGCCTGCTGGGCATTAGGAAATCGCTGGGGGGTGAAGCTGGGATCAGCTTGCAGGCGCTTCTGCAGGTCAGATTTCAGCTGGAAGAGAGAAAAAGAAGTGGCACATGAGACCACTGTCTCCCCCTCCACCATTAGCAAGACAGATGGCCCTTGCTGGGGGTGGAAGCAAGAGGGTCTCCCTTTCCCCCCCCATCCATCTTGGAAGCAAGGATGGCACGTACATACCTGCTGTCGGTAGCTCTCCTGCAGTGCTGGCTCAGCGAGGTCACGGTTCAGGCTCTCAGCATTTGTCAAGGGTTTCACACCAGCTACTTTGGCAGCTTTGTTGACAGCCTCGGAAAGCAACAGCTGGGGCCCATCACCCTGCATTGTCTTCAAAGAGAGAAATAGGAATTAGCACTCTGTTTACCAAACAGGCATAATCCCAAGTTTAGTTTGCAGGTATTACGAGGAAGCACACTTGGAAATTGGGGACAGAAATGCAACTGAAAGCACTACCCCCCCCCCCCCCGCCCAAGGAGATCTGTCAGACCTCCTTGGCTGCTCTCTTAAGAGGACTGTAAAAACTATTTCATATATTACTGAAACTGGTTTTGCTTCTGCTGGTGGTGCCTGGATGTAATTTAATGATGCTTGTGAATCACTTTGCAAGATTGTTCAGACCAACTAACAATATAAATTCTTAAAAACACAACAGCCAAAAAAAAATCCCAAACAAAATGGTGCAGTCACACAACACGTAATCAATCAGAGGAACTCCTTGCCCCAGCGTGTTTTGATGGCATCTGACCTAGATGTTTTTAAAAGGGGAGTGGACAGATTTATGGAGGAAAAGTCCACCACTATGATTGTATTAGACTGTTTTAGACATAGCCCATTTCTGAAAGGGAAATGAAAGAGTGGCAACAGGATGCAGGTATCTTGTCTTGTGTGCTCCCGGAGACAACTGGTGGGCCACAGAATTTCTGCTAAAGCAGAGTATCTGCCACTTTATCCAAGACAAGCAGAAAACCGAAATGTGCTCCACCTACAGAGTCCTCAAACCATATTTGCTCTACTTCCACTTGAAAAGACAGGACACCTCCCATTAGTTAAAAAAAAAGTCTCAAGTGCAAAAGGAGCACCATACTGACTTCTATTTTTTCATTCAATTCAGTAGGACTAGGGAACTCTCGGTGCCTTAAAGCCCCTGGATTTGCTAGGCCAGGAGAACAGAGTTCTCATCCCCAATTAAGACAGCCAGTGCAATGTTTCCCATTCCCACTGCGCAACAGTGCACAAAAACAGGGGGAGGGCCAGCAGCAGTGACTTGCTGCCTAAAGGAAGAATGCGCTCACCTTGCGCCGCTTAGCTGGCATTCCACTCAGGTAGGCATCACTAAGGGGGGGCTGCTGCTTGAGCTTCCGCTGGCTCTGAATGTCCTCTCGGATGATAGGCACCCATTCCTTGCAGGGGAGGGAAGAGCAAACATGTAAGGATCCATTAGCAATACCAAGAGCGTGTCCCACCCAGGGCACATGCCATCCTCCTTGCCATCAGAACTCACAGGGGGCACAGCAGCAGCCCAGGGCTCTGCATCAGGGGCAGGGGGCTCTCGCTGCAGATCCTCCTGTTCTGGCTCCCCTCGCTGCTGGGGCATGGCCTCCTCTGCTGTGGTGGCTGGGGCTGGAGAGGCTGCACTGTCACACTAGAGGAGGAAGAGAACAACAGGGGTATTCTGGAGGAAGCCCTCCTCGAGATACATATAGCTCAGTGGCAGATCTCACACTCTTGAATGTACAAAACAGTTCTTGGCTGCTCCTGTGCTGGAAGAGGTGGGTGTCCATGAACAGGTTTGCTCCTTTTATTCTACTGCAGAGAAGAAACTTATTGGGCACGTTCAAAACTGTAACGTCCAGTTATAAGGTGGGACAGGAAGCAGGGCCGAGAAAGGCCTCTGCCTAGGAACACCTTCCTATGGTAGCGCAGCATGGTGGCCAAGAGGCTGAGCTGTGAAGCAGGAAGTCCTCACTTCAAAGTTCACAGGGTGGTCACAGGCCAAGTGCACATCTGCAAATGGGAACAGCTGCTCATCTACCTGACAAAGCCTTTGTCACGATTACCAGATAACGACCACATTATCTGAGGCAATGACCACTTTGACCACAGCCTCTAGGCTTCACAGTGCCTAAAGGATATAGCAGCACACAGCCCCTCACAATGGAGCTCCACACCCACTGCATGTTAGGCCCCTCATGCCCCATACCTGCAGGGTTTCAGATGGCTGCTCGACAGCCTGAAGATCCATGGGCTCTTCAGGAACAGGCTGCAGAGATGAGATACAGTGTCAAGTTCTCAGCAGTGGTGCTTGGCACCTCCTATGCCCCTCTTCTTAAGCAAAGAGGATTCCTCCTTGACAGCCACACACACCCCAGAAGTTCAGAAATGAAGCCTGGCAGCAGCACAACACTGTGCATCAGAAGGAGTTTGGACAATGACAGACCCCCTAGAAGGAATACAGGTGTGCACCCCTTAGCAACGTTCCAGACAATGCTGGAACGCATATGCAATGACCACCGGTGGCCACATGGTCGTCGCGGGGCACATGCATGCCTCAAGTCTCCAAAGGCAAGGGGAGCTCCGCTCACCTCTGGAGGCCCGCCTGAGCTTCCCAAAGGCAGCGTGTGTCTGCTCACTGCCTCTGCAAAGCTCAGACTGCCCCAATCGCACAAAAGACGTGATTTCCAGTTTCTTCCGGGAAACCAGAAGTCACATCTTTTGTGCAATTCTGGCAGTCTGAGCTTCACAGAGGCAGGGAACGGGCATGCGCTGCCTCTGGGAAGCTCAGGCGAGCCTCTAGCGGCAAGGGGAGCAGAGCATTGCTTGTTGATGGGGGGGCTGGTCCCTATTCCTGTCGTTAAGTGACACATGACTGTTTTGCATATAGCATCAGGACTAGTAGTCATAGTGTATTCCATGCATGTGTCCATGTTCCTTTAACATCCAAGTGATCATCACCCCACTTACAGCCCAGTCCTATCCTTGAGATATGCTGGCACAACAGCCCCATTGTGTAGCCCACACACTGTCACTATTACCTGCGGAGGATCTCCGACCCGGCGAACATATTGCAGAATCTGCTCTTCTGTGACAGGCATGTGTTCCAGAATCACCTGCAACCGCATGCTCATCATGGTGGTGAGCCAGCTCACCAGGGAGGGGTTCATGTCTGCTGACATCCGCCTCTGCCACCAAGAAGAAAAAACAGTCAGGTCTAGCCACAAGTTTGCATTCTGAGCTGCAACCTTCATCAAGGATGCGGAATCCTCCAAGATCCCAGTACAATCTTGCAGATAATCTTGTACTTGGCTGGACTATTCTTTTAAGGCAAGTTGGTGATCAGTGCAGTTTTAGAAACACTTTCCTTGTGTGGCAGATAGGGCAGCCTTCAGGAAAGCTCATGTTCTCAGAACTCTCTCTCTCTCTCTCTCTCACACACACACACACAAGCCTGGAGAAAAGCCTAAGAAAGCATCAGAACAGCTGAGAACTTCATGTGTCTTTATAAGGCACTTCAATAACTTTGCCATTTCAGGTACTAGCTTTGAGAATCAATGTGTCCAGTGTGCTCAACTTGGACTAGGGAGACTCCGGTTCAAATCACCACTCAGCCATATACATCTTGTCTTGGCCCAGTTGCTGAGCCTAACCTACCTCAGGGCTGTTACATGGATAAAACTGAACCACCACAGCACAACCCTCAGTTCAAGTTAGAAAGAGTGGGATACAAAATGTGAACCACACACACCCCAGAGGATCTTCTTGGGTCTGGAGTTAGTCAGGAAGTGCACAACATGACAGAGGGCAAGGGTGCTCATCCCGTCCAACGAGTCCTGCACTGTATTCCAGTTGCCTCCATCCTATATGTGAATATGTGCGTGCAGAAGTCTGGTCTGGATTTTCCATGCACAATTTCAGCCACTGAGAACCAGTACAGCTTCCCCTTCTTGCCGCTCTAATACCTCCATGGGAAAATCCCCATCAGAGAGAAGAGGCAGCAGAACTGAATCCCTGGGGGGGGGGGGGGAAGAATGGCAGAGAGTACAAGGCTCAACACTCACAATGCGGTCATTGATGACAGCTGTCAGGGCCGCCTGCTCCCCTCGCAAGCAGTAGAGATTCAGCGCCAGGCATTCAAACAAGCCCTGGTTGCAAAGTTCCAGCAGCCGGAACCCAAAGGTGTTATCTGGAAACAAGAGAGAGATAGATTGTTGAAAGGCTGCAGCAGAAAAGAAGCTGGGAGATTCTAAAAAAGCACTATTTTGGCCAGTAAAATGGACTGTAGCCTGGGACTAAAGGATCTCAAGAACCAAGTTCCCATGACCTTTGTTCGGTCTCAGACATCTCTTAGGCCCCTCTGCCACTGGACTTATAACTAGTGTGCACTAAATACAGGGCCTTTTCAATCGTGGCACCCAGAACTTAGAAGACTCATCCAAAAGAGGATTGGCTGATCCCAATTACTGGTAAATGACTGCTCGCATTTAGACAAGTGGCAAAGAGGATTTTCTTTCAAGCTGAGCCTTACTGAAATACTGCTTTTAGCAAGGGACCAACTACTTTAAATTTTTTTTTTTATTACCCAGGGTTTCTTTTCCCCCCTTTTTTTAACTGTTTCTGAACTGCCTGAATTATTTTTATAATAAGGCAGGATGGAAATATTAGGAAGAAATTAGAGTCCTCAAGCCCCCTTCCTACCAGTGCAGTGCAGGATGTGAGTGGCAATTCGGTTGAACTGCTCCTGAAGGAACTCAAGATTGGTGCGGGTGATGTCGACACCCTCATGGACTTGGACAGAGGCCTGAAGGAACATGGAAGAGATCGTGGGGGGGGGGGGGGGTGTAAGAAGAGAGCTTATACCTCCAAACTGCAGCAGAAGTCTGTCTGAATACTCCACCCTCAAAATACACACACAGCCCCAAAATCATTTTCCTCCTCATAAGCACAAGCAAACCGCCCATATGAGGTGACATACTGGACAGATATCCTGCAAACAGATTCTAAATGAATTATTCACCAAGAAAAGCTAAATACACCCAAAACTTTGTAAAGAAAAAAATCAACACAAATCTGTAATTGTAGGCAGCTCTCCAGAGTTCCAGACAAGGGTCCTTCCCAGCCCTCCAGGTGACTTAACCTTGGATCTCGCACATGCAGTGCATGCACTAAACCACTGACTAAGCTATGGCCCTGTGTCCCCAGGGGAAAGAGTCAGATGACGAGATAAAACTCACAAAGCTCTCACGGATGTATTCCTCCAAGCCATTAATCAAGTTATAAGTGGCCATCTACAAGAGCAGAAAAAGAGAGAAGGAGCGATTAACAAGCCAATGTGCACAAGCCCTACGCAGGGAACAAGCGGGAGGAGTAACCTATCCTCCACTGAAGAAGAATTAAGGAACACCAGCCAAGGGGCTGGGAGGACGTTCATCTCACCCGAACATTGCGTTCAGTGGGTTCCTGGCCGTGCAGGTACTCCTCCCGGAAGAAGCGACTGAGCTGGGGCTGGATCCGCTGCAGCGGCTGGAACTGCCCGTGCAGCAGCATCACCATGTCAACCATGGAGAAGTTCTGGCAGATCAGAGACAGCAAATCTCCAAAAAAGCCTGGATATGAACAGAGGGGAACAAGCGTCAATATGGGGGAGTAGCTCAAAACCTTCTGATCTGGCCTCCAGGTGACCCAAAAGGGCCAGGAGAGACAGCGCCAGGCAGTCACAAGCCTCCTGCATGAGCATTTCTCCAGGCTGGGAAATGTGTGGCATGCCTGGAATGGGAGGACTGAGGGATCCACTGGGGAGCCAGTCTAGAGTCCCAGATTCAAATCTGCACTTCATCTGAAGCTCCCTGGACGACCTACTCTCAGCCCAACCCTATTTCAAAGGGTTTTAAACCGGGTGGGGGGACAACAGCTACCTCCAGACTGGTATAAGAAACATTCTGCAATGGAATGTCCCGACGCTCCTTACCAAGGGCCCCCTCTGTGCCTGGCTCGAAGATGTTACTGGTGCCACTCAAGCGCTGGATGAAGTCGGCGATGCTCTCAGTGCTGCCCTGCTGGGCACTGAGAGAGCCCATCATGGATGACAGCACCCCCTGGACCACACTGGTGAAAAATTCTGGAGGGAGAGCGTCTGAGGAAGCACCACCACGAACGTTGCCACCTCCTCCCACTCCCCCGCCCAGGCCAGTCGGTGGCATCTCTGTGCCACTCTGGGGAGCGGAGGAGGGAGGTGGGGGCGGAGAGGCTGCTGGCTGTGGTGGGACTGGAGCCTGCTCAGGAGGATGTGGGGGAGCAGTCCCCATTTGTGTGGCCTGGTGAGAGAAAGAGAGGGAGACAGAGACCGGAGCTGGGTTAGGAAGTTGGCTGCCAAGGCTTTGGCCTGGCTCTGCTAATAGCAACATGGCAAACCAACAAAGCGTGATACCAAGGGTTGCAATTAAAAGTCAGCCCCAGAACTTGCACTGGAACTGTCTGGGTCCAGAAATGGCATTGCCCCAGGGCAAAAACCGACAGCTTTCATCCCACCAAGGAGGACATATTGGAGCAAACGGGAAGACACCTCTATTGGTCTAAGTAACATTCACATTGCAGGTGCTTTCAAGGTTACTCATTCTGGGGGCCTGAGAAACTTAATCCCTTCAGCCAGCCTGGGTTTCTAATCTTGTGACTACAGAATTAATCCTGTTGACATACTCTTGCTTCCTTCTTTTGAAATCAGTTGCACTGGATTGATATCTGGACCTACTGGATCAGACTGAGGGGGTCATTTAGTTTAGCATCTCGTGTACCATAGTGGCCAGTGGATGCTTCTCGGAAACTCAACAGCCCTCACGTACAGTCTGCCCCCATCAAACAGGTACGTAGAGTACACTGTCATGAATGTGGGAACTTTCCATCTCACTAACATGACTAAAAGGATCATAAGAGCAGCCCTGTCAGGTCAGGCTAAAAGTCCATCTAGCCCAGCATCCTCTTTTTCCCCACCCCCACAGTGGTCCATGAGCTGCTTCTGGGTAAGCTACATATACATTTACACATTATAATATATAACTGGCTTAAGTGCCTCGGAGGGAAGTCAGGAAATAAATAGTTTTAAATATTACATTATGTAGCAGCTGCTGAGAGAGGTCTCCCCTGATCTCCTTATAAAATCCACCAAAGATAGCAGCCATCAATTCTGGCAGCAAAGTCAGCTAGTCAAGCTTTGAGAGAAGAAATACAGTGGGCCCGCCATATCCCCGGTTTTGGAACCTGTGGATTTCACTACCCACAGTTCCCAAACTCTCAGGAACAGCCCCACATGGACTCTCCAGAGTAGACAGGAGCTGACGAGCACTGCCACCCCAGCCCTTGAAAGTGGTCTTAAAAGGTCACTCTTGGTTTTCAGGAGAAACCAGACGTGACCTTCTAAGGCCTTTGGGAGGCCTTAGAAAGCATTCTGAGGGCTGGGGAGGCCACGTATGGCATCCACGGGCCTCGGAACACCCTACAGAGGCAACTGGAGCACAGCTCCCATTGCCTCCGGAGGATTACAGTGCTCCCAAAATCCATGAATTTAATCATTCCTGGGTTTCCTTATCTGGGGGGGGGGGAGGGTCCTGGAAGGGAATCCCAGTGGATAACGCAGGATGCGTTACTGTACTTGCTTTTGCTGGTCCTAAACTATCTTCCCATCAAATTTCACTGGGCGACTGCAATTTCTACAGTTATGGAAAAGGGAGTAAACAGTTTGATCACCCCCAGGTTGAGATTCTCAAGAATAAAGAAAAAGCCAGGAAACTGGAAACTAACTGCTTGACCAGATCACCTTGGCTAGAAATACATCTGGGTAGTGCCCCCTTTAAAGAAGACCACATACACCAGTGAGCACACACACCACCCTAGGCTGACCAGTGAAATGGTACAATTCTGCCAGGTATTCCATGATTCAGGAGCAAAGCTCACCTGGAGAAAATCTGTCATGCCTTGCAGGAAGGCAGGTACCCCGGGCATGGCCACGGTGATGGTGGGGGAGCCCACCCCAGCCACCCCTGTCATGCTGGAGCCTGCTGCTCCAAGGATATTCCCCAGCAGCTGAGAGAACTGGAGCTCCGCAGCAGCTGTGGGAGGCTGGCTGGAGGGGACAGGCCCCCCAGGGGCACCGGCTGAACTGCCCCCTGCAGCAGTGGTGGCTGTGTTGGTTGTGCCAGCACTGGCTGAAGCGGTGGGAGGGGAAGCAGACGTGCTGGTGCTGAAGGTAGCTTGGGTGCTAGCAGAAGAGGTGGCCGACGACGGCGTTCCACTGCCTTGAGCTGGGAAGAAAGGGCAAGAGACAGCTGTTGGGCAGGGTCCAGGCAAGACCCGAGAAGTATTGGGGAGGGGACTGCCACAAGCCTTCAAGCATCCCCCCCCCACTTACCCAGGTTATTTCCCTCTTCTAAAGGGCTTCAAACATGAATCACAATTTTGCCAAGCACTTCACATAGTCAGGGCTCTAAAATCCCCTCCATCAGACTGGAGGGATACTTGTGACTTCAACCCGTATTTTCAATTCATCATCCCGACAATTCACCAAACCCCAAGACACCAACACACACATACACAAGAAGTCCCCACACACTGCCTGCTGTCTCTTCACCAGACTAGCTCTCCCTCAAACTCCCACTATGAACCAAAACCCAGCCCTTCGGTACCGATTGCTCAGAAAGAATAACTTAAAGTGACAAAACCCAAGCACTTCTTAGGTTTTTTTTAGCCTGCTTTTCAAAGAGGCTCTGTTAAAAATACACCCACCCATCCCCAATCTGGAGCAACTTCTCACCAGGATTGTGTTCATGCTAGGATTCTGTGGAAACACAGGAAAAAGCACAGGATACAGTCTAGAGCAGGGGTGCTCAATAGGTGGATCGCGATCTACTGGTAGATCGCGAGGCAAAATGAGTAGATCGCGGAGTGCCGACCCCCCCCCTTCAGGTGCCTCTGGGAGGAAACGCCGGGAATAAGGCCCATTGTACTCAATGAGGCTTACTCCCAGGTAAGTGTGGCTAGGATTGCAGCCTCACAGCCTAAACCTAGGCATGTCTACTCAGGAGTAAGCCCTGTTATACTCAGTGGGGCTCAAGGTACACCAACATACATTGTACACATAAATGTTATATGTTATGATGGCGCGAACATTGTAAAAAAAACTCTGGTAGATCTCCGGGCCTTGCTGGGTTTCAAAGTAGCTCTCGAGCCAAAAAAGTGTGAGCACCCCTAGAGAATCTCAGCTTTCATTTTTAAAAACAAGTTTATAGCTCTTACGGCTGCAGGGCAGTGCTAGCTAACACCTCATTAGACAGAAGATGTGTAATTTACACAGGCCACATGATTTTAGGTTTACTTATTGACAATTATTCAGCAGACATAGCACTGGCCATCACTTTCTGGGCCAACACACACACACCCCTGCTCCAAAAGTGCTTGGGAACCTGTACCCACAGAGGAGGGTTAACGTGAATTAGCTGATCCTGACAAGCTAACCCCAGCACTTCTCCATCACCACGCCACAGCTGACACCTCTTCCCTCCATGATTCACCACCTACCCACTATCACCGGTTGCATGAGGAGCTGCCCTACCAACCCACTGATCATCTGGGCCAAGGAAGCATTTCCCCCCATGCCAGGGCCCTGCAAGAAAAGAGACAGAATTAAAAATGATCAGCTAGGAACAGTGACCCTCTGGAAGTAAGAGTTCTGATCCCAGCCCCTATGGTTCAAGTTCTCACCACTTGTCCAGGAGCTTGAGGCGATCCAGGGTGAGTGGGTCGCACAGAAGGTGCAGAGGGTCTGGCAATCACCACACGTGTCGGAGCCGACTGGAAACCCGGAACTTGCTGGCCTAGCACAAGGGAAGTTCATCATGCCTGAAATCTGGGCATTACCATCCAAGGGTATGGGGGGGAGGAATGAAGAGTTTTCTCCCCCCCCCCCCACATACCATTGTTACTATGCTTTGGTTTTGCCTATATTTTTACCTGCAGCAGCGGAAGCGGCTGCCGCCATAGCTTGCTGTGTGATCTGATGGGCCACGGCCTGCATAAACTCTGGTGGGAGGCTAGGTAGTGGCATGTGAGCAGCACCACCTAGAAGATATGCACAAACAAGGCAAGGCAAAGGGGCTGGTAAACCAAGAGTCCACAGTCATGTGAACACACAGCCTGGAACGGGGTGTGGGATATCCCAAGCTTCTAGGTGTCTATTCTTACCAATTCCTTGAGGATGCCCAGGAGGTCCTGCAGGCCCCACCGACGGTGCTCCACCAGAGCCGCCCCCTCCCATCTGGGAACCAGAATCTAAGAAGGAAGAAGAAAAGCTCAGGCCCCTGATAAACTCAACAGCTCCCCTGAAAGCATGTAGGCACTGCAAACTAAGCAAAAAAAATTTCCCCTCTCTTACAACACCAGAAGCCCAGGGGTTATCCCATGAAAGTGACTGACAGGAGATTCAGGATGGAGGAAGAACCCCTCCATACAGCACATTAATCTGCAAGATGTGGCAATGACTGCTGGCTTACACAGCTTTGGACCAAATTCATAGATAACAGGTGAAGCAGTGACTACTAGGTATGATGGCCATGTGTTGCCTCCAGATCCAGGGGCAACATGCTTTGGAAAACCAGCTGCAGGGAAACAATGGCAGGAGACGCATGGGCCTGTGGGCTTCTGAGAGGCAACTGGTTAGCCACTGTGTGAAAGAGGAATGTTCGGCTGGACGGGTCTTTGTCCCGAGTCAGCAGGGTTTTTCTTAGTCCATCTAGCTAATTGAAAGAATAAGTAGCATTTATATTTGCAGGTAACATGAAGCAAAAGGCGAGAGAAAGACTTGACTAAGACTACTTTGGGAGTCTGCGGCAGAGAGGAGACTGAAACTTCGCAACTCCAAGCATATACAATACCACAGGAAAACACGGCCAACAGAACTGGGGCAGTAACCCACAATAACCAGAGAACGGCAGAGGAAGGTGTGCAGTAAGGAAGCGAGACAGAGAAAGCACAGGAACCTATCACTCCACCCAGCCTCCCACAGCCTACCCTCATTCCACCAACTGCCTAATTAACCAGTGCCAGAAGGGAGTCAAGAAAGAGGCTCCTGCCTCTATGACCTCATTCCCCAGTGTCCTACCATTAGCGCCCCTTAGAGAAAGGCTCCACAAATAACTCACCCTGTATATTCATGTGCATCATAACCACAGGTTCAACGGTTTGATGAGAGATGCGGATCACACGAGGGTGGCCTGTCTGGGAGGCCTGTGTCTGGGTAGAGGCAACTCCTGGGGAGGAGGAAGAGGGCATCCCCTCCAATGGCTGGCCTCCCTCTATAGGACTGGAAGTGCGAGGCTGGGCAGCAGGAGTGGCCTGGGTGGCTGCAGACCCTTCAGAACTGGTCTGGACAGGACGACTTCCATTGCCTGTCATGGTGACTGTGGTTCCAACATTAATCTGGACGAGAAAACATTGCATGCCAATGACACTCTAGGTCAGGCTTCCCAAGGCTTGCAGCCCAAGTTCCACCCACTATACGGAGTGCACTCACCTGGATGGGGATGGCCGCCTGCTGCAGTACCATGGGCGCTGTGTAGTGGGACATTGGCCGCACCACATGGAGGTGACGGGGGGCACTGCAGGATAGGTTGCAGCGCAGGTCTGAAAGTGCTACAAAGGTGTTACCCAGAAGACGCAGTGATTCCCCCACCAGGTTGATTATTCGCTGGTCCTCTTCACGGCCCTCTGTCTGCAAACAAAAGCAAGAACCAAAGGTAAGTAGCCCCAGGCTTCCAGCTTCACTGAAATTTGTACTGCCATGTTCGTTACACAAATTTATTAAACCTTTAAAGTTTCACTAGATGCTGAACAAGAAAAAAGGGGTCCCTGCAGGAATGGCTTGTAATCCAACAAGGCACAACACAAACATGATGAAGAGATGGGGAAGGAAAACAAGCAATGAAGCTTAGTACAGTCACTTTAAGATCACAGTGGGAGGAACCAGTAAGTGATCTAAGGACACCCAGTACTTCAGACACTGCTGAAGCCAAGCAGATATGTGTTGGACTGTTCCCCTGGATAGGATATCCCTGAGAACAACCCCCCCCCCTGCACATTAGATAAAAGTATTATAAAACAAATGTGTTTAAAAATGGACACAGAAGAGTATTCACCAACCAAGTCTATTCTAGGAAGGAAGAGCCTAGTGGCAGATAATCCCAGTCAGATTAATGACGGCTGCCAGGTGATGTCTGGCCCAGTGCACCAGTCCAGGCATCTACCCGATTTCTCTCCTCCTTCCCCTTTCCAATAAACAGGGTTGCCTTCCAAACCACCCAGAACCCCACCTGAACAGCCCACTTTCCCTATCATAGGGATGAAAAGAGGCATTCACTTTAGACCCAGAACCTCAGCTTTAAAACATGAGATGTTATACCAGGACAGGTGCAATGGGCCCTTCCCTTCTCATTCAGCAACCCTCATCAGCCTTCACATGGTCTACATTGGGACAGTACCATCAAAACTGCACACCACAATTCTCAGCCAAGCCTTGTGTGTGTTTATCTTACAACTGATGTATTGTGGGGGGAGATTTAAATTTTTTAAATCTTGGTATTGTCGAATACCACCATCATGTTATATCATTCGATAAGTACGTTCATGAGAAATGCAATGAACAAATCACACTAAAATATCTATTCTATCCAAAGTGATAGCTAAAAAACCAGAGAGGCAGGGCAACGGTGCATCACCCAGCCTACATGGGACGAGAGTCATCATGGGGGTGACACACTAGCCTGCTGCACCAGGTGATGCAGACCCTAGCGAGACCACTGGGAGGCAAAGTTACATTTGAAAGAGGAGAATGGACCTCAAACTAATTTTCACACATGAGGGAAACTGACCCAGAAGTTCTACTCCCTGGAGGTGGTGAAAAAAGGACTACACTGGTCTGGAACTTCCAAAACAAAAGACAGAGCAAAGAACAGGAGACACACGTGCCAGTCTCACTTGTTACATGTCAGCTGGACCTTTTGTTCTTAGAATTCTTTCAAAAATTCTTGAAAAGGTCAACATGCATGTGGATGTAGAAGAACCTGTGGATATTATATCTCGATTCTCAAAAGCTGTTTGACACACTCCCTCACTAAAGACTGCTGAGAATACTCCACAGCCAGGGAATAAGAGGGCAAATCTTAAATTAGGAACCAGTGGAGGACCAAGAAACAGAGAGTGGGTGTCAGTGGGCAATTTTCACAGTGGAGACAGGTGAAAAGCAGTGTGCCTCAAGGATCTTTCCAGAGACCGGTGCTTTTCAATCTGTTCATAAATTACCGGGAGACATGGTTAAGCAGTCAGATGGCCAAGTTTGGTAATGAAAAACAGGGATTGAGAAAACCTCCAGAAGGCTCTCTCCAAACTGGGAGAATGGGCAGCAAAATGGCAGATGCATTTCAATGTAAGTAAGAGTAGAGTAAAATTGGGACAAATTTAAAAAAAAAACAAAAAAAACAGCCACTGTGAGATACATGTGGCTGGACCAGATGTGTTTTTCGCCTGATCCAGCAAGGCTTTTCTTATGTTTTTTGTTTGGCTTTTGGATCATATCATAAGATTGTTCACTTGTTCTTAGACTGCTGCTTTGTTACTTTTATTTTCATTCAATGTTCTGTATTAGTGGTTTCAATTATGCTGAACAGGGAAAGGCAGCCATAAATGAAAACAGGAAGATCTTCCTCGCACAATTCAATACCCCTTACATTATTGTTGTAGTCAGCAGTGCCAGCAGTTCCCAGGATCTCCTCGTACCTCTGCAGGAAGGGCTGAAGCCTGCTCTCCACCCCGCGGAGCTCACCCAGCACTTCCACATACTCGCCCGGTGATGGGTGGCTATGGGAAAAGAGAAGAGAACCTTCAGCAGCCGCTCAGACCCCAACGATCACCATTCCACCATCACACCACTGTGTTTCCACAGCCTCCCTTCTATGCCCACCCACCTGCACTCCACGCAACTCAAACCTGCCCTTCCACGATACACCATGCAGTATTCCCTGTCTGCACCTGTCCCTTCTTCCTTAACTCATTTTTGCCCAGCCCACAGGTGTGCACATTTGGTCCCTGTTCTGTAAATGTAATGTTGGGCAGAAAGGGCTTAAGACTCATCCCATCATGCAACAGTCATCACTCTGAATGAGGATAAATCTGCCTCAACCCAAAGCGCCCTCCTGAAGTACACCTGCTTCTTACTTGGGGGCAGCAGCCTCAGCCACAGGAGGCGGCTCTGTCCCTGACGGGGGCGTCTCCTCAGCCGGCGTCGGCTCACTGGGAGGTTCCGATTCAGCCCCCTCCATCGGTTCCCGCTCGGTGAGACTAGCAGACGGTGCCTCCTCAGCTCCTGACGTTGCTTGACCATTAGTTTGGCCCTAAAGAGAGGCATGCAAGATTCAAGACCCAGTAGTAGATCCCTGCCCCACTTCTACACTCTGTCACTACATTTCCCCAGGCCAGAAATGCTCACCTCCAGCCGGTTCAAGATGCCCTGGACGTCCCGGAGCATATGCTGGGCCATGACAAGACGGACGCGAGGTTCACTCTGCAACAACAGTAGAGAAGGTGCCACGGATCAAACCAAGGGGCCCATCTTGTGGGAATCCCCTTCCCTGAAGCAGAACTGCAAGTCCCTTTCACCCAGCTATAACTCTCCTTTGCTAAGACAGATGTAGTCAACTCTTGCTCTGCTCTCCTCCTCCCTAGATCAATACTGACACATTTAGGACCAAACCCCACTCACCTTCAGATCTGTCTTTCAACTTGGCTCACAGGCCCATAATAAAACAGGGCAGAAACCAAGGTCTCTAGCCTTTTACCAGCAATCAAATTCCCACACGTGCATCTGCTTTCCCAAATCACCTCAAACCAGACCCTTCAACCCCCTTCCCAGCATAGAAACCGCAACCCTGGTAAGTCCCACTTATCCTGAGGCATCCTCAAGGTTAGACCGGCAAGGGTGTGGGAACTTGGGGTGTTGTGGGTGGTGCCTACCCCAAATGAAGCTAAAATAGCCACTCAAGCCCATTCTTTTTTAGATTAACTTAAGGGCTGAGAACTGAACATGGTATTTTCTGCCCAAAAGTGTTGCAGAGAGCGACTCTTGTTTTCCATTTCTTTGTATTATATTAAATTTTTAAGTACAGTATTCCATCTATTGCAGCTATAGGGCACTTTTTAGATTTTACTACACTTAGCCTTGAACAGGATTTTTACCTTGTAAAGGCAACTGAGACCTTTTACAATAAGGATGATTGAAAAGCCTCTTCTGCAATATCCCACTCATCAAGAAGCACCCACCAGCACAAACTCACTGGATTGGGAGGAGGGGCACAAGACCCTGCTCCTGTGCAACTCTCACTTGTTTTAACGGGTTTCACATAAAAGAAATTTCTGACAGCAGGAGAAGGATACCAGGCTTAGCAATCAACCAGTCAAAATGCTGTCACTGTCACAGATTCTAAGCATTATTTTATTAGAACAAAAAGTTGTACTAATTCCAAGAGAGACAGAGAAAGCATCAAAGTCTAGTCTCGCATGAAGGCTCTCCTTCCCACAGCACATGCTATGGCCAATGTTGGATTCTTGTGCAATTGTTATAAATACTTGTATAACACTTTTCAACAAAATCATTCACAAGGTGGTTTACAGACAAAATCAAACAAAATGGCTCCCTGAATCAAAAGGGCTCACAATATAAAAAAGATGCAGAAGAATCATCAGCACTAGAAAACACACTGTGCTGCAGTGAAGAGTTGCCATGCTCCACTTAAAAAAATTTTTGACAGTTCCAAATTCCTCTGACCATGGGCAAAGTTCCTTTCTAAGAGGGAACATGCGTCTTCAAAAAAGAAACTAAAAGCAAAGTGTACCCCATGTGCTTGTCCACAGTGCCTTCCCTTTACAAGCAGAATGCTTCCTCACTTGTCCCAGGGTTGAAATTATCTACACCTTGCCCTCAGCCAGCCTATCTATCTATGGTAGCCATGGCTCTACAGACACTGCACTGCCCAAGATGTGCTCTAGAGTGAGACAGCAATATATGACTGCAGGGGTACACTTCTCTTGGCTGGCAGGCTTGTCGGTAAAGCATCTGAGAGATGCTCATACACATGCGTGCCACCTCATCAAATGCATCCTGCAAAATTGAGGTGGCCACTCCATTGGCCTCATGTTAAGAGGCAGAATCTCACAGAGCATTGTGGTCGACAGGCACATCACACACATAGACGCGCTACATTGCAAACAGTGCAACCCTTCTGCCTTAAAAATCAACTAGTTGGCAATCCTAGATGTGCACCACTGTGTGAACAATTTGTGTATGTGTTTGCTTCATGCTTTCTTCAGAACCCCACATTCCTACTGATAATGCCAGCAGGTGAAGCTAGTTCACGTTCATGGGGAAGTGAATAAGTAGAAGTTCTCCAAGAGACAGCACTGGAGGACTTCACTCACTCTTACATTCACTCCTATAGGATACAGGAGAAAGGTCCTTATTCCTGCCACTATTAATACATTACCTCATGACCTGGTAGCCAATCTGGGATTTTGAATAAAAAACAGGATATAAAACGGAATATTAAAAATGCAATGCCATTTTAAGACAGGTTAGGTGGTTGCCTCTTGTTCAAGGGAAATCATGATCACAGAAGATTTTACTATGATCAAATAAGAGGTCATTGACCAAGAACTTGTCACTCTGTACCATATCAATGCACTGAGTCTACACCAATCACCACTTTTCAACTCCCGAACAATTTGGGCAGGCTTTGTTTTGAAATGTGTCGCCGAACTACAAGGGCTGCCAGCTGTTCCCACAGAGGAGTGTTACACCCCCAACAGAAAGTGACCATCACCAAGACCCTATTGAAATACATTGTCGTCATCAACAGTATTTTTAATTCTACTTTGTACCCCCCCAAAAACCCCACCCACCCACCATAGATCCTCACAAGTCTAATTCCAGTTTTCCCTGCCCATTTGTACCTGTATGGGAGCCTGGTCCATATTTATATGAACATCCACAGACGATCCATCGCTCTTTGGAAAGCAGGGGGTGAGAAAAGGAAAAGACGGGAAAAAATTAAACAAAAAAGAAAAAAGGGAAAGAAAGGGAAAGAGGAGAAAAAAAGAACAAAATGGAGCAGAAAGAATAGCAAGAAAACACAGGAGATCAAAGCACCACATCAGAGGGTTCTACACTACCCTTCAAGGTAGCTTCTGCCATTACAAAATACATGCAGACACTGCCACTGTAACCCGTGCGCACAGGTCACATTTAAAAGTATTGGAGTTTGTTCTCTGGACGTTCTCTCTTGGCCAAGATGTGTGCATTTTGCAGGATGTGAACATTATCCAAAGCTCTAAGTATTCTTTGCATTAAAAAATTAAATGCTGTTTTAGGCAATGCAAATTCCACGCCAAGAAAGGCAGAAATCTGCACCCTGTCCAAATTATGGAGGAGCATATTATTTTGGTCCTACTCATCAAAGGCAGTGGTTATGAGCTCTGCAGGACATCAAACCCCACCCACATGCCTCCGCCAGCCCCTGCTTTGGCTTCAATATAAATATTCAAGCTGAAGTTTGTGCTGAATGCCACATTCTGCACTCTTCCTCGCTCCTGCAGAATTGCAGCACCCTCACAGTCCCGACAGTCTCCCCAGGAGCACAGGGAGCAGCTGCCTCAGCTCTGCCCACACCAAACATTTTCTGAAAAAAAGATTTCAGGCTTCCTCCCTGCTAATTTGACATTCGTGCCACATTCAAACAACCAAAGACATGCTTTGAAACACTGGCTGGCACGCTCAGGCACTGATCTGCAAGTATGTGAAACATGGAATAAGCGATATTTTATCCACAGACCCGTGATAGCTTAAGCAAGAGTATAATTTCAGAACTACCTGTGCAATCCCGCCAGCCATCCCTCAAAGCGAAGGACATGCAAGCTGCACATAAGACCAAACAAGATAGGAACACCAGGAATACAGAGGAAGCTCAAACACAATAGAGAAATGTGTACCTGATAAGATCTGATCCAGTGTACAGCTAAGGTTGCCACTTCTTACTCCATGTACTAGATATATACCTTTAAAGTCTACTGCACCAGAGACTTAAAGTAGCTGTGGCTATCTGGCCCACTTCCTCCCCTGTCCTGTCACCTGCCCCCCTCCCCTCCCCTGCTGTGTAGCATCTGGAGGCAAAAAAACAGACCTCACAGGAGGACCTGCGCTGCCTCTTCTCTCCCACTGTGTCAAGAGATTAAAAAGGTAAACATCCAATGCTTGGGGTTAGAGGTGACAATCTTAGGTGCGGCACAATGCCCCTTCCAACCACTGACAGCACAGACACAGAAAGTAAGACCACCAAGCTACTAACAGCCACCACCCAGAGCCACACCTGCTCATGTGTCTCCCCACCCCAATCTCCACAGATCACAGCATCACACCAGCAAGTTCTTCCCCTTTCCATTGCACAGGGGTTAGAACCATTAGGAGAGAAGCAGGATACTCCCCTTACCCCTTCAGTGCAGCACCCTCTAGCTAAAACTCACTTGTGTGGGTGGCTGCTGGTCCATAATGCTTACTGGTAAGTTGAAGGTTCCCACCATGACATAGCTGTTTGCATTGCGGTCATGCACAGTGGGACCAGTCCCCCGGGGACCTGCGCCATTGTGAGGGGCGGATGATGATCCAACTCCAGAGGGGCCCCCCATGGAGGGCGACTGTGTCTGAGGGGGGGCACGTTCCACCAAGTGAATGACTTTGCCTCCAACATCTGGAACAAAGACAAAGGCACGCATGAATGTCTTGCAAAGATCTACGTTGGCTTCCGTACTACTATCATGTTAATTCACATCATATGTCCAAGAGTACTGGTGAGGAAAGTTATGAACTTCCTTATGAGGAAAAGCTACAGCATTTGGGCCTCTTCAGCCTAGAAAAGAGGCACCTGAGGGGGGATATGCTTGAGACAAACAAAATTATGCAGGGGATGGACAGAGTGGATAGAGAGGTGCTCTTTACACTCTCACATAACACCAGAACAGGGGACAGCCACTAAAATTGAGTGTTCGGACAGTTAGGACAGACAAAAGAAAATATTACTTTACTCAGCATGTGGTTAGTCTGTGGAACTCCTTGCCACAGGATGTGGTGATGGCATCTGGCCTGGACACCTTTAAAAGGGGATTGGATAAGTTTCTGGAGGAAAAATCCATCACAGGTTACAAGCCATGATGCGTATGTGCAACCTCCTGATTTTAGAAAGGGGCTATGTATCAGAATGCCAGATGCAAGGGAGAGCACCAGGATGCAGGTCTCTTGTAATCTGGTGTGCTCCCTGGGGCATTTGGTGGGCCGATGTGAGATACAGAAAGCTGGACTAGATGGGCCTATGGCCTGATCCAGCAGGACTGTTCTTATGTTCTTATGAGAATTTTCCACTTAACTCGAACAGTGAACCTGCAGAATTATCTGGGTGTCACACCTGCATCTCCAGTCTTCCTCCAAGGAGATCAAGAGAACACATGCAAGATTTAGCACAATTCAAATATTAGCACTGAATTTTATAGCCACAACTAACCTGCAATATCTGATAGCATTCAGCCCACGATCACAAGCTTAATACCCAAGCAGAGATGGCATCTGACATTCTAGCCACTAAATCACCCTGGCTCTTTATAATCTCTGAACAGACTTCAGAGACTACACACCACATGCAAATGCATATAAATACCCCAATTGTGTGTGTGTTTTTTTAAAGCTATATACATTTATATGCAACAGGTTGCCTGTATCCGAGTAATCAGTAATTATGAATACACTCCAAAAGAGTTCCAGAATAAGTATATTAAAATCATTCCATTTTATTCTGTTTCAGACTGCTCTTGGGGGCTCTTTTATGGACAAAATGTAGCACAAAAATATAAGATGCTTATGTCATTTGGGAAGTTTTTCCAAAGCTTCACACTCATCCAGGATGCCCTTTGCCCACACTAGACTCCCACATGCACTGCACCCTAAATCCTTCCCTGTTCCGGTTCTTCAATGCACCTCAACCACAACCATGACCCACACCCAACAAGGGGCTCCCCACTCACTGTATTCTTTCAGCTTCTTGTCATCTTGCAGAACTCTCCCTTGGTAGATTAGGCGCTGCTTTTCTGAAGGGATGCTGACTGCCCCTGCAATGTGCTCCTTGAACTCCTTCACTGTGACCTGCAAAGGAGAAGGAAGACTGAAAAAGGTCCAGGAGGCAACACTCCAGCCCTTCCACTCCTTTCTCCTCAATCCTTCTACAGGTTGAGTCTCCGTATCTGCAAGGGTTCCGATCCCAGAACCCACATGGATGCCAAAAATTGTGTTAAAGAAAATCCATTTAAAAAAACCATATACCTTTGCTCAACAATTTAAAAATAGCTTTGCTTGTAATGAAGGACAAAGGCAGCAGGCAGACAATCTCTCTCCAGGTGCTTAGAAAGGCCTCACTCCTAGGCAGTGATCCCTCTTTTCACCCGGAGCAAAGAGGCAATGATAACCACTTCCCTTTGCATTCTTTCACAAGCTCAGAAGGAAGGGAGGGGTCACTTGCTGTTCTAAGCTGTTCTGGAAAGAGACTGATTGATTGGCTGCCTGCTGCAATAACAAGGCTAGTGTCAAAGGACATTTTTCCTAATTGAACAGGCCCTTATCACACTGAGATAAAACTGCAGGTGAAAAATCCATGGATAATTAGATTATACCTGTACTCTCTACCATCTCACTAGACTACCTTTGGAGACAGGCTCCCTTCTGTTCAATGCCAACAGTGCGCTGGTACTAGAGTAAGGTGGCAGTGGCAAAAAAAAAACACAGCATAGTTAATGATTCCACCTGCTCTTAGTGTGAGCAAGAAGCGTCTTGGCTGCCCTCCATGTGAGAGATGGAGCTGCTTGTCAGCCTGCGTGGAGAGAACTGGAGGCCAGAAGTGAGACCAAACCAGGAAGATCCATTCTGAAATGTTGTTGGTTCTTGAAAGAGAGAACCTCTATGATTGTAAAAATCTCCTTGAGGGATTTAGAAACGCCTGCCTATGTAAACCGCCTTGAATAAAGTCAGGAGTAATCCGATGACCAGAAAGGCGGTATATAAATACCGAGTTGTTGTTGTTGTTGTTATTGTTATTATTGCCTGGTGCCAAGCTCAAAATGCTGCCCTGGAAGTGATGTCACAACTGGAAGTGACGCCATGCCTGGGCTTTTTTAAAAAGTGAAAATTGGAAGGAACCCACCTCTCCCCCCCCCCAGCAACTCACCACCTACTTGCTCCATTGCCTCCTCCCAGTCAGTGGCATAGATAAGGCATCTATCTGCCACCTGGGGTCAAAGAAGATTTGTAGCTTCCCCCCAGACAAAATCAAAATGAATGAATGAATGCATAACTGCCCCTGATTGGTTTGAGACACTGTGCTGGGGTGAAGAGATATGGTTATTCGCCCCCTGCTAAATATAAGAGGGGGACCATTTGAAAAAATGACTTTTTACCCAGTTAACCAGGGTTACTGTATTATGATACATGGAAATGAGAGATGACTCATATTAACACCTTCTTGGCTTCATGCTGTATCATAACATCTCATTGCAACATGTCTATAACATAATATGTCATTGACTCTCAGATCAGTCAGTCTCACAGGTCAGTTTTGAGTTAAGAAATCCACTTTTTGTTTCATAAGGCAGTTGTGTTTTCATTGTCTGGTTAACTGGCCATAACTTTTGATAGACTACAGGCATTCCAATGCAGTTTGTTTCATTGCATTCTGTATTAAATTACCTTTCCAATGATATATAACATGATGGTGGTATTCATACATATCAACATTTTGGTCACTAGTGCAAGTTCAGCTTGTTGTCCCCCTAAAGCTTGATGCCCGGTGCAACTGCTAGCCCCTGCACCCCCCTAGCAATGCAACTGACAAGAGGATACAATCCAGTTCCATTTAAAAACATAGTAACTTCTTTTATTGCAATGATAGTCCATTTGTGGCAAGCACAATTTGGGCAATGGGGATATGTGGCTCATTCACTTTGTGAACTAAGGCAGAGGAATAACAGCAGGAGGTCCCTTAGCCCATTTGGGACCCAGCTGCCAACTCAAAGAAGAATATGCAGGAGTGGCAAGTGGGGAAATAAGACTAGTTATCGGGGGATGAAAACCCACAACTGCAGGAGATTTCTAACATCAGTTGCTTGGGAGTAGCAGCATAAGAAACTGCTCTAGATCCAGAGGTGGCTGAAACAGCGCAGCAGGGTCTATGAGAAATAGCATTCCTTTACACAACCTGCTACAGGATGTAGTATAGTATAGCTGTTTCTGTGTCCTCGGTAGTCACCAGTTATTTGGGGGATGTTTGCTAAGTCATGTTCAAAAAATGGACTTGGGCCCTCGCCTCTTTTCTGCCTGTTGCAGTCTGGCCTTCTCTTTGTCTGTGTTATGAATTTCCTGTGTTCCTGAGTCTGGGTCTCAAGAGGATAACAATGGCTGGCCACAGGTGCAACAGAGAACCTTTGCAGCAATTGTACACAAATGGTCCCTTTCCGTCCATCTCCCAGCTGCAACCCAACTAGAGAGACTCACCTCCTCCTCCACTTTGAAGGTCCTTGTCTGAGAGTCCAAGGTTTTCACCAAAACCTCAAGGGTCTCTGGCTCTGCCATGATGCCTGTCTAATGCTTCCTTTAATCCTGTCGAGAGAAGGAAAAACTTGGTTGTAATCAAATATCTGGCATTTTCTGCAAATCCAAAGATCTGGAAAACCAACAAGACTGGGGAAGGTGGAATTGAATACATGGTCATAGTTTGACACTGTAGCCCCAGATAATCTCCAAAACCTGTCTGAGTAAAGAAATATGCATCTCAAACTAATAAACCTGTGCATCCCAGTCATGCGAGTGTACAGTTAAGGAGTATAAAGCAGCAATATTGTAGAAGAGAAAAGGCACAGCTTTCGACTGTTCCAAATTTAACAGGCTATAATGTTAAAAGTCTGGCTGAAACCAACTAAAGCACTGAAGCAAGACTGAAGCCCTGGCAACAGCCATATTTCCAGAAGCAGAGAACTGAAGCTTTAGAAATTTGGGTTGTGTTCTAGTTGGGTTTTTATCTCTCTGATCCAGCTGCTAATCTGTATGCTTTGAACTCAGAGTAAATTCTGATTCAAAACTAGAATTGATTTAGTTTAGATACATTTCATGAAAACAGTAAATGCTTTATTGTGTGACGCAGCCCCATAAAGTGAATAAAATAACTAACAAGAAAAATTTCTTTTTAAAAGGTCTCTCCAATGAAAATACATTTAACAAGATAAAAAGCAGGAAAATTAGATTCATTCCACAGCTACAAGCAAAGCAGTGCCTAATGGCCAAATCACTTATTTTGGTTACCGCTTTGTGTTTGTTGGGGGGGGGGGCGCAAGGCAAAATTCAACCAAGAGATTTTGGATTTGGGTTCAATTCGGACTAACTGACAATACCTCTATGAAAGGTAGAAATGCTGTTATATTTATCATTGAAAGAAAGCATCACCATTTAGGTTTCTCAGAGATATATCTGTGCCAATAAGTCCCAATATGTAAAATTTATTGATCAATTGGTTAAAAGATCTATTTACAGCCCCAGAGAGTACAGCAAGTCCTCACTTAAAGCTGTCAATAGGTTCTTGGAAACTGCATGTTTAAGCAAAATGACTTATAATGAAACCCATATTAATGGAGATTGATATATGTAAACAAGAGTTCCTACAACATATTTCTGGTCACCAAACATCCAGGTTCTAAAAAAAGAAACAAAACACTTCTAGTATTAAACACTGAAAGAAATGTGAGCTTTCCAGGTCAGAGAAAACCCACATAGACATGGGGAGAACATGCAAACTCCACTCAGACACTGGCACGGTCATTAATTATTTTTTTCTCATCAATTTTTATAATGAAATTACTTTGAACAAACCAACTTTAAGACTTGCTGCACAATTGGTATTTTATCACTCTATGGACAGCTCCAGGAAGGCAGCTGAAACAGAAGATTTTGTGGCCAGGAGGGAAAACAAGAGGCCATGAAACGCAAGCAATACCTGTGAAATTCTTATGCAAAGTCAAACCTGTGCTTATCTTGTACCAGCGCAAATAGGTTTTTAAGTTAAACATCTTGACTTCCATCTAATACAACATATAATTCTGATTTAAACCACAAGTCAAGATGGTGACAGTTTGAAGAATGCATCCATCAGCATTTGTCAGTCACCACTTAGGATTGAGTGGTATGTTACTCAAGTCAACACATTTAAATATTTTAGATCCTCCGTGTCCTATCAACAAGCACACATTTCGGCTTTGCACAGAATGTCACAGGTTGTGCTTCTTGTAAACAGTGGGGCCAAAAGTCCATGAAATACAACTTGCTCAGTCTGCCTCCAGCACTGTTATCTGCCAACAGCAGATAACACTCCACGTCACTGATAAAGAGAGTTTTAGGTTATAAAAACTGATGCCCTGTTAAACCTGTTCCTGTTTTGTTGCCTTCCCTGTTATTGGTCACCCTCCCTCTATTTTTGCACTATTTTTAGTGACTTAGGCCAGGTTCAGACATAATGGGAAACATGGTTTTCCACAACAAGGATAACACTCAGAGACCTATGGGTTCACACACTTCACTTCTCTGCTGCATGAAGTTTCCACTCTCATTTTAAGAACAAACCATAGTACCATAAAATTAATGAACTTGGGGGCTGAGGTTTGTTCTTAAAGTGGAATGTCACTTTTTTCTATCATGCACAGAGAAGAGGAACTTCTTATTCGGGCTGAATCTGACCTTAAGGCTAACACACTAAGGGCGCAATCCTAACCCACTTTCCAGGATCAACGTAACGGCAATGCAGCTTCGAGGTAAGGGAACAAACATTCCCTTACTTTGAGGAGGCCTCCGTGAGTGCTACCCAACTGCAGGATGCAGCACACATCCCATTGGCACAGCTATACCAGTGCTAGAAAGTTGGTTAGGATTTGGGCCTAAATGTTCAAATAAGAAGATGGGTTTAATAAGGGTTAATATTTCTGTATCTCTTAGGCTGACCATCTAGCTAGATGGTATGGAATTACAGGTCATGTCTTGTTATCCACTGGGGTTCTGTTCCAAAACCTCTAGTGGATTAAAAAAAACTCTGGATAAAAAAACAGTGGAAAAATAGATTTAAAGACCCTCTTCCAGGTTTCTTTCCCCTCCATTGCTCCTAATAATATCGTAACTTGACATTCACAGGGGTTCGATTCTGGGACTCCCTGCAGATACCATAAAATGTGTTAAATAAAAGCAATTTTTAAAAACTTAAAAAGTGTATCCCTTTACAATTGTAGTTTAAAAACAGCTTTTCTTACTGTTGTAGAGAGGCAGTCAGCAATCAGAAATGCAGAGGACCCCTTGCCTTTGCCTGGCTCAGCTGAAGCATGGAATGATCACTTGCATGACTGCCTCTCTACAACAGTAAGAAAAGCAGTTTAAAAAAAAAAAACAACTGTGATTTTAAAGAGATTCATTTTCCCCTTCTCCAGGGATCAGCACATTCCTTCTCACTTGCAGGGGCCATGTGGAGTCAAATCTGTGTAAAAAAAAAAGTATATAACAAGGCTGGACCTGTAGCTTGTTCATTACCATTCATTGTCTTTCTTTAATATAATGTAACTAAGTTTTAATTTCTAAAATTTAGAACTTGCATTCTCTGAAAGAATCACACCCAAAGTCACATATCTACCTCTGTGAAAGACATACAGGTAGGCCACAGTGTTAAATCCCTGGGTTCACAATACTCCAAGTTTTAATTGCATGCCTTTGGACCAAGCAGTAGAAAATATCCACAATGAAACATATTGTTGGTTTGTTGTTGTTGTTTTTTTTTTTGGGGGGGGGGGGTATTGCTAACAAGGACACAAGACCAGTCTCATAAATATGTCAACAAATTAGTAGCCTACAAAATTTTCACTAGTCTACAGCTATCTGTGTCAGTAGCCTACAGCAGTGTTTCTCAAACTGTGGGTTGGGACCCACTAGGTGGGTTGTGAACCAATCTCAGGTGGGTTCCCATTCATTTCAATATTTTATTTTTAATATATTAGACTTGATGCTATCATCGTATATGACTGCATTTGGAGAAATGTTACAGATCTGAACTTTTAACAGGCTACGCTGTATATGCTTTTAACAATGATAGTCAATAGGGCTTACTCCTGGGTAAGTGCAGGTAGGATTGCAGCCTAGGATTGTTAAAAAATTTTCTGCTTGATGATGTCACTTCCAGTCATGACATCACTTCTGGTCGGTCCTGAAAGATTCTCATTCTAAAAAGTGGGTCCCGGTGCTAAAAGTGTGAGAACCACTGGCCTAGAGGGAGAAAAAAACTTTTGTAAAGCTTCCCAATCTGGTCACCTGAAAGTAATTCCAACTCGCCTCATGTGATCAAGAGAGTGGCTACTTAAACCTATCCTCGTGACATTAAAAACAAACCCGGAAGCCACGGGGGGGGGGGGAGATACACATTCTAATTCTTAAACACCAGCCTCATATTTTATAAAAGAAGACTTTTCCAGTGTTGCTACTACATCACATTTCATTAATCCAAAAACAAAATAATTTCCAACTCAGCAATGTTATAAGCTCCTAGGAAGAACCACAAGAAACTCATTTTTTAACTTAGCCATTTCTGTCTGACATTGCAAATACACAACAGGGATCAAATTGTACACCTGTGGGCTGGGCAAAAATGGGTTACAGGCAACACCTAACCAGACCTGCTTGGAAAAAGGGAGAATCAATGAGCTTGCTTCTGAGTAAACATAATGACGTCTAAGGATATTCTGTCTTATTTCTGCATAACACAATGCTGACATAAAATTTTCCAAGGCTGTTTTTGAGCTAGACTATCTGAGACTATTATACAGCTCCTGCACAAGCAATAACGTATAGCTCCTCTGGCAGGGATTAGATTCAAATCCCTGCTCAGCCAAGAACAGCCTGAGCAGTCTTCAGGAAGTTTCAGCTTAACCTTGAATGAGATAACCACTACATATCCTATCCTCAGAAAGGGCAAGGCAGAAATACAATAAGATCATTTTTGCCTGTGATTCTAACACTCAGGCTCTGAATAAATGATTCAGCATCTATCTTGTGGACTCTAGGAAAACTTTTTCAGATAAAGTTTTCTGGAGAACGTGCAACCTAAATGATTAAAAAGGTTTGAAGAATAAATGTGAGAGGAAAAATAAATTAAAGTGCTATTTTATACACAGAAAAACATGAAGCAATTTAGGAGTTTAAGCCTGCCCTCCCCCCCCCCCAAAAAAAAAAACAAAAATGGAGAAGAACTGCAAAGTGTCCTTCAGGCCAAGCAACAGGAAACAGCAACGCTCCCCTACCTCAAATAATTCATAAATGGCAAGCCACAAATCTCTCCAACACTCACACCTTCTAATACAGTGTGCAAAATCTAAACAATATAGAGATCTTTCGGTGGCTCAGAGTCAAGCTGGAGAAAAACGTTATTGTTATAAATAGTACCTTTCTTCTCCAGCTTGACTCTGAGCAACCCAAAAATCTCTATATTGTTTAGATTTTGCACACTGTATTTATATATAGTATTCCTTTCCTAATCATACTCTATCCTGATGTATGCATCCAGAATATCTTGAACTCAAAGTTCTAGCCACTGCAGCACCACACTGTTGTCTCCCCACCATCCTCATTTAAATACCATGGCCAGAACCAGGATGATGCAATAGTGCTTCTCAAACTGTGGGTCGGGACCCATCTGCCGGGTCGCAAGCCAATTTTAGGTGGGTCCCCATTCATTTCAATATTTTATTTTTAATAGATTAGACTTGATGTTCCCATGGCATGTGACTGCATCTGGGGATATGTTACAGACCTGTACTTTTAACAGGCTACTATGTATATTCTTTTAACAATGAAAGTCAGTGGGACTTACTCCTGGGTAAGCATGGATAAGATTGCACCTAGGATTGTTAAAAATTTTCCTGTTTAATGATGTCACTTCCAGTCATGACATCACTTCCAGTGGGTCTTGACAGATTCTCATTCTAAAAAGTGGGTCCCGGAGCTAAATGTGTGAGAACCACTGATGAAATGGTTTAGGAGTTGGACTTAGACCCAAGAGATGGTCCAAATCCCTGCTCAGCCATGAAGCTTTCTGGGTCACTTATCTCTCAGCCTCACCTACCTCACAGGGCTGTTGTTAGACAGAAGGAGGGAACTATGTATACCACCCTGAGCACTTTAGGGGAGGAGTGATATAAAAATGTGAAAAATAGTAAATAAGTTTCTGAAAATAGGGTCTCCAAACCTTTTGTTTATATTAATCTGGATGGATGGTACTACACAACTAACAGCATATCTGAACTTGACTGGAAACAAACTTAGTCCAACTACTTTCTCCACCCCACCCCACCAAAAATCTGAATGTTATACTGTAAACATTGGTTGCCCACAAATTAGTACCTATTTGGAGCACAACCAGTTACCACACCACTAAGCAAAGTAAGAAGAAACACAACCTAAGAGGCTTAAAGAGGTCTCCCAGTCACTCATAAACACATAGCAGGAGTAAAACCCAGACAGAGAACGCAACTTGCCCTCCTCTCCACTGTTTGATGACAAGGGCCCAACTGCATAAAATTAAAGCTGCCAGTTGACAAGGCTTAATTAACTCATTTTTGCCCAGCCTACAGGTGTACACATTTGGTCACTGTAGCGTATATGCAGTGCTGGTCAGAAATGGCTTAACCTAGTGTTTCTCAAGATTTTTCCTCCGCCATACCACTTCACATGGTCCACGTCCACCTCTTCAAAGTACCACTGGAAGTAACTAGCGATGACATCCTTGCCAGTTACTTCTGGATTGGGAGCCCATGTGACATGACAAACATCAATAAGAGGCTCAGGGTGGGTGGCATGGGGGGGCTTTTTCAAGGGTGGAAAAGCATGCTTTGGAGCTCTGCCTGGGGAGTTGAGAATACTGCCGCTGTTTGCTGTGTCTGGTTGCTGGTCTAGCTGCTGGGCAGCAGGTGTCTAGGGGTCTTGTGAGTTCCACGAGGCACCACATTGAGTACCACTGGTGGTACCCATAAAGGGGACCAGATACAGTAAAGGACAGAGTGTCTAGACCAGCCATTTTCAACTACTGTACCACGGCACACTGACGTGCTGTGAATGGTCCCTAGAATTTGGGAGAAGGCTCATTTATTAGTAGGGCCATTGGGGGGGCATGAGCCCCCCACTGGCAGCACAGTGCGCCTTGTCAATTGTCAAAAAAACCAATGATGTGCCTTGTCCATTTTAGCACCCTGCGAGATGAAAAAAAGTTGAAAATTACCAGCCTGGACCTTTAACAGCTGTATAGAAGAGGGAACATTGGCAGGTGCAGCAGGTGGTTGGGAACATTGTCCACTCACATCACAAACCAGGGATGTGTGGTGGGTGGGGAGGCAGAGCCTCCCCACCGGGGTCCTTTGGAAAGCATCACTTTCGTGGGAGGCACACAAACACCCACGACCCACGCACAGTGCGCGTGGGTGCCTCCCCCAGCAGCGACGCTTTCCAAAGGACTCCAATGGGGGAGGCTCTGCCTCACCTGCCTCCCCAACCACTCCACATCCCTGCCACAGACCTCCCCATGTTGAGCTGTGCCACCCTCTACCTCCAGCTGGGCCTTCATCACTCCCACCCCCAGCCAGCGCCAGGTTCTGCCTGCCTGTCTGCCTGCCTCCCCTCTCACAGGAGCCCTGGCTGGCTGTCACCCCAACATGGCCCTCCTCGCCTTTCCCCAGCCTGGAGACGAGAACAGCCTCCCTCGTCTCTCTCCCCCTAGCAACGAGACCCAACGTAGTTTGTCCCAACCTGGCCCCCGTCCTTCCAACCCGTCCAGTAGGGGCCGCTTCCAGCTGCAGGAACCCGCCCACTTGTGCTCGCGCGCACCGAATAAGCCCGTCACACCATAGAGACGAAACGCAGCGCGCACCCACCGCTTCCAATCGGAGATGGTGGTGGCGCTCTATCCTCCTCCGTCTCTATGGCAAAAGCTAACAGTCGTGAAGCACCTGTGGAATTGGAGGGGCTGCCAAAGAGACTGAAAACCCTAGAGCGGCAGCACCACGGTGAGCATTTCCGGCTCACAACGGAAGTGCTGTTTTGCCAACGCAAAGCAAACAGGGGCTTTCTCACCATAAAGGAGTCACCGAATAGAGCGACCCCACTCCGCTTTAACCGGAAGTTGAGGTTGCGCTTCTCTAGCCAGCATATCTCTATGCCCCCCGTAATGCTCACTTGCCTGTATTTCAAAATGGCGGCACTTCCGCTTCCCTCGGCGGCCGCGGCGGCGGCAACGGAACGAAGACCTCGTCGGTCCCCACAGTCTTGGGCTGCTCGTTCGTCCGCTGAAGGGCGCCCACGACACCTGGAGCGGCCGTTGGGGGCGAGACCAGCGGCACCCTCGCGCCAGCGGCGTCTTCTGCCGTCCTGCGCCGCTGCGTTCTCTGGCTGCTCGCTATTGCGCATGCGCGAGCAACCCACTAGGACCCCTGCAAGGAGTTAGCCCTCCCCCTTTCTGTTCCCATTTATAGGTGTCTAAGCCAGTGCCTGCTCCATCCGGGCAACGACTCTCGGCTAGACCGTTGAGTCTCCTCAGTTCATGACAGGACAGCACCTCAGAAGGCCCCGCCCACCCTTGACGTCAACGAGCTTTGTGACGCAAAGGGAGGCGGGGCAGAGGAGGAACATCACGATTGGTCCGCCTAAGTGACGTCACTAGCTTTGAAGCAAAGTGGTCGGCCGTTTCGGCCAAAGGCGCGCAGACGACGCTGCGTCCGCCATGCTGGTTGAGGGCAACCGCCCTCACTCCGCAAATCTGTCCGCTGCCATCTTTGTTGAGCCCGTTGCTTAGCAACCGCTTAGCAACCGCTGGCCAATGGGAACGTGCCTTGAGCCTTGGAGATGGATGAGGGCACAAAGCAGAGGTCCTTGAAGTGATGCTCAGTGGCGGCGCCGACACTGCGCCCCTCCCACTAGCAGGGAGCCAGCCAGGTGTGGTGGTGTGTCACCCCACAGCCTGGGGGTCGCAGCTGTGCCTCGCCTCAGCAGCAGGCTCCAGTGTTCACATGCACCATCTCACAGTCCCCACCGATCCAGGCCTGCTCAGAAGGAGGCCCCACTGTGTTCAGTGGGTCTAGGGGTGGCAGCTCAAGGGGGGCTGTTGTTCTGGCAGGGGGCTTCCATGCCCAGTGGTGTAGCTAGAGGGGGGCAAAGCACCGAGTCCTGCAGGGAGCCTCAGCACGGCGTGCAAGCAGCCTCTCCCCTCCCCTTCGGAGCCATTCCGGGTGGTTGAGCAAAACAGAGGGGGGAAGAGGATGCCTGGCATGGGCTTTGTGCAAAGATCAGCTACAAAAACCTGAGGCTGCTGCGCAGAATGGTCAGCTTTTGCCTGTGCCACACCCAGAAAGATAATCCTGGCACATTGGAACTAGTCCACGGGTCAGGGTTTGGAGGCCCCTGCACTAGAGTATCATAGCAGCCACCATTTTTTTTGTATGACCCAGACTTTGCAGTATTCCTGAACATTCTTGGGGGGGGGGGATATGATAGTTGTCCCAAAAAGTCACAGTTCCTCTTGGTGGCCTCATTACATTCCAAGAATGTTCCAGAAGAGTGGCCTTCAAAACCCAGCCCATGGGCTGGATCTGGCATCGCAGATTTACCCATCTAGATGCAGTTGTAGTGAAGGCTTCATCACAACTTGTGTTGGGCAGCCACTTTCCCCAGAAATTGGGGTGCGGAACCTGCTGGAGTGACAGGCCGAAGAAACAGCTGCCCAACGTGAGTTGTGATGAAGATCTGCTGCAAAGAAAGAAGGCTGCAGTGCGGAATGGAAAGACTTTGCCATTGCTGCACCGTGCCTGAACATAAGAACAGCCCCACTGGATCAGGCCATAGGCCCATCTAGTCCAGCTTCCTGTATCTCACAGCAGCCCACCAAATGCCCCAGGGAGCACACCAGACAACAAGAGACCTGCATCCTAGTGCCCTCCCTGGCATCTGGCACTGTATCACTGTATGTGATACAGTGGGCCACAGCTTGGAGACTGCTATCCTATCCAGGGCATTATGGAGGGAAAAGTGATAGTTGCCACAATGAGCTCCGCTTATTCTTCTATGCTGACTGCTCCTTTGCTGGCACAAAGAATGAGAATCTCTCTGCTGTTCAGTTATTAGGGATGCAGAGAGATGGGTTGGTAAGAGGCTGATTTGCATGCCAGGTGTGAAAGATGCCATGCAATTGATAGCCTGATATAGTTTTGAGGTTACAAAAATCAAACGTACGCCTCCGTTTTGTGCACCTCCGTTTTGCTCCCCCCACCCGGATGGCTCCGAAGGGGAGGGGGGGAGGCTGCTTGCACACCGCGCTGAGGCTCCCTGCAGGACACGGTGCTTTGCCCCCCTCTAGCTATGCCACCTTCCATGCCTGAGGGCCCAGTCCTATCCAAACTATCCGCGCTGATGCAGCCATGCCAACAGGGCATGCACAGGATAGGATTGGCCCCTGAGTCAATATAACGCATGATGTCTATCAAATGGGACAAAAATATAACCACACATTCTGAGTAGATATGCCTAGGATTGGGCCGCTATGGGCACAATCCTAATCAGGTCTACTCAGAAGTAAGTTCTATTTTGTTCAATGGGGCTTACTCTCAGGAAAGTGTGGTTAGGATTGCAGCCTATATAATGTAAAAATGAGGTTGCTACTCACTCACTCATTTGGGGCACAATCCTAACCAATTTTAAAGCACCAAGTCAAGGGCAATGCAACTCTGAGGTAAGGAGACAAACATTGCCTTATGTTGAGGCCTCTGTGACTGCCCTCCCAACTGCAGGATGCAACATGTGCCCCACTGGCACAGCTATGCCAGTGATGGAATGTGGGTTCGGATTGCGCCCTCACTCACTCACTCACTCACTCGGACTCCTGCAGCTTAGTGACAAGCAAGGTACCTGTCTTTGCATCACTACATCATCATGTTATTAACCCATTTCTGCCCAGCCCACAGGTGGGTTTGAGCCCACAGGTATACATATTTGATCCCAGCTGCACCCCTCTTTCTGACCATTATGCTGAATGGGAGCCTTGTTGTTGAGGTCAGGTATTGTGCAGTGCAGTGGTTTGCAAACATTTTAGCACCAGGTCTCATTTTCTAGAATGATAATTTGTTGGGACCCACTGGAAGTGATATTGACATTGTCAATTTAGGCCTCAAACCTAAGCCACAATCAGCCAAAAGTCCCATTACACAGCACACTCCTGCTATTATTTGCATAGCTTGGAATTCAAACATTCCAGCTCAGAAGTCAAAACAGAATGCAGAGTTGGATCCTTCTCCAACCACACAACCCTCCCCCTTTCCAACGTCCAGCATCTTCCCACCTATTCAGGGCAAAGCAGCATGCCTCTCTCCCACCGGCAGCCTACCCTGCCTAGCAGCTCTGTATCCTGTACTTTCAACGGCAGCTGAGCTAGGTGTTACATGACCCACCTGAAATTGGCTCGCAACTCAACTAGTGGGTCCTGACCCCTAATTTGAGGAAACACTGGTGTAGTGAGTGGTTAAATGACTGAACTATACAAAGTCCCATAATCCTTGGTTCAAATCTCTCCTCTACCATGACCTCACATAGGTTAGGTGGCCTTTGACTAGACATTCTCTCTCAGGATCAGTCTTCCTCACTAGCCCAAGGCCTCCTGACTCCTGAAAGTGCCAAATGCTGTTTCTCCTCCTGCCTTAATGTGGTGATATGCTAGCCTTTCCTTCTTGCTTGGATTGGAAAAGTAAAGGAGAAAGTGTGGTGGAGAGGAGTAGTGGGCTAGAGTGTCTTCCACCTTCTACTCCTTTTCCAATCCAGGGAGTGGGAAGAAGCCGCTCTGGAAGTGGATGGGTGCCCCCACCCAGTCTTCTACCTCAATTAGTTTAATGGATGGACAATCCCTACTCTCCCTCTGCAATATGGAGACCATAAGAACATAAGAAGAGCCCCGTTGGATCAGGCCAAAGGCCCATCTAGTCCAGCTTCCAGTATCTCACAGTGGCCCACCAAATGCCCCAGGGAGCACACAAGACAACAGACACAACCTGCATCCCGGTGCCCTCCCCTGCATCTGGCAATCAGAGGGAGCCTGCCTATAAAACCAAGAGTTTGCACATACCTACTATGACTTGTAACCCATAATGAACTTTTCCTCCAGAAATTTGTCCAATCCCCTCTTAAAGGCATCCAGGCAAGATGCCGTCACTACTTCCTGTGGCAAAGAGTTTCACAAACTGATTACACGCTGGGTAAAGAAATATTTTCTTCTGTCTGTCCTAACTCTCCCAACTTTTGTGGATGTCCCCTAGTTCTGGTGTTATGTGAGAGGGAAAAGAGCGTCTCTCTGTCCACTCTGTCCATCCCTTGCATAATTTTGTATGTCTCAATCATGTCCCCCCTCAGGCACCTCTTTTCTAGGCTGAAGAGGCCCAAACGCTGCAGCCTTTCCTCATAGGGAAGGTGCCCCAGGCCAGTAATCATTTTGGTTGCTCTCTTTTGCACCTTTTCTATCTCCACTATATCCTTCTTGAGATGTAGCGACCAGAACTGGACACAATACTCAGGGTGTGGCCTTACCATCGATTTGTACAATGGCATGACAATAGTAGCTGTCTTATTCTCTATGCCTTTCCTAATGATTCCAAGAATGGAATTAGCCCTCTTCACTGCTGCCGCACATTGGGTCAACACTTTCATCGACCTGTCCACCACCACCCCAAGATCTCTCTCCTGATCTGTCACAGACAGCTCAGAACCCATCAGCCTATATGTGAAGTTTTGATTTTTTGCCCCAATGTGCATGACTTTACACTTACTTACACTGAAACACATCTGCCATTTTGCTGCCCATTCTGCCAGTTTGGAGAGGTCCTTCTGCAGCTCCTCACAATTGCTTCTGGTCTTCACCACTCGGAAAAGTTTGATGTTGTCTGCAAACTTAGCCACCTCACTGCTCAACCCTGTCTCCAGGTCATTTACAAAGAGGTTGAAAAGCACCGATCCCAGGACAGATCCTTGGGGCACACCGCTTTTCATCTCTCTCCACTGTGAAAATTGCCCATTGACACCCACTCTCTGCTTCCTGGACCTCAACCAGTTCCTAATCCAGGAGAGGACCTGCCTTCTAATTCCCTGACTGTGAAGTTTTTTCAGCAGCCTTTGGTGAGGGAAAACGTGGTAGCTGCTTTACCGATGCGTTTGTTTAGTTCAGTATCGAGAGAAAGAGTGTCAGAGATCGTTGAGCCAAGGTACACAAAGTCATGGACAACCTCCAGTTCATGCGCAGAGATTGTAATGCAGGGAAGTGAGTCCACATCCTGAACCATGACCTGTGTTTTCTTCAGACTGATCGTCAGTCCAAAATCTTGGCAGGCCTTGCTAAAATGATCTATGAGCTGCTGGAGATCTTTGGCAGAGTGGGTAGTGACAGCTGCATCGTCGGCAAAGAGGAAGTCACGCAGACATTTCAGCTGGACTTTGGACTTTGCTCTCAGTCTGGAGAGGTTGAAGAGCTTTCCGTCTGATCTGGTCCGGAGATAGATGCCTTCTCTGTTCACAAAGAGAGTCTGGTCCAACAAGAAGCTGACGGAACATACCAAGATCCAGGTCTACAGAGCTTGCATCCTGAGTACACTTCTGTACTGCAGCGAGTCATGGACTCTTCGCTCACAACAGGAGAGGAAATTGAACGCTTTCCACATGCGCTGCCTCCGACGCATTCTCGGCATCACCTGGCAGGACAAAGTTCCAAACAACACAGTCCTGGAATGTGCTGGAATCCCTAGCATGTATGCACTACTGAAACAGAGACGCCTGCGTTGGCTCGGTCATGTCGTGAGAATGGATGATGGCCGGATCCCAAAGGATCTCCTCTATGGAGAACTCATGCAAGGAAAGCGCCCTACAGGTAGACCACAGCTGCGATACAAGGACATCTGCAAGAGGGATCTGAAGGCCTTAGGAGTGGACCTCAACAAGTGGGAAACCCTGGCCTCTGAGTGGCCCGCTTGGAGGCAGGCTGTGTAGCATGGCCTTTCCCAGTTTGAAGAGACACTTGGCCAACAGTCTGAGGCTAAGAAGGAAGGCCCATAGCCAGGGAGACAGACCAGGGTCAGGCTGCACTTGCTCCCATTGTGGAAGGGATTGTCACTCCCGAATTGGCCTTTTCAGCCACACTAGACGATGTTCCAAAACCACCTTTCAGAGTGCGATACCATAGTCTCTCGAGACTGAAGGTTGCCAACAATTGGTGAGGGACCATGTCAAATGCCTTCTGAAAGTCCAGATATATAATGTCCACGGGTTGTCCCGCATCCACATGCCTGTTGACCTTTTCAAAAAATTCTAAAAAGTTTGTGAGGCAAGACTTACCCTTACAGAAGCCATGCTGGTTCTCCCTCAGCAAGGCTTGTTCGTCTATGTGTTTTGAGATTCTATCTTTGATGAGGCATTCCACCATCTTACCTGTTACAGACGTCAGGCTGACGTCAGGCTGACTGGCCTATAATTTCCCGGGTCCCCTCTCCTTCCCTTTTTAAAGATTGGCGTGACATTTGCTATCCTCCAATCTTCTGGCACCATGGCCGTTTCAAGGGATAAGTTGCACATTTTAGTCAAGAGCTCAGCAACTTCATTCTTCAGTTCCTTAATGCCTTGATGCCATCAGGGCCCGATGACTTATTTAATTTGTCAATTAGGTCTGAAATATCTGCTCTTTCAACCTTTTTAGGAGGGGCCATTCAAGCAGTGGTATCTGCCCAAAGTCTTCTGCCATGAAGACAGATGCAAAGAACTCATTGCCATCTCTAAGTCTCCTTTTATCTTCCCTTTCCCTCCCTCACCATCCAGAGGGCCAACTGCTTCTCTGATGGGTTTCCTGCTTCTAACATATTTGAAGAAACTTTTATTATTCCCCTTAATGTTGCTGGCCATGTGTTCCTCATAGTCTCTCTTGGCCTCCCATAATATTATATTAATAATATATAATTATATTATATAATTATAATAATTATATATTATTATTATTATTATTATATTATATTGTTCTATATTGGAACACTAGACGCTGTTCCAGAACCACCTTTCAGAGCGCGATACCATAGTCTTTAGAGACTGAAGGTTGCCAACTATTATTATATTGAGCCTCCCCTCCTCCCACATTATAGAGTCGTTGTAAGGATTACAAAAGAGAGAATGTACAAGAGGCACACTGTAAAAAAGTACTATTCAAGTTCTTAGTTATGTATTAAGGTTGTAGTCTTATCCTCTTTTCTGCTCTTCTCCAACAGGGTGAAGACAAAGGATGAAACACATGGACAGAGTGTTGCATTTTGAGCATGGCATGCCCTTTAAAAAATAATGTCAGGTGGCTTTTTAAAAAAAAAAATAAAGTTTGGCCTCAAAGATGAACTAATTAGCAGGTGCAAATAAAGCAGAGCCGCCCTTTGAAACATACAAAATTATGCAGGGGATGGATAAAGTGGCTAGAGGGACATTCTTCTCCCTCTCACACAACACTAGAACCAGGGGACATCCACTAAAATTGAATGTTTGAACAGATAAAAGAAAATATTTCTTTACCCAGCATGTAGTTAGCCTGTGAAACTCCTTGCCACAGGAAGTGGAGATGGCAACCTGGCCTGAATGCCTTTGAAAGGGGGGTTGGACAAATTTCTGAACGAAAAGCCATGCAACCTCCTGATTTTAGAAGTAGACTGTTTCTGAATGCCAGATGCGAGGGAGGGTACCGGGATGCAGGTCTCCTCTTGTCTTATGTGCTCCCTGAGGCATCTGGTGGGCCACTGGGAGATACAAGTAGCTGACTAGATGGGCCTTTGGCCTGTTCCAGCGGGCTCTTCTTCAGTTCTTATGTTCTTTCACAAGCCATCACCACAGTTTCACCTACTACACAGTCCAATCCAGTGTGCCTCAAAGCAGGGAACACAGGCTAAACTGTGAGAAGAGGAGAAGAATCACTCTTAAGTTGCCAGCCTATTTATTATCTCTTAAATCTCCCACACACACACCCTTACCATTGGCTGACCTGCTCTCATGTCATAGATATGTTGAGTCAATATGAACTTTCAGGGTCAAACTAGATGTGGCATTAACTAAATCTATATTTGCATGCTCTGGATTTTTCTTTTCAACAGCATTATCCTTGTTTTCAACACACTTGCATTTATTTTTCTGTTCCCTGTAGAATATACAATCGTGGGTGGTCATAGAGTGCCTGCGTGAAGTTAACAAACTCAGATGTCAAGGCGTGAATACTTTCTCAACTGGTCTTTGAACTGTTTGCTCCTTCTTGTACATGAGAACATTTGGTATCACATATTGCACTGAAAAAGTCTCTACTGCCTGAAATGCTTTGGGCTTTGAGACTTTTTATTATTAAACAGATCCATATATTTCCTACACATCTTTATAGTTGCCTTTGCATTATGTTTCAGTGGCATGGTCCTCCTTCACGTTTATGGATTAGTTCACTAACAGCCCAAACCTGAGCTGCCTGGATCATGGGGCTGCCGCGACACCAAAAATGGCTGCCGCAGTATCCAGAGCACCTCAGGCAACCACCACCGGTTCCTTGGGAGAAGGAAAGTAGCCCTGCAATGGGGCTACTCGATTCTGCATCAGCTCTTGAGCTGACGCAGAATCAGAGTCCTGTGTGGGGAGGCCCAACCTCAGGGCTTAGGATCCAGTGGAGCTGAGCTCTGCCAGTCCCTCCCACCCCACTCCCTACCTCACCACGCCTCCTCCCTGTCCTCTCCCAGTCTTCCCCCCACCTCCCCCTGGAACATCTCCTTCCTGCTTCCCCCCCCCCCCACACTCCTCCACTCACCTCTCCCCCATCTGGCAGTCTGGGCAAGTGCCAGGCAGCAGACCACTGGCCTCCCACCAGTGCTGGCCCAGCGCAGGCTCACGCTGGGCCAGCTCCAGCTCTTGGCTGGTGCTAACCCTCACAAACGTGCTTTATGGAAGCCAGCCTGTCGAGCTCAGGATTGGGTTTTAAGAGCCTTATGGCACATTTGCGGGGCTTACCGTCGGGCTCCCACCAGAGCTGGCTCATCTCCGGCTGTCACTGAGCCAGCACACGGCGGGCACCCACGTTCCACGGCTCGGCAGTCTCTGTGACCGCTGGGCTGCGGAATAGGAAATGGGGGCGTGGTCAGGGGTGTGGGAGAGGCATTCTGGGAAGGGGGGAGGCGTGGTCGAGGGCATGGGGGGCATTCCCGGAGGCGGAGGAGAGGCGGATCTAAGGAGCCGAGCTCCGCAGGATCCAGGGTGCTCGGGCAGGGATACTCCCCCCCTACACGAGCGCCTTCACTTTAGCAGCGCCCAAACAGTCACCGCTTCCCTTACTCAGGGGAAGGGGACAAAAGTCCCCTTCTCCCAAGGAGTCTCCCACGATAGCACGGGAGGCTCTGGATCCGGTGGGAGACCTTTGTGGAGTTGCCAGGTCCCGCAGCTCCAGGCAGCTCAGGATTGGGCTGTAACATGCTTATGGGGAAGCAATCAGTAATAGAATATCAGTCAACAGCGCAGCTTCTGTAAGAAAGTGGAAGGGCAGTGGCTGGAAGGAAACTTCACACAGGCTTTGAAACAGGAGGAACTGCATTCTATAGGATGAAAATATAGACGAGAGTGTTTGTGGGGCTGTGGGTGAGGATACTCAGCAGAGAGGGGATGACAAGGAAGTCAGAAAGCTGGTTGCGGTGGCTTTGATATTGCCAAAGTGTACATAATAACCATTCAAACTAAGCAGCCAAAGCTGTGGATTATCACACAGTGTAGGAGAAACCCAAACAAGACAGTGAATAATGAAGATTCACTGGCCAAACTAAAGGAAAAATTCCTTCCCAACTCAAAATATCCTCTCTACTTGTCATTTCCATTGTTGCAAACAGTACTTTACCCTCAGGTCTCTGGTCATGTTTGGTAGGGTCTTCATACATTTTAGTTTTTGCTAAACATCCCAGCTCAGAGTGGACTCTAGACCCCAGAGGGCTAAACATTTAACAACTAGGGGGCAAAGGTGAGCCTGGCAAGATGTTCGTGCAAAGGCTGATTTTTCAGATCAAAACTCCAGCAGCTTCACAATGGAGGCCCTGTGGTCCTATCTCCTCTACTTCTACGGGCTCCTTGTAGATGCCCTCTCCCTGTGCGAGGCTCCTGTGAAGCTGAATGCCACCGAGCTCAACCGAGACCAGGTAGCTGAAACTGGGAAGGGATGCTGGGAATAATTGCAGGTGAATGGAGAGGATTTCATTCAATTTCTTCCCAGGCTCTGCTGTCTCCAGTCAGTGGCAGGCAATAACTCTTGGAGACAGAAAAGGCATCCATTCACTCTTTGGCAGAGGTTATTAGCATACTTTCCTAAAAAGGTATAAGGCTGGACATGCAGAACTTAATAAAAGTCCTGCTAGAAGAGAACGAAGGAGCTTGTTTCTAGACAGTTCAGAAACTCAAAAACAAGGCATGGATTAGGACCCAGAATGGCCTAAGATGCTAAGTACCCGCAGCTGGTACTTAGAAGTGTGATGCTTCTGTACACAGCAGTCCCATGTAGCCAGGATGCTTACAGCTCTCCTCCACAAATTTGTTTAATCCCTTTGCAAGCCTGTGGTTAGCAGGCTTTCCCACATTTTGTGGCATTTATATCCATAAGTAGCCGTCAGCATGCTCAGTGGCAGTGAAATCCATTATCTCAAAATTTGCCATCCATAATCCATCACAGACATTATCTGTCTTTCTGATACTGTTATTCTACCCTCTTGGGTTTTCTGAAAGTACTTTTTTGGGTCCTGCATAGCCATTCAAAAGTGTTGTGATCAGCCTTTTAAACCAGTGCTACTCAAAGTGTGGTCCATGGACCAGCTGTCGGTCCGTGAACCATTGGCTGCTATGCCAGCTGTGTTTAGTAAAACTTAGGTTCAGTAAAACTTAGGTGCTACATCCTGCGGTGGGAGGGGCAATCATGGAGGCCTCCTCAAGGTAAGGAACATTTGCTCCCTTACCTCAGGGCTGCACTGCAGCTGGAAAATTGGATAGGATTGAACCCTTAGGCTATAATCCTATTTTACTCACCAGAAACAAACACCTCTGTCTATATAGTGCCAGTCCACAGCACATTGGGGGGAAAAATTGCCGGTCCATGATAGCTGACACTTTGAGAAACTATTCTGAACTACTAGGAGGTTTTTCCAAACAAATGCATAATTTCTGCTGCAGTTAGAAGACTCTGATAACTCAAGGTCCTGCATAACAGCTGTTTGTTCACATTTTTAGACCATATGATACAAAATGCCTTGAATTAATCCTAATACCTGCTTCCTCTGTCTAGGACTAGGTCATGCTATAGCATGGGAAGCTTTCTGTCTTGCACTCCATCCACCAAAAAAAATATACAGTACTTGTTTAACAGAACTGGAAAAGATGCAGAAAAGAGTGACCAAAATGATTGGTGGGTAGGGCTTTGGTTGTAGGTGCCAAAATGTCTTAGGCAGGCCTTGCTGGGATTCAAACTACCCAATCTTGCATTTTCTATCCTTTTAAGGGTTCTTTTAAGGTCATTTAAAGCATGTCAACAAAATGTTCCTTCCCTTACAAGGAAAGGTTACAACATTTTGGGCTGGTCAGTCTAGAAGACGCCTGAGGGGGGACATGATTGAGACATGTACAACTATGCATGGGATGGATAAAAAGGAAAGTTCTTTTCCCTCTCACACAACACCAGAACCAGGGGGACATTGGCTGGTGGGAAAGTTAGAACAGACAAAATTAAATATTTCTTTACCCTATGCGTAATTAATCTGTGGAACTCCTTGCCACAGGATGTTGTGATGGCACCTGAAGGTCCTAGATATCTTTAAAAGAAAATTGGACAGATTGATGGAGGAAAAATGCTTCACAGGTGACAAGCCATGATGACTCTATGCAGTTGTTGGGTTTTAGAGGTATCCTATCTTGAATGCCAGGTGCAAGGAAATGGTTACAGGATACAGGTATCTTGTTGTCTTGTGTGCTCCTGAGAGGCAGAAGAAATCTCTTCCTAGCTGGACTAGATGGGCCTTTGGCCTGATCCAGCAAGGCTCTTCTTATAGCACACAGAGCAATGTTCAAGCCATATGACACTTTCATGAGGTCTGGTCAAATGCCTTGCCAAGGATGTTTTGAAATACTTTAAAATATGCTTTTCTACAAACTAGAGAGCCCTTTTTTATACACTGAGCAAATTTCCATATCTTTATGGGGGGGGGGAAGGCTTTGGAATCTAGCACAGTGTTTCTTAATTAGTGGTACCTTTATATTTTTGATCACAAGGGTTTTTGCCCCCTACATTTTGTTGACATGCTTTAAATGACCTTAAAAGAACCCTTAAAAGGATAGAAAATGCAAGATTGGATAGTTTGAATCCCAGCAAGGCCTGCCTAAGACATTTTGGTACCTACAACCAAAATCCAAATGGAATCTGCTGGAATCTTACCCCACTGCTTTTTTCTCTGTTGTCTTGTGTGCTCCCTGGAGCATTTGGTGGGCCACTGTGAGATACAGGAAGCTGGACTAGATGGGACTATGGCCTGATCCAGTGGGGCTGTTCTTATGTTCTTATATTCCTTGCAAGATTTCAGATGCAGCAGCAAAAGAGAGCAAGGATATAAGCATGCCACCTATAACACCTAGTTTCTGGGCCAAAATTCTCTCCTTTCCCTAGAAAAAGCAGGTGTGGTGGTTTCATAGATATATCTGCACCTAAACGTGTAGTTTGGCCCAAAGAATGACTTGACTCTCACCTACTTGCCTTTACAGTATCTTGGTAGGTGGTTCTTCATAGGTGCCGCGTCCTCATCCACTTCTTCACTGGAGACGTTCACCACCACTGACAACACTGTGTTCAGCATGACTCAAAGCAGCAACCCAGAACGTTTGAAGTTACAAGCTGCCATCCAGCTGTGAGTTCTTCATGTGCATTCTGGACACCTTCTCATCTCCTCTTCAGCTGCTTCCCTCCCGCCCTCCCCCCCTCTCTGAACAAAAGATCTCAAGAGCTAAACTTTTAAATGTCTGTGATAATAATAAAAGTGCCTTCTGAGCATGAGTAGAGTGCTGGACCCTAGGTATTTTGGCAACTAAGGCAGAGGGCCCTCCCCACATAGACACCCTGAAAGCCTAAATGGGGGGAACGAACAAGAGAGGAAAAAGGCTTTGCCTTGGAAGAGGCCCCTAGCCTTGCAAAAACACACATACAAATGGAGGCCCCAAAACGCTGCCCTCCAGGGAATCCTATCAGCAGAAAGTAGTCTGCAGTCACAAGCCCTCAGCCAGTGGGGCTGGAAGGAGGTAGGTGGAAGAGAAACAAACAGGCTATTACCTGCTTCTATTCAGTCTGGAGTCTAAAGGTAGAGGTGGGGGATTTCCCCCATTCATTTCCTTTAAGCTGCAAGAGGCACTGCCCTTTTGCAAATCAAAGGATGCTTGGGAGGAGGAAGCTTGGCTGTGGTTCCCTCTGAAGGTGGTTCCATGCTGATGCCAAGTTGCAGTGGTATACCTAGCTCCATTGATGCCCAGGGCATAATGCTTCCACCCCCTTGGCTGCTCAAAGGTATGGTTAGATCTAGCCCCCACCTTGAGATCCTCCAGGGTATTCAAAGGGACTGGCACCCCCTTATGGTGTGCACCTGGGGTGGACCAGCCCCCCACCCTTAGTACACTACTGCCAGTTTGCAGGGGACCTTGGGGGAAAGCTTTGCACGGGGTCCCCCTGGGGACCCCTTGTCCACCCCCTGACAGTGAATTGAATGCTACTCCACCACTTGCACAGAGTGTTTAGAGGTCAGCCTGCCCAAGGGAGCCCTCTGAGGGGCACATGACCAGCACCTGTCACCACCAATGTGCAATCTTGCCCTTCTTGAATACACAGTTGTGCATTCCAGTTGTGATCATAAATTAATAGCAAACCCCCCACCTTTTAATGACATCCAAAATATCATGCCTGATCTGAGGCTTCTGCTTCACACCAAGTAAAGGTAGGGGAGTTCTGGCTGAATGTCATTTCCTTACTACTGAGAATCAAACATCATAAGGAAGGATTATCTGGTTTGGGGCCCAGGGCAAAAGACTGTGGTCCTGATCCTGACAGCTGCCACCCCCCTTCAGGTGCTATTTAGAAAACCACAACAGTATCAGTCATGGCTCGGGGAAAGTCTTCCTGGTCATGATTTCCAGGCAGAGTCCTGGCACCCCTCACATTATAACTGCCACATCCATTCTCCAATAATCACCACACCTGTCTGCTTAGACAAGATGCTCAAACTTCTATCCATTCCCAGCTGTCACACGTTCCTCCATCAATCTATACAGCTGCCTTTCCAGATCTCTCTTCAATCATTTCAAGGAAAAGCTGGGCAGATGACTGCAAGAATGTTTTAATTAAAAACCTAATTTAATATGTTGCTCAAGTCTTTAAGCCACAGATTAAAATGCAGTATAGGATCTACTTTTAATTACTCCTGGGATTTTTAATTACCTGTTTGAATTTGTTGTAAGCCATCTGGCATGAGTCTGAAAAATCAGGAGGCATTTAAAAAAAGATCAACAATGCAGTCCTCCTCAGAAGTAAATCCCATTGTATTCAATGGGGCATACTCCCTGGGGGCTGGGGATAAGAATAGGCCCTCGGTTTGGCTGTACTTGTCGTAAGAGCTAAACAGCCACCGAGTAGATGGGACTTGTCAGCCTGGGAAGGCAGCTCATCTGAGAGAAGGAAAATTCTGATCCCAAACCTCCACTACCTTGTGGCTACATCCAGTTATGGAAAAGGCTTCAGGAGTCAACCTCGAGGCAAAATCCGGAGCCGGAGTCCCTGAGGCAGTTCATGGCTGAACACAGTCACGTTCTGGCAACTCCTGCGACGCCGCTGGAACCAACCGTATTGGCCTCTGCCTTTCCATTGGACCATTTCAGCAACGTGGAGAGGGGGGATTTGCTGCCTGGGTAACAGCCTATCCTCCATACCTACTTTACCCAGGCTTCGCGCACTGGAGAGGACACTGTTCCGGAACCACCATTCAGAGCGTGACACCCTAGTCTTCCGAGACTGAAGGATGCCAACCACTCCCAGGGAGGTATATACAGGATTGCAGCCTAAACTCTTTCTAATACTTATGAGAGGCAACCTTCTCAGCACTGGTTTCAGGCAGGGCGGTTTTCCCAGCCCTGCCTATGGACACCAGGGATTGAATCTGCATGTGAGTAGGCACCTTCCACTGAAGTGTAGTCTTGCCTCTGGTCCTCTGTAATTCTCTTCACTAACACAGCAAAGCATCCCCTGCACTTATCCCTTTATCTGTCTGTTCAGCTTCCTACGTCTCTCTTTTTCTCAGGAAGACAGGCCAATGTATTCCCAGATCATGGATTTATTTGCTGAAAGAGAGGAGTGCTGATCTGGCTACAGAAGGTAAGGCACAGCCTTCTCTCCTAATAAACCTTACTCTCAGAGCCAAGCTCAGAGGAACCATATGGTATAGACCCATTAGAACTGTGAAGCAGAAGGTGTAACCAATTACTGTGTGCAGAATTAATTACAATAATTAATATCCAGAAATCCTATGCCACACCTCTAATTAATCCTATGCTAACACCTCTAATGTTATCTGGTGTGCTCCCTGGGGCATTTGGTGGGCCGCTGTGAGATACAGGAAGCTGGACTAGATGGGCCTATGGCCTGATCCAGTGGGGCTGTTCTTATGTTAAGCAAGAATAATTTAAGGCACAGTTGCAGATAGTTAGCTCAGAGTAAACAAAGTACGTTAAAAATTATTTTGCATAATTAGGTACTAGTTCAAGGGGTAAAGCAACCTGAATCAAATGTCAGAAGCCTGCTGTAAAGGCATCAATCCAACAGGTAAAGCAATACCAGTTTCTGAGACTGTTATGTTGCTTTACCTGTTGGACTGATAGTTTTCTGTAATGATTGGAGTTACGGTATAGTGTAATTTATTTTCTTCTTTAAATGTTTGGTATGGATTTTTAGCACATCATGAAAGTGTATTTGTTCTTGAGAAATCATTTTATACTGTATTATGAATTTATAATTTGTATATATCTTATTGACTTCTTTAACATTCCTTGTTATGTGATGTGCTCCCTGGGGCATTTAGCGGGTTGCTATGAGACCCAGAAAGCTGGACTAGATGGGCCTATGGCCTGATCCAGCAGGGCTAATCATGTCTACTCAAAAGAAAGTCTCATTGAGTTTATTGAGACTTATTCCCAGGAAAGTGTGCATAGGATTGTAGCCTTAGACTAGAACCCTTCACTGTAGGAACTTAAGGCCCCAATCCTATCCAATTTTCCAGTCCTAGTGCAGCCACTGCATTTCTCCTGCAGTTGTCTAAGGGACAACTCCCTTAGACAACTGCAGGAGAAATGCAGGGAACAACGACAGCCACTCTTTATAGCCTTCATAGATCTCACAAAGGCTTTCGACCTGGTCAGCAGAGACGGCCTCTTCAAGATTCTCCCCAAGATTGGATGTCCACCCAGGCTCCTCAGCATCATCAGATCCTTCCACAAGGACATGAAGGGCACTGTTGTCTTCGATGGCTCCACATCAGACCCTTTTGACATCCGAAGCGGAGTGAAGCAGGGCTGTGTTCTTGCACCAACCTTGTTTGGGATTTTCTTCGCTGTCCTGCTGAAGCAGGCCTTTGGAACTGCAACAGAAGGCATCTATCTCCGGACCAGATCAGACGGAAAGCTCTTCAACCTCTCCAGACTGAGAGCAAAATCCAAAGTCCAGCTGAAATGTCTGCGTGACTTCCTCTTTGCCGACGATGCAGCTGTCACTACCCACTCTGCCAAAGATCTCCAGCAGCTCATGGATCGTTTTAGCAAGGCCTGCCAAGATTTTGGACTGACAATCAGCCTGAAGAAAACACAGGTCATGGTTCAGGATGTGGACTCACCTCCCTGCATTACAATCTCTGAGCATGAACTGGAGGTTGTCCATGACTTTGTGTACCTTGGCTCAACGATCTCCGACACTCATTCTCTCGATGCCGAGCTAAACAGGCGCATCGGTAAAGCAGCTACCACGTTTTCCAGACTCACAAAGAGAGTCTGGTCCAACAAGAAGCTGACGGAACATACCAAGATCCAGGTCTACAGAGCTTGCGTCCTGAGTACACTTCTGTACTGCAGCGAGTCATGGACTCTTCGCCCACAACAGGAGAGGAAACTGAGCGCTTTCCACATGCGCTGCCTCCGACGCATCCTCGGCATCACCTGGCAGGACAAAGTTCCAAACAACACAGTCCTGGAACGTGCTGGAATCCCTAGCATGTATTCACTGCTGAAACAGAGACGCCTGCGTTGGCTTGGTCATGTCGTGAGAATGGATGATGGCCGGATCCCAAAGGATCTCCTCTATGGAGAACTCGTGCAAGGAAAGCGCCCTACAGGTAGACCACAGCTGCGATACAAGGACATCTGCAAGAGGGATCTGAAGGCCTTAGGGATGGACCTCAACAAGTGGGAAACCCTGGCCTCTGAGCGGCCCGCTTGGAGGCAGGCTGTGCAGCATGGCCTTTCCCAGTTTGAAGAGACACTTTGCCAACAGTCTGAGGCTAAGAGGCAAAGAAGGAAGGCCCATAGCCAGGGAGACAGACCAGGGACAGACTGCACTTGCTCCCGGTGTGGAAGGGATTGTCACTCCCGGATTGGCCTTTTCAGCCACACTAGACGCTGTGCCAGAACCACCTTTCAGAGCGCGATACCATAGTCTTTCGAGACTGAAGGTTGCCAATACAATAGTGCAGCCACAATGCAGCACCAGGGAAAGGAAACAAATGTTCCCATACTTTAAGGAGGCCTCTGTGACTGCTGCCCCACCACAAATGCAGAGCATGCCCCATTGGCACTGCTGTACCAGCCCCTGAAAATTGGAAAGGATTGGGCCCTAAGTAGCAACTGTTACCCTGCACGTGCCCGATCTCGCCTGATTTTGGAAGCTAAGCAGGGTCAGGCCTGGTTAGTACTTGGATGGGAGACTGCCTGGGAATACTGGGTACTGTAGGCTTATACCATAGTCTTTCGAGACTGAAGGTTGCCAACCAGGGAATTAAATAGGGATGCTGTAGGGAGAGACTTTTTGACATGGGCAGTATACAAACATGCAGTTCTTTCGCTGGCATACAAAAGTGGTACAGTATAGGAAGGCTTAACCATGTGTTTCTTCTGAATATGTATATCAGCTTTTGGTCTGCAGGGCCCCCTGTTAATCTCTTCCCTGCTGGACATCATCTGCAGCATGTTTTTCTCTTGTTTCTCCACTACAGGCCGGCCCCACATGAGAACAGAGCTGTTCTCTGCCAAGTGCCATGACTCTATCGTTGTCCAGGAAACAGACCAAGATTATCAGAGGATTCTCCTATACTGTGAGTCTTTTCCTCAGACTCTGGAGTCCTGTGTATAAGGAGGGGGTATCCTAAACTAGGGTAAGAGATTTAAGAGTCAAGGATCTGAGGTTCTCTCCTTGAACCTGAGCTGTACCTCCCTTCTCTCCTCAGCCCGTGTCCTTCATCCTGCTGAGAATTGTGTTGCTGATTTCAAGGATACAGCTTTTTGCCTTGACATGAATGAATTCCTGCTTATTCCCAGAACCCAAAGTAGGTGTAAACTGGTGGCTTTTTCCGCTGTTGGGCCCAGCACTGCCCCCTGGTAGAAAGGTTAGGACTTTCAGATGACATGCCATGAATTCTGTAGCCTTTTTGCCTTCCCAGTAAAATGCTCCTGGTCCCTGCAGTTCTTAGTCCAAGCAGACCACCTAAAAGATGTCTTATCTTCCTCACCCCCTCTTGCCAACCCAACAGCTGAAGCAGCAAAGGGACTTTGTGAGCCTGACAGGCAGTTTTGCTGTCCCCTGTGCGGTGTGCAACAAATTCAGCAGGAGGCAAAGCCTCTCAAGCCAAGCTGAGTGGGCTGGATGACCTTGGGTGGTGGGTTGGATCACGCCCACAGCTTATAGGTTGCTGACCCCTGCTGTACACTCTTTCCTAGGAGGAAGTCCCCTTGAACTCAGTGGGACTTACTTTTGGGTAGATATGCATAGGCTTGCACTGAATGTAACAGACCTAAGCATGGAGATGAATTGGGGCAGGGATGAGAGCAGATTGGGCCCAAGAAGGGAGTGGGTTTGGCGGCAGCAGCCCGCCAAATGCTAACCCCCTTCCCAGGCCCAATCCACCTTCACAGATCAATTATATCAGTGGTTCAGCTCCAAGTTGACCTATGGCTGCTGCTGAGGCTTACCCTAAGGAGGTTTCAACATGCCAAAGTTCCTGTGTGGCATATAGTGGACACCGCATTGACTCCACTGCATCACCATGCAGGACGTTAGGTAGGATTGGGCTCCATGATGGCTTGAAATGGGGAATTGGACAGATTCATGGAAAATAGAGCTATTGTCTCAATGGCTGTTAGTCATGACGACTGTTTGGAACTTCCTCATTCAGAGACAGGATATACCACTCAGGGGCAGTGTCAGAAGTTGGCTGGCCAGGGCACACACCAATCAGAGGGCACACTCGGCCAGGCTGTTCCTTGGCCCTGATGGCTTAGCCATACCATCAGGAGGCAAGTGGAAGTCACCTAATGCAGGCCTTTCCCTCAGGATCCCAGTTTGGCATCAGTGCTGATTCCACCAAATAATCGTTGCCTAAGAAAAAACAGCAGGGAAGCGTTGTTGCTTCCATTCACTGTGCTTTTGTGGCATTCCAGAAACATCTGGTTGGCCACTGTAGGAAACAAGAGAATCTTTGCTCTGATCCAGTAGTGTTCTCAGGGAGAGAGTCTCTGTTGGACTAACTTCTCAGAAGACACATTTAGGCTTGTGCTGCATGGCTGAAACCAGACGTATGACCAGCACTGTTGGTGCTGAGACCTTACAAAGCAAGGGTAGACCTTACATAGCAAGGAGCAAGATGGACAGCACAGCATTTGTGGATGGGAGGGGGAGCTGAAATCTTTACTTGCATGTGTTTTGCTGCCCAATGTGCTTTCCTATGCCTCCCCCCAACAAAAATGTTTCTCCTATAAGGGTTACTTCAGTCATAAGGCCCCACAGGGAGAAAAATGACTCAAAAAATATAGTGTGTGGGCGGGCAGGCTGAGGCTTCAGCTTCCCCTTCCCACTCATCTGTGCTATGCTGTGTTTTAAAGCTCTCTTCCTCATCCTCACTCCACTTTGTAAGACTTTAGTAGTAACACAGTCTTGACCCACAGGTCTGTTGCTATCTCTCCCAAGATCGGCCCCGAGTACACCTATATTTGGCCATAAGCATGCTGAGTAACATTCATGCTAGCCTGGTCTGTACTGTCAACCTGAGATATGTATCTCTTTCACCCTTCTGTCTCTTATACATATCAGCTCCCTAACTTTTGTGATACACACACAATGGGCTTCTGTGCTTAATTATATTTATTTTCTTTTTGAAACTGCTCAAAAGGACCCACTTAAACTACATTGGCCACTCCTGTAACAGACTGATTGAAACATGCTGGGAGAAGATCCCGGGAGGTGGCTTTCTCTCTGTCATGCTCTGAACTTTCTAAAACTGCTTTTGACTCTTGTGGGGAACAGAATGCTCCATTAGCAAGACCTTCAGTGTCAAGTGAGCCTGCAGGGCCATTCTTATGTTCAGAGGATCCTCTGAATCCCCTCCTGGTTGCTATGCCTTTCTCTCTTTCCACATTGCTTTGAGATGCTCCAAATTCTTGCTACACCCCACCCACCTAGAGCACAAGAATAACTTGGAGGTGACATAGCTCAGCTAGGATTTCCTGGGCTGATGAAATTCCTTGCCGCTAACAAGCCTGGATATGAAAACAACTTCAAGGTATTATTGCTCTCTTGTTTTGCTAGTCTCACTGTAGACTCAGAGACACTCCTAGATTCCAGGGTCCCAGTTGAAGTTGCAAACATTCCTGTTCTAATGACTATTTATCTTCTGTCTCTCAGATACCTGTGAATTCCAAGAAACTTGATCTTCAGACTCTTGGGTAAGATAAACCATCCTGTCTTACCCTCTGCACATACGTATACACACACTTTCCCTGCCATCCTCAGGCCAAGAATCACAGCCTTCCTGTTTTAAAGTGTCAAAACATATTCCCTTTGGGTGCCACATACAGATGAATTTGGTGTTGATTCTCTAGATCAGTGGTTTTCAATCTATGTTCCAGAGAACCTTGGAGTTCCTTGAAAAGTTATCAGGGGTTTCACAAAGATAAGACTAATAATGACAGGCAAGCTTCTCTGAAAGACATTGTGCTTATCACTGTTGATCTTCTCCTGGAGTGCAGAACTGCAGGAGAATGTGAGTGTGTTCAGAAGGCACTTTGCACATGACCGCACAGGAAGCAGTGAAAGCAACTTTAACAATGAAGGGGAATCTTTTAAGGACACTTAAAATACAACAACATAGCAGAGTGTCCCCTCACCCCATTTCACTGAGAAAAACATATTGGGAGGGCAAGACAGTAGCCACAGGAAAACAACAGATGCAGGTACAGTGATGAGAGAGAAGACACAAATGGCAGGATCAAGATGTGGATTTGGGGATAATGGCACAGCAATATCACGAATCACACAATTCCAGTCACACAGTAAGCAAAACACAGAGGAAGACAAACACTGCTAAACAAGAAACATGAGCAAGCATAGTCAGACTGCTGCATACGGAAACAGGAGACTGCCATTAAATGTGTCATTAGCATAATGTGTGGTTTGGCCCAGATTCACACTGTCAGTTCAAGAGAGGGTAACAATGAAGCCTGACAGGCCTCACATGAGCTGAGTGTGCACCACCAGAGAACATTTCTCAGAATCTTCTGCAGTGTACTAGATGTCTATGACAGTTGTACCAAGGTTTTTGGGCAGACAGATCAACATGGAAAGAGTTCCCGGGAACTTTGACAAAACACTGAGACAGACAGACAGACAGACAGACAGACAGACATTGTACAGAGACATCCTAGGTGAGGCGAAATCCATTCTGCTCTGCTTCCTATTATGTGATCACACTGTACAAACATTTGCTAAGGGGAGCAGAATTCAGCGACTGACATCCACAGCTGTATTAATGTAAAAACTCCAATTACTTGGCCTCTAGGATGCTGCAAATGTAGGCTTGGAAATGTGTGAGCAATGATTGGTGAAATCTCAAGACCCAAAGAGGGAGGAGGGTTCTGCTTCAGCATGATTGGCTGTGATCAGTGGGTGGAAATTCCATGTCCTTCACAGCTCTTTGCATAAACAGAACTTCCTATGCAAAATAAGCAAGCACATGCAATTCCTTATGTAAATAAGTATAATGTATGCTGATTACACACTTAGGCATTCTTTAATGCAGAACTTGGGTTCTCTTGTTAGTGATTTTTCTGTTTGCTCCAAAGTACACAGAATTCTGCAAGTTGTTCCTGAACTTGTGTCTGATAGTTGTACCCTTTCAGACACCCTATCAAACACTTAGGGATGTCTCCACATAGCCAGCTGGCATGTCTCCTATTCTTTTCCAGCTCCCCTATTCCCATCTCTGACCCTAAAAGCCTTTTTGAACAGAAATTGTCACCGTGAGTAGCATAGGAGCATCAAGATCCTACTGCATCAGTAAGTCTGGATTGACTCATGCCACCAAGGCAGTTCTCACAGTTTTCACACAGCAGTCCCTCTGCTTGGGCCTGGCAAATATGTGAGCCATTTCCTCTAACCACAGTTAGATCAGGAAGGGGTTTTAAACCATGGATTCAAAAATCCATCCCAGTCCTTTTTTCCAACCTAGCCATGGACTAGTACTTCAGTTGCATCACCATTAATGTTAATCATGGTTCACTCAGAACACAATTTGCAAACCCATTTCTAACCATGGTTGTAAACTGGTTTAAAGTTAACCATGGTTTATGTTTACATCAGCACAGCTCTCCATTCCGTCATGGCTGGGAGATCCTGGGCCAGTCACTCTGTCTCAGCCTTTCTACATTGTAGGGTCACTGTGAGATTTAAAGGGAGAAGGAGAACCTACACCTTCCGAGTTCCTTGGAGGAAAGGCAGGATATAAATTAATGAATGCAAGAAATACTGCTGGAAAAAGGGAAAGGAGGGGGAAATTTTCATGCAAGGGGAAGGAAGAGGGAAGGAACACACGGGCTGCACGCAACTCCCAGTCTTCTAACCATGGGAGAATAAAAATGTTGTCTGCACCAGGCCCATGTCTTATGATCCTGACCTGATCCAGTTCCTTTGGTTGATCACACCATTCATGAAATACAAAACATCAAATCCTTTCACATCACACTCTCTTCATTTCCTCATTCATTCTTTCTTGTTCTCTCCTCAGCTTCATACCCACTGTGATAGGAATTCATCTTCCACTGAAGTTTGTTTGTCTTGGAATCACTGTGTGATATGTATCTTGCTGTCAAATAAAAGATACACACTAATGTATAGAAAATTCTCTGTAGGGCCAAATTACTTCTTAGATCATTGGGTAAAAGTGATTGCTATTTGTTATCATGTACTGACAGTGGATAAAAGATGGGACTGAGGAATTATGGACTTGAGGATCTATTCAGTTACTTTCTGGAAATTTTCCAATGATTATCATCCAGGATCTCTGAATTTCCCAAATACTGTTCTTAGAATAAATAATCTAATTTGGCTTAACAACGTACATTCATAAGAACATAAGAACATAAGGACAGCCCAACTGGATCAGGCCATAGGCCCATCTAGTCCAGCTTCCTGTATCCCACAGCGGCCCACCAAATGCCCCAGGGAGCACACCAGATAACAAGAGACCTCATTCTGGTGCCCTCCCCTGCACCTGGCATTCTGACATAGCCCATTTCTAAAATCAGGAGGTTTCACGTACACATCATGGCTTGTACCCCGTAATGGATTTTTCCTCCAGAAACTTGTCCAATCCCCTTTTAAAGGCGTCCAGGCCAGATGCCACAACCACATCCTATGGCAAGGAGTTCCACAGACCAACCACACGCTGAGTAAAGAAATATTTTCTTTTGTCTGTCCTAACTCTCCCAACACTCAATTTTAGTGGATGTCCCCTGGTTCTGGTTCTGTATTCGTTTAACATACATATTAACTTCAGATTTGTGTATGTTTTGTCCATGCTCCCTTCTCAATCATTCAATTTTTTCCTTAGTGCAGGGTGGGGAAAAGAGTCCTCTTTCTGATACCCCATCCAAACTGCAGCCATTTTCAATCATTTTTTGCCCAGCCAGACTCTAAAACAGAAAGCCCAGCTGTGATGGCAGGGAGCAGGGTGAGGAAATGACCTGGGGCAGAGAGCACTTATTGCAAGAGACATTTGGGAGGTGCCCAAAGGGTTGTGTACCTCTCTCTTTCTCCCAACAAGTTCCTGCAGTTGTCCCCATGTCATCCGGCCCATTTACATTATTTTGGCAAACAAAAGTTGGGGAACACACAGTCACATTTATGGAGATAACATGTAGTTCCTAAACTGTGTAAATAAATACCCCAAGCACAGCAATCCAGCATTTCATTTATCAGAGGTCAGCAGAAGCTGCCTCCATTCCCAGGCCGTGTACAACTGCCATGAAGACGGGCAAAATGCATATTCATCGATCCCTCGGTAATCAAGTATTGCAGAGTGCGTACTCTTATTTGTCAGTTCCCTGTTTATTTAAATATATATTTTCACACAAGTTGGAAAAATAAACAGATTCAGAATAATAGTGTTTTGTTGTTAAACAGCATTCAGAATATAGATACACCAGTGAGTTTGCATACTTTTCCCACCCACGCCCACCCAATTCACATCCCATGCACCCCCCAATAAAAACAAGTAAAGGTAATGCAGTTCTCCTGAAGAAGGAATTTGCCCACCATGGATCCAAACCCACATACAGCAATATACTCTCTAGAAAAGGTACTAGAGAATATCTAGGCTCCTGGGGTGGTGCAAGACAGATCAGGGCAGGCAAGAGGTATATCTAGGCTCTTTGGGTTTGTACAGACAGCACAGTTTTAGAGACATGGAAGTGCTCTTGTCATCCTGCTAGGCAAAATAGACACTCCCCCCCCCCACACTACTGCAATACTGCAAGCCACTTTTCTCAAGATTTTCATTAAGAGAGATCTCCTGAAATATATTTCTGCATGAAAGTCACCAGCACCTATTGACTAGTCACAGATGATGACATAGCATTTACCTGTCAATGCCTTTTGAGCCTGCTTTCAAAACATTTGTTCAATACAGTGTGAGCACTTGCTTAGCTTTTCCACATAAGCGCTTGGGTAGCTCTTAAATAGGGAGGTGTCAAGCTAAAACTAGCCATGACCAAGTCCTATGGAAACCAATGGAGCCAGTTCTGTCACAGTGGAGCTTAGATGGAACTGGGTGTTAGGAAGCAAACTCAGGGTTCCCAACTTTCTCATATTTATCAAATGTGGTAAATGCAGGTAAGAAGAATTAGCAGGCAGGAAGAGATGCTGAATCCTTCTCTTGCCTGCCAGGTATTCAAGCAAAAACCTTTCCAAGCCATCTTTCCTCATCTCATTCCTCCCCCCTCCCCCCAATCAATCTCAAAAATGGGAAGTAAGCGACATTTTACTGGGGGAGAACATTTGCAAGAGAAAATCAGCACACATAGGCATGGTTAGAACACAACACACACACAAACACACACACCGCTGTCTGTTCTCCTGTGCAAATGCTTCCATTGCCCCAATTTGCATTACCTCACCCAGGGTGGCATCAGAGCCCAAGTCAGGTTGGGTGCTGGCCAAGGACCCATACCCATCAGAGCACCAACAAAGCTGGGCCACAGCCCTTAACTGATCTGTGAAGAAGCTAAGTATTCCCTTTAAAACATTCCCAATATGTTGGGAACAAATAAAAAGGAATTGCTGTCCCAGCAGCTATCCTGCTTTTGTGTTTCTATGTGAATTACAGCTGCTTTAAGCCTCTTTCCTGTTTGTTGCAGATACATTTTCCCCTGGGGGAGAGAAGGGCTTGCTTCCATTGCTCTGAAAAAACAATGATCTGTACAAGCCCATGAAACCTTGTTCTGTCTGCTTCTGAGGTTTGAAGACTTTTTAGAGCCTTCCTGGCCCCATTTTCTAGATTGCCCTCTCTTCAAGGAATAGTATCGCTAGTGTTGGAAGACCATTCCATGGGTGGGAGGGTGGCTCTGCTCTAGAAGGCGCAGCTAAAGGGTTTGAGGCGAGATGGGGGAAATTCTCTTTGTGCTAAGGAATGCTGGTGGTTTTGTTCTATACCAGAGAGCACCATTCTAGACTATTCATGATGAATGTTATGGTCCTAACAACCACCCAACACAAGCTAATGGTGCTATAGTCAGTCTCAATCAATTTGAGACCACAGAGAATTGTGCAGAGGGGCTTTGCTGGTGCATGCATGCAATTCTACCACTGCATGGCTGATATGCTGTTCCTGGCACGTACCGTCAAGAATACAGAAGCCTTCCATGTACTGTGTCTGCACATCACAGGAGGGACTTCTGTGGGCATGGCATCAGTGACACTATTTACATCAGCAGTCGCCTGGCTTCGTCCGGCGCCAGAGCTGTGAGACTGGGACACTTCCAGACTGGCTGACGTTATTTCTAACATTCCCTTTTCAAGAATATGAGAATAAAATTGTCCCACTTACAAACGAGAAAACGCAATAGTGGTACACTCTTAACAGTTAGAGTTAACTCTAGCTCTAGAGTTACCTCTAACTGTTAACTCTAACTCTTAACAGTCTAACAGAAGGAACCAAACAGATTCTGATGGCACAGTTCTAACATACTTCCTCTCAGTTGCTTTACCCAAACAGCAAATAGGGAGACTAAAATAGGATTATGCTACTGAGAAAATTTGGCCAACTTTTTGGATTAGGCTGGGGAATAGAAGGGTATGAGTACCGGGCACTTCAACTCTTTTCTAGAGAATCAAAGACCCTGGACTCTAACCAAGACTTTTTCTCACTTCCCAAAACTACTTGAAATCCTGGAAAACTACTTGAGATTTACATCCAGGAGCATATACAGTATTTCAGAGCAGATCATAACAAGATTGTCACCATAGCGATACAACACACACTTTGGTGGCAGCCATGAATTGTGTAAGGAAAGAAAGGAGGTGTTCTGGACAAGAACCAGGAGGTTTGAATTTGGAATCTTGTCCAAGGCAGATGCAAAGAAAATTCAGGAACTATGTAGATAGAATCTTTAAACTTAGGCAGTACTTTAATCAGATGATATCAAATGAGCATTTTCATGCAGGGCTAGGCAAGATTCTGGTAAATTACACTGACTACGCTATTGAAGGAAAGGGAATTGGATAATACTTTTGGGAGAGGTTTTGAGAATGGTCCCCAGAGAGGAAAATTTCAGCTCCAAATCAGTTGCGACTGGTTACGAACGTGATCACAATCATTATTAATTGTATCCATCTGAATACGTTTTTGGGGTTCTTGCTGCAGTGGATTGGTGGTGTCACCCTCTTCATTTCTGACTCCATGAAGATAAAGGGGGCACAGCTAAAGTGGATCTCCTAGATCTCCAAGAGCTAGATCTAGATGAATATGGACACCAGGAATTAATAAGAAACTGAGCATGTATCCCGAATTCCAGAGAAACCAAATTTAATTCTGTTTTAGAAATCATTGTTTGTGCCTGAAATAGCAGTTTCAGCATTCAGAGGTGAGGGGTGGGTGGGTGCGAGAATGTGTGCATCAGAGGAAGGTGGTGATTGCTTATTAAAAACTGTGCATGAATGTTCTGAGTAATTTGTTTTAGTCCGTAGCATCTGTGCATCTTTGGGAGAGGAGGGAGAGAGATGCATCAAAACAATTTAATTGTGAAGGGGCTTGCTGGGGACCTAACCAAGGTGCATCATGCTAGGGACTGCTTATTCTAAACTACTGAGTGGCTTTTCATCTAGATCAGAAAGGAAATGACAGGCAAAGTAAGCTGACCAACATTAGACAGATGTTCTCAGTCAGGAATTCATTAGCCTCCCTAATTAAAAGAAATATTTTACTCTTCCCAAAAATAACACCACATCTGCTGCAGTGGCTTTTGATTCCAGTGGTGGTGGTGAGATGTCCTACATTTCTCCTTCCTGATGATAAACATGATAAACAGGCCTTGAAGGGGATGGATTTTGCCTGTGACTGCCAACAAAATAATATGCACTGCAATCATGGCCAAACTGCTCAGAGGTAAATTCTCTCACCTTGGGGTAGCTTATCTTGCCAAGTGACAGAGTGGATTTAACCACAGTATCAAATGCAGGTGCATGGTCAAACTGCCTTCATTATGGATCACACAAAATGAGTCAGAAAGGGTGGCACGTACCTCAGATCATCTCCCACACTGAGAGTTATGGACCCAGATCCCATGGGTTAATTTTAACATTGCCAAAGGGGAAAACCAAAAATCAAAGTGAGGAGCTAGTTCTTTCCCAGAGCTGGAGAAGATTCTAGATGCTGGTGAAAAGAAGCGGGTGGGATCTAGCTGAAATTATAGGCTCAGTACTGCTCATCCCTGAGGTCTGGGTGGAGCACAATTGGCTTCCAAGGCATCCATCTCCACCCATCAATAACTCAAATAGAACCAGTTGTTGAAAGCCAGTCCACCCTTGACAGGGAATGGCAAAGGTCAGTAGTTACGTTCTTTCTGCTGGCATTCCTTAAGTTGTGCTAGACCCAATGCAATCTCTTCCATGTTTTCTCTGGCTCCAGACTGGACTCCTCTGGGATCTTCTAGCCCACTTCCTCCCAACTTCACTAAGCCACCCTCCTGTCACCTTAAATTAGGATTCATGTCAGTCAGAAGACCCCCACCTCATCTTTCTCCCATTGGCTCATCTCACCCTGTGTATTTGGATCCAGTAGATTTCTGTCAAGCACACACGAACATGGATCATATCCCTGTGTGTTTCTTCCAAAACAATCTCCACTATAATCTACTGGATTCTAACCTAAATTCTCAAAACCACCTCACCAATCTACTGTGGCTCAGATAAAGATAAATTCATTCTTTGGTCCCAATTAAGTAAGATTTTCTCTACTTCACTTTTCCATGCCAGAAATGGATTCACCTTCCTGACCTGAATAATTGCATCTTGCCCGCCTGACGTGCAATCTACTAGCATTCTCAAGGTTCCTAACAGGTCCCGTTTTTCTCTCATCCAACTCTGGGCCATATCCAAATGGCAGATACCAGCCCTCACCTACTAGCCCAGAAGTGCAAAAAGCTATGCTTGTTCTGATATAGCTTGTTCTCAATGCATAGCTACTTCTCTCTATCACACTGGGCCCACAGGCAGCCCCTCTTAAAGTGTAGAACTGTAGGGTAAAGGGCCCAGAGCAGGATGAAATCACAGGTGTGCATGGACTGCAGGAGCAGGGAATGTGCTGGTCGCACATCTGCTTTCCTTCAAAACTGCCAGCCAAACATGTTCTATAAACTAGTTTCAAACTGTTACCCATCAAGGAATACAAAAAAGGACCAAGAGTTCATATTAAAATTCTGAGTGCTCCTTCCTGTTCAAAACTATGCTTCCCAGGAGCAGCCATGACAGGAAGCCCAGTTTCAAGTTGGTTTAAATTTGTAGTGTAGATGGGTTCAATCTCCTTCTCTCCTGCTTGCAATCTCATTAGATTGTAATAGGTCCCAATGGATTGCCTTCCTCATGTAATGGAATGTCATTTTCATAGCGATTCACAAATTAAACTGGGAACCACCAATAGGGGAAGACTCCATATCTCACTCCCTAGGCCATTACCATTTACTCATTTTTGCAAACATCCAAACACAGCAAAACCCGCTCTTTTTTGTCAGTCCAACCATCTAAATATAAGATACAAACTTCAACTTCCTGTCCCCAAAGGGGACCACCTTGGTTTATCTCTTTGGCTTCCATTCCCCACTTGTTCCTCAACAGCTGTGGGAGATGGATCGACAGGGTTTTCCTTTTCATAGTGGTGACTCTTGTCTGCACAGGTCAGCTGCCGACTGTTCATCTTCCTTGGCTGCCTCAGGGCCAATACTCTGTTCCTCCTGTTGCGGCTCAGCTGCTGCAGCCTGGATGCTGACACACAAAACCAGAGTCTGTAAGAAGCCATAGAGGCAAGCAAACTGCACAAGATACTCCTGGACCAACCAGAGGACCAAGTACATCCCATAGGCGGTGACTAAGAAACAGGCAAAGCCGTGCAGCCAGACTTTAAGGGGACCCCCGAACCCTAGGATATCCAAGGCCAGCCGGAAAGCTGGAGAGGAGGCACACAGCAACGTCACCACGCACAAATCAAAGAGGTGGCGAGTGAAGTTGAAGCAGATTTGGAAGTGTTCTGGCGATTCCACGGACGGCTTGTGGGGAGCAAGATGCTGTGGGATCCCAGCCAACAGAGAGTGCTGGCCTGCAGTGGACCTTTGGCCCCATCCAATGGCTTCCAAGAGCTGGCGGCCACTCCACCACCTTGCTTTGGGAGGTGCCTGGCATTCTTCTGGTTTGTCAAGATCTCCTTTCAATTCCTCTGCCTGCTTTTTCAAGTCCGTTGTCTTTCCTCTCTGCCAAGGTAGTCTAGGGAGCCATGACTTGACTCTGCTCAAGAACATGGTGCAAGGAGGGGGGAATTCTGGCTCTTTTCAGCAAGGGCTTCCAGCCAGAGAAAAAAATAATTTAAAAGTATAAGTGGGTACTTCTAGATTGACAATTCAGCCTCACTACCCAAGAAAGACACCTCGAGATGTGGAGTTTTTCCAAGATCAGCTCCTCACTGGAAACATAAAATGGACAAAGCTTTGCATGTCTGAGTCCCACCAACATTAACTTGGTTTGTGGTGCTTCATGCCTTCAGTTCCTGAGGTGGCTGGCTTGGTCACCTAGTAAACCAAAATTATGGCTGTTCCACGAATCAGGGCTCATCTAAGCTTGGAGCTATTCTAACTCTTGGCTGTTGAGAATCCGTTTTTCAAGGAGACCTCTCTTTCCTGCATGTGTCTTGCTTCTCATTCATTCAAAGGTTTCAAGATGTGACATTGTCCCCATCAAAGATGGAAACGTTTGCTCCAAAACGGCCTCCCCCTGAAATGAAGCAAGCAATTTTCAATCAAGAAATGTACTGCAGGAGGGAATGGGGAAGACTACACTTCATTCCTTCACCTGCAGTCTGAAATAGAAAGCTAAGCTATACATTTATAAACAGGTCTTTGCTCTATTTTTCCTCCCTCTCATGAGCTTCTCCTAGCATTGTCTGTTCAAAAGAGAATGCATCAAACAGACACTTGATTGAGCTGAAATTCCAAACCAAAATTCTGCAAGGGGTTTCATACTTTTTATTGTTTTCATCAAAAATGTACACTGCACTTTATTGCAGTGTGTTTCTCAAACTGTGGGTTTGCAAGCCAATCCACTAGGTGGGTTGCAAGCCAATTTCAGGTGGGTCCTCATTCATTTCAACATTTTATTTTTAATATATTAGATGCTACCTTGGTACGTGACTGCATTTAGAGAAATGTGAAACATCTGTACTTTTAACAGGCTACTAAGTAAATGCTTTTAACAAAGGTAGTCAATGGGGCTTACTCCTGGGTAAGTGTGGGTAGAATTGCAGCCTCAGGGCCCAGTCCTATCCAGTTTTCCAGGCCCAGTGTAGTGATGCCAATGGGGCATGTGCTACATCCTTTGGTGGGGAGGCAGTCACTGAGGCCTCCTCAAGGTATGGGAGCATTTGGTCCTTTACCTCAGGGCTGCATTGCGGCTGCACCGGTGCTAGAAATTTGGATAGGATTGGGCCCTCAGATTATTATAAATCTTCCTGCTTGATGATGTCACTTCTGGTCATGACATCACTTCTAGTGGGTCCTGACAGATTCTTATTCTAAAAAGTGGGTCCCGATGCTAAAAGTTTGAGAACCACCACAGTTTAGTGCATTTGACTGAAAGGCAATATGTAAATGTAGTTAACAATAATAAATAAATCTGTCCAGAGTCTTCTTACCCATGAAGGATACCTAATTCCAGATATTTTCCTTTTCTGATTATCCCTTTTGGATGGCATAAATCCAAAATACATAATTAGATGCTGTTCCAGAACCACCATTCAGAGTGCGATACCATAGTCTTTCGAAACTGAAGGTTGCCAACTAACAAGATGGTTATCAATTGATTGGCCTCTGCCTCCCAAAAGACATTCCCATGGCATAATGTATGTGTAATGTATTTTGCCACATCAAGTCAAAACCTGCCTGTTTTATCTTCTACCTCACTCTGCTGCTACATGGAAATTATGCTGCCCAAATTATCTCAGCCCTCAAAAACTCAGCTTTGAAAAGGTATTAAACTCTTGAAAAACAGGTCTGAATGGCTAAAATACATGAAATTAATTGTTGACTGGCAGGTGAAAAGAACATCTAAAACACTCAAAATTAGTTAGGAACATGTTTATTTAGAACCCAGGCTGTCCATGATCTATCCTCAAAACACCTCTGCCCTGGTGTGAAGTAAAAATAATGAAGAGAATGCCTCTGAGAACATTTAGAGTTCTTTTCACCCCGGCACTATGTTACCACAACTAGCACATACCTCTGGAAGTAGGGAACAAAGCACCCAGTCTGACTCACAAGTCATCTCATCTTCGACATTCAATACCGATTCAAATCCGATGTTGCATGGCTTCATATCTAGCTATCCACATCAATGGACCCCAATTGTCTGTGCAAGCCTTAAGAGGATTTAAAGGCTGACTAGTCAAATCTTCCTTTGTAAAGGGCCCATCTCAAAGGCTGCATTTAAAAATAATAATCAAAGGGAACAATTGTGCCTTTTGAGCATGTTCTGTGTCTGCAGGGGGGATGCTTCTCAAGAATACTGCAGGATCCTTCTTGGTGAGACTTTCAGACTGAACTACTGGTCTATGCATATTTATGTTGCTCTATGAATGCTTGGGGCAGGGCATCCATTCCATGAATCATTGCAAACTTGCAGGCGGGACTCTGGTAAAAGAATATTTAGGATATTGTCTGCTGTTTGCTGTCTATGGCTATGGAGTGTGCATTCATGGTTTTCTTGGGAGGAGTGGGGAAGGTCTGCAAATCTTCACCTAAATTATATTGAGACTACAGAAGGCCCAAACACACACACAGAGTACAATACCACCTGGATTGTCTCACATTCTACAAAGCTGGCAGGTGTGGGGCCTTCCACCTCAGCACTACGTAATCACAACTGGCAGGTAACCCCTGCAAGCAGGAAACTAGCTATAATTTATCAATCATAAATATATAAATTATAAATACTGTAAGTACAATTGTATAAGTACAATTATATTTATAATTTATATTTGTGATTGTATATACATTCTAAGCACTGTAAAACGGTGATGTCGTTTTACAACATAATTTCAGGAGTTCCCAAACAGCAGCCCAGGGGCCATATCTGACCCATTGGGCCTCAGCAACTTGTCTTTTTTGTCAGAGCATTTGTTCGTGTTTAACATTTTTATTAATTATATATCATTTCTAAGTTTAAGGCACGACATTCTTTCTTTGTAATTGTCACATTTCTCTTTTGTTCTGAATCATATCATGCTGATTCCAAAAAAAATCCAAATGAAGCTTATTCATTCATTTAAATTACAGTACATTTATAAAATTGAATTTTTTCAGCCTGCGAAAATATGCAAAATATACAGTGATGTGGACCTCGTACGGAAGGTCTGATGTGGACCTCATACTGAAAAGTTTGGAGACCCCTGATTTTATATACTGCAACACATTTCAAGCATTTGAAATGCTCAAGAAGGGAACTTCTAATTTGTTTAGTTACAAATTCTATTTATAAATACAAGTATATTTATACTTATAATTCTTTATACATACTAAGTATGTATAAGTACTTTTTTACAACACTTATAATTTAATATACCATATACCACTTTTCAAGCATTTGAACAACTCAAGAAAGGAACTAATACTAATTTATAATTAGTTAGAAATTCTATTCATAAATTTTAAATACAATTTTAAATTTTACATACAAGTATATTTATAATTCTATATGCATTTTAAGTATTATAAAATAGTGATGCCATTTTACAAGATTTATTATTTAATATATGGTACCACATTTCAAGTGTTCAAACTATTCAAGAAGGGAACTTCTTCTTGAACTTCTCCTATTCAAGAAGGGAACTGCCACAGGATGTGGTGATGGCATCTAGCCTGGACGCCTTTAAAAGGGGATTGGACAAGTTTCTAGAGGAAAAATCCATTACGAGGTACAAGCCATGATGTGTACGCGCAACTTCCTGATTTTAGAAATGGGTTATGTCAGAATGCCAGATGCAAGGGAGGGCACCAGGATGAGGTCTCTTGTTATCTGGTGTGCTCCCTGGGGCATTTGGTGGGTCTCTGTGAGATACAGGAAGCTGGACTAGATGGGCCTATGGCCTGATCCAGTGGGGCTGTTCTTATGTTCTTAACTAATTCTAATTTATAGTTCTATTTCTAAATTATAAATACAAATATATTGATAATTAAATATACATTATAAGTATTATAAAGCGGTGGTGCTGTTTTACAAGACTTATAATTTAATATATGGTACTACATTTCAAGTGTTCAAACTACTCAAGAAGGGAACTAATTCTAATTTACAGTTATAGATTCTATTTCTAAATTATAAATATAATGTATATTTAATTATCAATATATTTGTAAGTATTATAAAGCGGTGGTGCTGTTTTACAAGACATAATTTAATATATGGTACCACATTTCAAGTGTTCAAACTACTCAAGAAGGGAACTAATTCTAATTTACAGTTATAGATTCTATTTCTAAATTATAAATATAATGTATATTTAATTATAAATATATTTGTAAATATTATAAAGCGGTGGTGCTGTTTTACAAGACATAATTAAATATATATACTGTAACACGTTTCAAGCATTTGAAGTACTCAAAGAGGGAACTCATTCTAATTTATAGTTATAGATTTTATAAATTATTAACGTGTGTGTGTGTGTGTGTGTGTGTACGCACACTATAAGTATTGTAAAACGGTGGTGCTGTTTTACAACACTTACGATAATTTATATACCACATTTAAAGCACTTGAACTACTCACCCACACATTGGGGGGGCAACAAAATCTGATCCCCTCACAGGCTTGCAGGTTCCTGAGGCTCCCTGTGGAGGCGGGGCTGGAATTCCCCTCACAGGCTTTCCCTGTAACTAATAGGGGGCAGGCTCAGTGGGGGAGGGGGTTCCTCTCAATCTCTCTCCTCCCCCCCCCGCACTCATCTCTGGGGGGGGGGGTGTCCCACATTGTCCCAAACCCCATTCCTGCCTCCTCCTTCGACTATTCCCCCCCCAAAGCTGTAACCAATGGATCACCCCCTCACCCTCCCTCCAGCTCAGCAGGCTGCCCCTCAAGATCCCCCCCCCATCTCCCTCAGCAGCAGCAGCAGCTGCCAGGCTCTTGCAGGCACCGCAGTGCAGGCAGCAGCAGCCCCCCTGCCCCAGCTGGGACGACCCCCAGGGCTTTGGCTGGGCACCTACCAGGAGCTGCAGTCGCCCAGGGCAACGTCTCCCTCCTTCCTTCAGCTGGAGGGGGGCAGGGGCTTCCTGGGCTCCTTGGAGCGCCAAGCAGAGCAGGGAGAAGGGAAGGGAAGGGAAGGGGGCTCGCCCAGCCCAGCCCTAGTGGGGAGGGGGAGGCGCTGAACTTCCTTCCTTCCTTCCCTCCTTCCCTGGGCTTCTCTGGCAGGGCTGGCTTGGAAGAAGCGCCTCCCCAGAGCCGGGTGGAGTCTCCAGGGAAGGAAATCTGGGCCAGGGGAGGAGGAGGCTGGCTGGCTGGCTGGCTGGCATCTGCCTTGCAGTGCTGCTCTCAGGGCTGTGCCTCCCCTGGCAGGACAGAGGCTGCAGTCCCAGCCACACTGACAGGGGAGTGGGACCCATTCACTTTAATGGGACTTGCTTCTGAGTAGGAGTGGGTTTTAAGCCTGCAATCCTGTCCACGCTGACAGGGGAGTGGGACCCAGTCACTTCAATGGGACTTGCTTCTGAGTAGGAGTGGGCTTTAAGCCTGCAGTCTCAGCCACACTGAAATGAGAGTGGGACCCATTCACTCTGATGGGACTTGCTTCTAAGTAGGCATGTGTAGGAGTGGGCTTTAAGCCTGCAATCCTGTCCACACTGACAGGGGAGTGGGACCCAGTCACTTCAATGGGACTTGCTTCTGAGTAGGAGTGGGCTTTAAGCCTGCAGTCTCAGCCACACTGAAATGAGAGTGGGACCCATTCACTCTGATGGGACTTGCTTCTAAGTAGGCATGTGTAGGAGTGGGCTCAAAGGCTGCAAGCCTATGCACACTTTCCTGAGCATAAGCCCCATTGTCTCTAATGGGACTTACTTCTGAGTAGACATGCATAGGCTTGGGCTCCAGGACTCCTGGGTTCTCTGTGAAAGGGCTGGGAGGACTGTCAGGAGCCTGGGTGCTCTGGGTAGGCAGCTGGTTAAGAAGAGCAGCACTGTAGGAACCAACCAGGACCATCATGTATTGGCAACCTTCAGTCTCGAAAGACTATGGTATCGCGCTCTGAAAGGTGGTTCTGGCACAGCGTCTAGTGTGGCTGAAAAGGCCAATCCGGGAGTGACAATCCCTTCCACACCGGGAGCAAGTGCAGTCTGTCCCTGGTCTGTCTCCCTGGCTATGGGCCTTCCTTCTTTGCCTCTTAGCCTCAGACTGTTGGCAAAGTGTCTCTTCAAACTGGGAAAGGCCATGCTGCACAGCCTGCCTCCAAGCGGGCCGCTCAGAGGCCAGGGTTTCCCACTTGTTGAGGTCCATCCCTAAGGCCTTCAGATCCCTCTTGCAGATGTCCTTGTATCGCAGCTGTGGTCTACCTGTAGGGCGCTTTCCTTGCACAAGTTCTCCATAGAGGAGATCCTTTGGGATCCGGCCATCATCCATTCTCACGACATGACCAAGCCAACGCAGGCGTCTCTGTTTCAGGACCTGTGTGCTGGATTTTGCTAAGGAAGGGAATACACTGAGGGGGTGCCAACTCGCACCCCCAATGGTGGATCCAGAAGCAGAGCTCTTTTTGACTTGAGTTTCCCCACGAGGTGTCACTCTGGTCATTTCTATCTCTATACTTCCCACGCCTAACTTCCGGCTTCTCGCTTGCCCTCTCCCCGTTCCCCTCCCGCCCTGTCTCCTAGCAACTGAGTCCCCCCCCTTTCAAAACCGCCCCTCCCCCTGAAGCGAAGGGGCGGGGTCATTCTGGTGGCCCTCGCGCGCTCTGCTTCTCTGACGTCACTGGACCTGCATCTGTTTTCCTGTGGCTGTTATTTTCTTGCCTTCCCAATATGTGAAATGGGGCAAGGGGGCATTGCTGTGCCTGCTTTATTTTAGTGTCCTCAGAACAGTGGTTCTCAAACATTTAGCACCAGGACCCACTTTTTAGAATAAGAATCTGTCAGGACCCACCAAAAGTGTTGTCATTAACCTAGAAGTGATGTCATCAAGCAGGAACATTTTTGACAATCCTAGGCTGCAATCCTACCCACACTTACTCAGGAGTAAGCCCCATTGACTATTACTGTTCAAAGCATATGTTTTTCTGAAACTGTGGGTTGGGACCCACTAGGTGGGTCGCAAGCCAATTTCATTCATTTCAATATTTTATTTTTAATATATTAGACTTGATGCTACCATGGTATGTGACTGCATTTGGGGAAATGTTACAGACCTGTACTTTTAACAAGCTGCTATGTATATTCTTTTCACAATGGTAGTAGATAGGACTTACGCCTGGGTAAGTGTGGGTAGGATTGCAGCCTAGGATTGCTAAAAGTCTTCCTGCTTGATGATGTCACTTCCGGTCATGACATCACTTCCAGTGGGTCCTGACACATTCTCACTCTAAAAAGAGGGTCCTGGTGCTAAATGTGTGAGAACCACTGATACACAGAGTAGCCTGCTAAAAGTACAGATATATCACATTTCCCCAAATGCAGTTACATACCAGTCTAATATATTAAAAATAAAATATTGAAATGAATGGGGACCCACCTGAAATTGGCTTGCGACCCACCTATTGGGTCCCAAATCACTGTTTGAGAAACATTGGCTTAGAAGATTCCACTTCACTGCTAAAGTTGCTTACTGCTGCCTGTGCAGAGAAACCACTGGTCATGTGCAAAGTGCCCCCCCTAAACACACACACATTCTCCTGCACTTGTACATTTCAGGAGATCAACAGTGATAAGCATGATGTTTTTCAGAGAAGCTTGGCTGCCATTACTAGTTCTATCTTTGTAAAACCCTTAATAACTTTTAAAGGAACTCCAAAGTTCTCTGGAACATAGTTTGAAAACCATTGATCTCTAGAAAAAAGGTGCCTGGGGGGACATGATTGAGACATACAAAATGATGCAGGGGATGGATAGAGTGATGCTCTTTTTGCTCTCACACAACACCAGAACCAGGGGACATTCACTAAAACTGAGTGTTGCGAGAGTTAGGACAGACAAAAGAAAATATTTCTTTACTCTGTATAGTCAGTCTGTGAAACTCCTTGCCACAGGCTGTGTGGATGTCATTTGACCTTGATGCCTTTAAAAGGGAATTGGATCAATTTCTGGAGGAAAAGTCCATCACAGGTTACAAGCCATGATGGGCGGGTGCAATTTCCTGGCTTTTAGAAGTAGGCTACCTCAGAATGCCAGATGCAAGGGAGGGCACCGGGATGCAGGTCTCTTGTCTTGTGAGCTCCCTGAGGCACCTAGTGGGCTACTGTGAGATACAGGAAGCTGGACTATATGGGCCTTTGACCTGATCCAGAAAGACTCTTCTTATGTTCTTATGCCATCTTTCTGCAGTCTCTTGGCTGGTGGGCAAAACAGGGACAATAGTGTGTTTTAGCAGATGCAAGTTTCCATCTCTTTTTGAGACTGATGGCAGATGAGAGCTTCCATCTCTTTTTGAGACTGACTCCTTGCTCTCCCACAAGCCTGCCCACTGCAGCAGAGTTGCTCCCCATTCATCACCACTAATAAAGGATGGGCTTGACCTGATCCAAGCCAAAAGGGACTGCATGCAGAAGTTATGCTGGAGAACAAGGAACATGACGTTTCTCGGGGAGGGAGAGGGAAGGAGGGTCCCTTTGCCTTTTCCCCCATAAACGCTAAAAGGTATGAATTGCTGTTAGCATTTATTACTGTAATAATGATTCCTCACAGAAATGGGTAGCAAATGCCTGCTTTGCTCCCTGTCACATACTAGACCCGAGTCTATGTAATATCATTGATAACATATAAAATTCCTTTTGACAGATGGGAAGTTTCCAAAATGAAAAAGCTCAAGAAAAGGGGCCATGGCTCTCTGGGAGAGCAGCAGCTTTCTGGGCAGAAGGTCCCAGGATTGATCTCTGGCAGCATCTCCAAGTGGGCTTAGAAAACAACCCTCAGAAACTCTGGAGAGGCAATGCAGTCAGTTTCTATGCTAGATAAACCAAGGGTCTGACTCAGGTGGTCTTCTGTGTTCAACTCTATGGGCAGCTCAGCATTCTGTTGGCCAGCAATTCACTGATGTGGCTGTATTGAAGATGGAAATCCTGTGCCTTGGAAAGCTGCATTACAAATAGCAGAGTAAGGGCGCAATCCTAACCCACTTTCCAGCATCAACATAAGGGCAATGCAGCTCCAAGGTAAGGGGACAAACATTCCCTTACTTTGAGGAGGCCTCTGTGAGTGCCCCCCACTGCAGGATGCAGCACACATCCCATTGGCACAGCTATGCCAGTGCTGAAAAGTGGGTTAGGATTTGGGCTTAAGAGGCACTGGCCCATCTATGAGACCAACTGAGATAGTTGCCGTGGGCAGCAGAGTCGTAGGGGTCCATCCAACCACCCGCTCACTTCCATTGTGCTTCCTCCCACTCCCTGGCTTGAGAAAAATAAACATCGCCTGGTGTTCTGAGGTGGACATTCATCTTATCACTCAATTCTCATAACATTGAGCAGGTGCAGCAGCCAAGGTCCTGTCACAAATTTAGGAGGGTTTGGGGTGCTCAGAGTTCTTGGTTCTCGAACCCTAAAGCCCTCCTGTCCAGTAGTACTGCCACCACCCTGTACGTGCCAGTGTCTCAGTCCAGGGACACTGAGACCCTCTAGGCTTAATTCTATCCCTTGCAGGCACTGAGCGCTTTCTCCAATTAAAGCTTCAGTCCTCAAGTTACTAGACCTCAATGAGCACTTGGTAGCTTGCTGAACGGCTAGGCAGGATTCTGAACTTTTGTCCCCAACAGACAATGAAACAACTTAGTAAAAGCAGTTTTAGTTTATTAAATACATAAGGTTACATAAGGCAGTAAATGCTAGATGCATAAACATCTAGGAAACATGAGCAATAAAATAACAAAGCTAGCTGGTTATCTCTGTTAATCCCTATCTCTCACTTGGGTCAGCTTCTTATAGATCTTTTAGCTCCAGGCTAAGGTGCTACATTCCAATGGGTTGTAATTCTTGTTGTCTGTCCTTTCTGGCCAGCAGAGGAGAGACAACAATCTTTGTGTTTGTTTACTCACATTCTTGCAGCTAGGGTTCAGGCTCCACATGCTAACCAAGGCCTCACATGTACGAGTACATATTCATGACAGGTCCTTGATTTGGGTTCAGCTTTGGTGGCTTCTCACGGGAGCAACTCAGGGAAACTGTGGGTCAGGACCCGCTAAGTGGGTCGCAAGCCAATTTCTGGTGGGTCCCCATTCATTTCAATATTTTATTTTTAATATATTAGACTTGATGCTACCATGGTATGTGACTGCATTTGGGAACATGTACAGACTTGTACTTTTAACAAGCTACTATGTATAATCTTTTAACAATGATAGCCAGCGGGACTTACTCCTGGGTAAGTATGGGTAGGATTGTTAAAAAATTTCCCTTTTGATGATGTCACTTCCGCTCATGACATCACTTCCTGCGGGTCCTGACAGATTCTCATTCTAAAAAAGTGGGTCCCGTGCTGAATGTGTGAGAATCTCTGCCTTAGATAGAAATCTGGTGATCTGAACAAGATCAGATAAGGTGCAAACCAGCATTAGCAAAAAAACCAACCATTTAAAAGACTGAAAGAAAGTAACTGAAAAGAGACTTGTTAATTATGAAAAGAGATTTTAATAACTGCGATAATTTAACCAAACAATGTTCCTAACAGTGAATGATTGTGGGGGTGAAAATGTGTTGGGTGCAGCAAAAGAAAATAAGGGAACCAATGGAGGGCAAGGGGGTGCAGAGGAAATCCTGCTCTTTTGCCCCAATCCCTGAACTAAGACGAGGGAAGGTTGCAGAGAGGGGCTGGCAGGTGGGCAAGAGTTTTAAAAATGCCAATACTGTGTGTGCCTGTATGAAGCCTGGACCAGATCCAGCTTGTCAGGCTGCATTTGGGGTCACCCCCCCCACAGTCTCCTTGGTGCAGGTGGACCCATAATGCAACCTAAACCTTCCCATTATGCAAGAGATTCTGGCCCAGTTGCACCCCCTGAGCTGCTGGTGCTTATCCGGGGCTGATGGGGCAGCTTGGAGGCAACTTGGGTTCCACTGTTATTGGAGTGACAAGGCTCACCTTCAAGTCAGTTGATTAAGAGCCCCATCCTACGCATGGCTACTCAGAAGTGATGGATATTTTAAGGGTTAACCTAACTTCTCTCAGATAAGAAAAACACCTGAAATTAAGAGCCAAAGTAGTGACTAGTTTTTCTGTTAAAAACAGGATAGAAAAGGTCATTATGTCAAGATGACCTGTAGCGAAAAACAGGTGTGTCATAGCTTTTCCAAAAGGAAAATTCCAGGGTCTTATGTAATCAAAGTTGCAGGCCAGAAACTTCTCCATACATGGCTAACAGACTTCCCAGTCAGGGCTGGAACCATGCACCAGTATGCCCAATAAGGAAGTGGAAGTGACATGCAATATCACATGGGTCAGTTGTTTGTGACAGAGTACAAGTAAGAAGTTTTGGGTGTGGTTCTCTGAGAAATCAATGATCCACCATGGGGTAACTTCAAACCTGTATCTATCCTAATCTATTCCTAATCTGTAAATAGCATGTAAATAAACTTTCTATACACTTTTAAAGGAGTCTGTGTCTGCTAAGCATTGACTCAGAGACAGAATCCCAGAAATCTCTCTATCAGAAGCAAGTCCCGTTATAGTCAATGGGGCTTACTCCCAGGTAAGTGAGGCTAGGATTGCAGCCGGACAGCCTAATCCTATCCACACTTACCTGGGAGTAACCCCCATTGACTATAGTGGGACTTGCTTCTGAGTAGACATGCATAGGATTGGGCTGTAAATCTACAATCCTGTCCACACTTACCAGGGAGTAAGCACCATTGACTGTAACGGGCTTATCTTCTGAGTAGACATGCATCGGATTGGGTTCTAAGGCTCCAGAACATGCAAGCGGACCAGAGTCCAGTCCCCTGCCCCGCGTCCCCTCCCTTCTCGTGGCAACGAAGGGGTTAAGCTTCAAGGGTGCCATGCGAAGCCCCAACCTGGTCCACCTTCGCTCCTTTCCAGCAGGCAGTGTCCTCATTTGCATGCGCAGTGCCCATTGGAGGAGGGAGGCCCCGCCCTCGCGACAGGTAAAGGGGTGTTCTGAACATGCTGGAGCAAGGCGAGCAAGTGGCGCACAGCGGGGGCGGTTCAGCTCCTGAGCTCAGCGGTTCGCCACTTGGGCAGGTAAAGGGCAAGGAGCGTGACCCCTGGTGGCCGCCGAGGCAGCGCCAGACCAGCAGGACCCGCGAGTGGAGGCCCCGCCCCCCGTTTTGCCTCCCTGGCCTGCTTGGCACACGCCCCCCCCACCGCCTGCCAGCCTTGGCTGGGCATCCCCCAGGTGGGTGTCCAGGTAGGCTGAGCCTCCAGCCCGGGACACGCACAGACACCCTGGACGGCTTCCGAGCAGCCTCTGCAGCAGGGGAGGCTTTGCACACACAGAAGTCCTTGCAGGCAAAGGATTCGCCTGTGGAACGGATGGCTTCGGCGACTGGAGACTGGAATTGGCCCGGATAAAGTACTAGTCATCTCCTTGCTGCTCCTGCGACCGCTGCCTCCCCCTCCTGAGCGCTGCCTGGGTCAGGAGGAGCAGCCAAGAGGGACTGAGAGGTCAGGCTGGAGTACTAGGTGTGTCTACTCAGAAGTTCCATCAGATTCAATGGGTCTTACTCCCAGGAAAGTGTGGATAGGATTGCAGCCCAAAACCCCATCTTATGCATGTCTACTCAGAAGTCCCACTATGGTCATGCCATGGAAAGTGTGGATAGGATTGCAGCCTCGCAGCCCAATCCTATACGTGTCTATTCAGAAGTAAGCCTCATTATAGTCAATGGGACTTGCTTCCAGGTAAGCATACATTGGATTGCAGCCTAAGCTCCTGAACAGCCACTGCTGCCTCTTCCCAGCACTTTGTTCTTTCCCCTCCCAGCGGTGTCCTGACCACTCAAAGCTGCCACTGAATGACTGATGGCCCTGGACTTGCAAAGACTGCACTGCAGGGGCGTCCCTCCCTCCCGGTCTGCTGCAGGAGAAACCCTGGTTCAGGCAGACTCCCTCCCAGCCACGCTCTCGCCCCACAGTCCTCACCTCCTTCTCCTCAGCTGTTTCCCTTGGGGCTCTCTCCTTCCAGCTCCCCTCTTGGAAAACTAACACACTGGACACAAACATTGACCATGGGGGGGCAGACAGGTCATATCAAGGCACAGCTGTCCAGAAGTGGCATTGCAATGCAGTTGCCCACCATACGCCCACAGACATGGCCTCTGGTTCATATGCCAAAGGTTCCCTGCCCTTAAAACCTACCCCCCCCCCCCCCGTATACTGACCTCTCCAGTGGACTGTAGGCCTCATAACACCCTATGGGGCCTACAGCTCGAATATTAGTATAGGCTCCTAGTAAACTCTGGTCATCCCATCCACTATCTAACAGCCAGTGTTTACTCTAGTATCAGTTAAAACAATATATCTGAATTTTGCAAAACTTCAGTAGAGATTAATGCAGCGGTCACTCTTGTAAAGGCAGATAAATGCCATTTTGAGGGGTTCCTGGCTTTCGACCTAATTTCAGTGCTGAAGCTACTTCCAAAACCTTACTTCATAAATCTGTTTCTATCAAGTGATGTGCATCAGTAAAATCACTCACCTAGTCTCTCAAATCAAGTAGCCTTCTGATCTTAAAGACGGGTTTTGACACCATAGTGGTGTTCAATGACAAGACTGTAGACATGCAACTGGGATCTGAAAGTCTGATTCATGCAGTTTTTCATTCTTGCCGCCTCCTCCTTCACCCCCAAATTATGAAATCAGCTGAAGATAAACACTCATTTTTATCCAGTGCAGCCCTCAGTCTCCACTTGTTCAAGCAAGCAACCGTGATTAGTAAGCTAGAGATGGATGACTAATGAAAGTCGAGTCCTACCAAGGTTGGAGTAATGACAGGAAGGCATTATGATCTTGGGGCCTATTCCCTTCCTTATACACATCAGATTTCAGGTTCTTATCTTTCTAGCAAGAGCATGACAGTAAGGTGGAAACAAGTCTGACCCTAGCCATTTGCCAGGCAAAAAAAGAGGTGCAGGGAGCTCACTTTCTTCTTCTTTGCCACAAACTATTGGACTTTGCTCCAGCTGCCAGTTTCCTGCTGACCTGAAGGGGAGCCACCTTTGGTACTGACTAACCATGAGCAGGAGTTACCATGGCCTAGGAGGTCCCTCGTCTAGAGGGGAGGCTGGGTTTATGCATGGGCTTTTGTAAATTACTGCATATGTATAAGCCAATTTGATGATCATTTCATCAAAATGTGGAGGTATCAACCTACAAGTACATCAACACACCCCAAGCACTCAACACCTGGAGATGAACTCTACCTACCCCAAAGAAGCAAGCCACCAGGCATCTACAAGGTTACTCACAAGACTAGTTTAATTAGATACACATAAGAGCTGGGCTCCTTTAATACCAAAAAATAAAAGGGAGAATCAGGGTGGGGTAGAGAACAAGCCACAGCTGTAACGTTACCAGTCTTTCATTACTAGTTTACCTGCCAAGAGATATCTCCAGGGACAGGGGATATTTTAACATGCGGACAAAAATTAAAAATGAAGGGGGAATACACACATACAAGAAAAACAAGCATCAATCTTAAAAACAGCATGAATGGGCATACAAAAGAATGTTCATATTTTTCATTTTTCCCTCCCAGGAGGATTTTTTTCTATAAAACAAAACGTAATTTGAAACGCCAGGGATTCACAAAGTACCCCTGCCAAAACACCCTCCCCCTTTTTGTGCTTCCCAACATAAAGGCAGATCACTGGGAAGCACTGACATAAGGATAAAGTGGGGAAATGCAACAGAGTCCCAAAATCTTGCTGGCAGGCAGTGGAAATTGCAGACACCAGTAGTGGGACCTCCTCCTCTTCTTAGTGTCAGCTGAACAATGGGACTCTCACCCTGAAGGCTCTTAGGCCTCTGGGGAGTGCAGGGGTCTGTAGATGTCAGCCCCTCTTCCATTACACAGCCAAGTGATAGCAGCTCTTCCATCCCTGCCACGGGAGTGGGGTGAATAAGTGAGTGTTGCAGATTTTCAGTCACCTCATTCTCCAACAAGTGAAAATAAACGTTTCAGGGAAGTGGAGGTCAGGAATTAAAACCAGGGTTGACGAAGAGAGGCAAGGTTCTCTTTACCGGGTCTGTTCAACTGCAAGAGATACAAAGTGTTAGCCAAAAAGTTTGTCTAGCCTACCTTGGGGTTTCTATTGTTTATGAAAAACCTTCAGACTTGTGCCAAAGAGTGTCCACCCTTACCTAACCAAATGCTCTTCTTCCAATAGCATGTGGGAAATAGCATCTCCCATGGGGCCAGCAATCCATTTAGCCCTGTGCTAACCCTCCCCCCTTTACTCTAATTCCCCCTGCCAGCAGTACTGGTCATCTCTCACACTGCTCATCCAGAGCATAGTACCATTCCAATTCACCAGCTACCTGTAGGACAGGCCTGAGTACCCAATCTGCTTTCAACCTCAAGCAAGCACTTTCAGATGACTCCTAGGTCACCCCCCCCCCCACCTAATCTGCAATTGCAATCAAGGGTTTCCTGCCACACTCACTGTAGGAAGAGATGTCAATCTCATCAGGTAGCTCACTGATGTTCACTTCAAAGCGGTCCTGCACTTCATTCAGAATCTTCGCATCATTCTCATCAGACACAAAAGTGATGGCCAGGCCTTTTGTGCCAAAACGCCCAGCACGAGCCACCTGCAAAGTCCGCAAAGGAGAAGATGAAGCCAAAAGTCCAGAAAAGGCAGTGCCTCCCAACAAAGAGAAGGGAGACTCCAAACTCAGAAGAGGACAAAACAAAAACACACTAGGACACATTCAACCCACCCAGGCCAGGTCAATTGCTCAGGTATGAAGAGACATCAGGACAAGTCAGAGACTCTAGTCTGAACAAACTCATCAGTGCAACAGGTACAACCTGGACTTTACACACACCCATACAAACCACCTTGGGCCTTGTAGGATACTGTTTCACTCACCCGATGCAGGTAGGTGTCTGAATCCTCTGGCATGTCATAGTTAAAGGCAATGTTGACTCGCTCAATGTCCATGCCACGACCAAAAAGATTGGTGGCCACCAAGATACGGCGCTGAAAATCCTTGAACTGCTGGTACCGTGACAACCTATAAGTAGAGGTGTTTGAAAACAGTTATTTATTTTACTCTGAAATAAGCCTTCTGAGCTTACTGTTCAGTAAAAGTTAGGCTGTAATACTCATCAGAAACACTGACTCAACCTGCAAGACCTACAAGACTCAAAAAGTTAACAGTGATATCCCTTCCCCTCTAGAAACCCCAATCCTTACACTGTCCCCCCAATGACTATCACTGTCTGCTCTAACTCATTAGATGCTCTTGCCCTTTTGGGCTCACTCTGACCATTAACCAGACTTCATCTCCCCATCAAGATCTCTCCATCCAAGACTGGGAATACACCTTCATCTGTCAACTGATATAAATGTACAGCTTATGTCACATCAATATGGTTTCTGATGGGGCCATTGCTCAGGGCTTAAGAAGCATCACAGGAGTCAGAGACTCTAGTCTGAGCAAAGTCATCACAGCAAATGAACCCCCTTCAGACAACACACCACCAATGCCAAGTCTGCTCCTCACCTCTCTTCCTGGGGCATGCCTCTGTGTATGGCAATGGCTGGGAAGTTCTGTTCCACCAGCAGCTGAGCCAACGCGATGCAGCGCTGCACAGACTTCACAAAGATCACCACCTAGATGGAGAAGGAAAGAGTTAGGACAGCCACACCCATTGAGTTCGGGAGTGCAAGTGGTCTTGTTTTGTTATAGTCTAGCACAAGGCTGCCCTTCTCAAAACTGGTCAAAGTAGGCAGACTGGAGTCAGACCAATAATCGATCCAGGACAGCACCAGTGACAGCACCTTGCACTCAACTGTGCACAGTACACAAACAATTCACTCCTAAGTGTTCACTAACATCCAGTCCTCCTTTAAAAGCTATTCACAATCTACAGGGCAGAAGGGCCATACAAATGCCTGCAAAACAGCCCAAAACTAGCAAATGGGGATGGGGCAGTTTGGCTTTAGCACTTACTTGGCTTCTGTCATGGTTCCTATTCCAATCATGGTAATCCTGCCCCACCAAACTACTTATAATAATAATAAAAACTTAACATTAATTTTAAATAGCAGCCTTTTAAAAAAAGCATTAGCAGCTATGGGAGGAGTAATCAGGTTATGAACTATGACAGGAGCAAGGTGGCAAAGACCCTTCTAACCCCCCTATCACTGCTGTTTCACATGTACCCCATCACAAACTGTACAGCTCAGCCAGGAATGGCAGAAAAACATACTGTTTCCTCTGAACAGCTGTTCTCCATTTGTTTCTTCTCCTACCACTTGTGATACACAGACATACCCTTCCCCCTTCAGCAATGCAAAGTTTTGCAAAATGTGGAGTGTTTGAATTTTTGCACAGTTCATTTCCCAAGCCCACACCTGGTTTGCTTTTATGTACTATTCCCAGATTCACTCCATCATCGAAAAGGGGCCAGAACTATATACAGTACTCAGCACACATTAACCATGCATTTGTCAGGTTTGCTCAAAAATGACTAAATAGCCAAAACCATCCTCCCGCTTGCTCCTCACTTTCTACTAGGTAACCCCTCTTGCCTTAAGATAGGGGGAGGAGATAGGATAGACTGGATTTACCAAGATCTGGTCCCTCCCTCATTGACAGTCCCCATCCCGAGGCAGAACCCACTCCCAGAAGGCACCTGGTTGAACTCCAGCACATCAAGTAGGTCAAAGAGCTTGCGGTTCTTCTCGTTGTCTTTCAGTTTGACATAGTACTGCTGCAGACCGTGCAGCGTCAGCTTGGTCTCGTCATCCACGAAGATCTCCATGGGCTGAGAAGCAAACCCAGGGTCGATTAGACCAAGGCAAAGCTGACCTGGGCTTGGAGGGAGGGGGACAAAGAAGCACATACGTGCACAGGAGCAACTCCCACTCACAATAATGCTTTCCCCTGCTGCATCTCCCCCCCACCCTCAGTCCCTCAGGAAAGAAGACAGAAAGAGAGATGGCCCCCACTGCCACCTCTATGTCAAGCAGCTCCAATACAGTTCACCTTGGGAAGCAACATTCTTCCCATTCAGCTGAGAACTCCTGTAGAGTACTCTGGGGAAGAGACCAAGACCACAACCTCTCAAGAGCCTAATCCTTTCCACATCAGTACAAATTTAGTATCCTGAAGGCTCCATGGACTCATGCTTAACAGGGCATGAATTTTAAAACAGAAAGATATCACAAGTCCTTCGGAAAACTATGGGAAAATCTAAACTCCTTCTCCCCCCTTGCCCCCATTGGAACCAAAGCAAGAGCACTTGCAGAGGAAATTCTATTGTGTATTCAAGAGCTCCAACCACCTTAGCTGTAAGAAGTCTCAACAGTTTCTCACAGGTTTCCTCCTACCAGCACACAGGAAACCTTGCTCAGAATCACTCCACATTTTTCAACTCACTATAGAGACATTGACACATTACACAGCTGCCTAACTTTTGTGCACAGAATCAAGCGCCAAATTATATGAGCCAACAGCAGTAACCAGAACGGCATCTCTTTACCCTCATAAGCACATGAGTCTTATTTCTTCCCAGTAATTCATTTCTCTGCCTGATCAAGAAGTCTCACGATCCCCCTCATTAGGACCACTGGCTGAATCCTATTTTTCCAAGGACTAATTTAACATTCCCACAGACACTACCTACCAACTTCAATACGTTTCCTGCTAAAACATCTCACAGCTCACTCAAGGGACCCCTCAAGTCAAAACAACCCTTGTTCCACATGAGGCAGCAGGAGAAGGAGAAAGGGGTAACAGAAAGCAAAACGATGCATTTTTGCCAGTTCAGAACAAAAAAGGATAAAACTTCTCCTCCGGGTCGCCAGGCGTCTGCTTCACTGGCTGCTGCCGATCTCTTGGATCCCTCGGGGAGTCCTTCGCCGCAGCTCTCCAGAGTGCCAGGCAGGGTGAGTGGGCAGGGTGGGACAGGGCAAGGAGGGTGGCACATGTACATGCATGCTGCAAGTGCGTGTGTGTACCTGATAACAGGTACATGCATGGCAGTGAGAAAAAAAAGCTACACTTGCCTGGGTGTGTGTGGGCCAGGATCTTCTGAACGTGGGTGTGTGGGGGACCAGGATCTTCTCAAAACGGTGCTGAGAGGTAGGTGGATCCCACGCTGAGGGAGGAGTGCACGGAAAACAGGACAGCAGGAGGAGGCGGCATGAATTCTGCGCCCCCACCAGGTGTGGAAGCAGAAGAGAGGATCCTTCTCGAATGGATCCCCTCGAACACCACTGATGATCTCCAAGTCAGGTGTGCCAGCTGGACAGAATGAGATCATGGTGTGAATGCTCTCTAGCCCTACTGGGAGAGGCTTGTTGGTTGTGTGCTCATGTGTGCTAGCTAGTGTCAACCGAATGATCTTCCGGAAAGTGTGTGCCCTACAAGTGCCTTAGGGGAATGGGGGCAGACGATGGGCAGCAGCGGTGCAGCCCAGGGTACTGTTGATAGTGGTGGCGTTCTAAGCTCTGGACCCCTGCTCCTTCCCTGGATGGGGACGGAGGGAGGCTGGCCAGTCGGCAAGATGGATAAAGAAGGTAGAAGGGATTTAATTACGTCTTGCATGAATTTGCGGCACACAGGGCGGATTTCCTTGCTGAGAGTGGCACTGAACATCATGACCTGCTTTTCGTGTGGGGTCATGCGGAAGATCTCCTGGACATCCCGACGCATATCTGCAAGTTAGATAAGACCAGGTTAGAATAGCTATTTGTAGTAGCCTGAGAATCTAGCAGGTCACCTCTCGTTTCTCCCCCCTAAGCACATCCACATGAACAAGTCACAACAATATAACAAATCTTTAATAGTTCCTATGCCTGTCTGTTAAGAGGGTTAGAATTCAAGGGAAGGAACAGAATTATAAGCAACTCGTGAAAAACTATGTACCCACTCTCGTCATCTACAGGAACATTACCAAAAGAGGGGCTACTCCTTCTCCAGCAAGACTTTCCCAACTAGAAAGAGGGCAATTATTTCCCCTCTCAAAAAGGTAATTAGAAGGAAATTCTAGGATAGCCTTCCATCACCTCACCCCTGCTGCAGGTACTTTTTAATAAGAGTATAAGGTACTCCAAGCAGTTACACAAGCTCTAACTCCAGCAGTGAAAACAACCTCTAATTGTGAGTCACTTCTATATGTTTTGGTCAGGTCAACTTAAAAAAACAAAACAAAAAGGAGTGCTTCCTTCTCCTTGCCAAAACAGAAAATAACTGACCCTAAAGAGAAAGATAAGGTGCTATGTTGTCCAGCACACTACCAGCATTTCCAGAGGTTTGCCTTTTAAGGACAGAGTCAGAACACACCTAACACAGGGACCACTAACGTGACACACAGAAGGGAAAAAAAAATCAAACTGCCGTGCCTCAATTAAGCATGTCCTCCTGAACACAGTCTGCAAAAGGACTTAATAAAGTTCCTTTTGTTCATGCAACCACAGCTTCCAATTATTTAGAAGTTTCAACTCCAAGCTGCCCCACATGACATCTATCTGCCTCACCACACACACGCCACTCACCAAGCTGCTCAAGCATCTTGTCACATTCGTCCAGGATGAAGTGCTTGATGTGTTTGAGGTTGAGACTCTTGTTGCGGGCCAAAGCCAGGATGCGGCCCGGGGTGCCCACCACAATGTGGGGACAGTTCTTCTTCAGCACCTCCTCATCTTTCTTGATGGACAGGCCCCCAAAGAACACCGCCACCTAGGAAGAGAGAGCAAGAATGGGTAGCCAAATTTGCGAACCAGGTAAAAAACATGAGTGTTCTTGAAAAGATCCTTTTATTCCAACACCAAACAAGGCCAGTCTTCACTAGCTCGAGGGGAATTTATATATGGCACCAATTTAAAAGGTGACGGAATGATGGGAGAAAGAGGTGCTTGACAGCAACTGATTTCAAAGTAGAAAATAATCACCCAAAGCAACTAGTTCCATTCAACAAAGTCCAGGAAAAAGGATAGAAAAACTGCTATTACGGAAGGCTGCAAATTGAATCAGAATATAGGCAGGATGAGAATTCTTTGATTACTAATGAAAATGTTAACTTGGCCACCTCTGCTAGTTTCAGCCCCAGCAAACTTCCAGAATTACCAAATCCAGAAATCTTCCAACCTTCCGTACAATTTTCTAGCAGCCTAATCCCAACCAACTTCCCAGTGCTGATGCAGCTGCAATGCTGCCCCAAGCTAAGGGAACAAATGTTCCCTTATTTTCAGAAGGTCTCAATCACCCCTTCCCACAGAATGCATGTGCCCTGTTGGCACGGCTCATCGACACCGGACTGGGCAGTAGCTGTATTTCCTAGTGTTCGTCCCCACACAGGCAAGAATTTTGCACACACTTAAGAAGCATCCCTATCTCAGACATCAGGGCTCACTGCTATGAAAGCCTCAGCTCCCCGGCTCTTACCTTGACACTAGGCATGTATTTGGAGAAGCGCTCATACTCCTTGCTGATCTGGAAGGCCAGCTCACGGGTGTGACACATGACCAGCACAGACACCTGCCAAGGAGGGTAGAAAGAGCTTTCAATATATCTCCATTGATTATTCCTCCTGCCACCCAGCCTCACCCAAATCAATTTACTTCGAAGACATCCATGCTTTCCCTATAACCACCTACCCAGCCACCCTCTTGACAAAACCACTTTCCCTTTCCACACATACCTGTCCCGTGACTGGTTCCAGCTGCTGTAGTGTAGCAAGAACAAAGACCGCAGTTTTGCCCATGCCAGATTTTGCCTGGCACAGGACATCCATGCCCAGAATGGCTTGCGGAATACATTCATGTTGCACTATATTGAGAACAAAAACACAGTAAGTATCTCTTGCCAGTAAAGAGTTCTTAGGAGCCCTCACTTTTCAGATCCCCTTGGCTAACTTCCTAAAATCTCCCCAACACCTCAGGGCTCACCTTCTGAGGGGTGCTCAAAGCCACAGTCAACAATGGCACGCAAAAGCTCTGGTTTTAACAAGAAATCCCGAAAGCCAGAACTGTGGATAGAGACGTAGGACCCCTTAACGTCTTTTTTGGACGGAACGTCCACTCCTTCTCCAGCTGCCTGGTTTTCCACCTCATCATCTTCGTAATCCAGCAACTCATTGTCAACATCATTCTCGGTCATGGCGATGCCTCTCTCTAGAAACTAAGACAAAGACTGGGGTGAAACTGGAGCCAGAACCCCCTAAAATGGAAAATCCCTACCATTGCCCTGTTCAAGGAGGCCCAGAAAAATTAACTGGTGCACATTTCTAACAGATTAGTCTTCCATCTCCCTACTTCTGAATTGCCATGTGAATGTTACCAGAGTAGCACAATGTTACCAGAGTAGGACAATTTCTTCAAAGATGCTTCCATGCATCGCAAACAGGATGCTTTGCATCCTAAAAAATGAATAAGTCCGAATAATACTACTGGATAGCCTCCTCTTTGTGAGGAATGTACTGCTCATAGACATGAGCCATAGAAAAAGAAGGCAAAACCTGCTGAATAGCACTTAAATACATTACTATCCGTTTCCACCAGCATGCATACAGCATGGAACATATGAGAATATACAGTGCAGTCAGAGGGTAGACCAACATACTGAAAAATTGCATGTTTGCTATCTAGAGTACATACAGGATGTACAGCAGGGACCCCTAAATGTTAAACATAGTATTTAGATGCAAATTACTCTCCTCCATCCCTCCCATGCCAACTCCCCCCATAGCCCACAAATGCAGCAATAAAATTTCCAGGGTGGCAAGCAAATGACCTCTGAAAGTCACTTGAGTTCAGCGTCGGAGAGATTTAGTTAAGGGTTAAATCCCTGTTCAGTCACAAAATTGTTGGGTGTGTATTTCTACCTATGCCTTCCACAGAGGGCTGTTACAAGGTTAAGAGGGGAAGGGGGAGAAGAAGAGACATTCAACATACACCGTACCTTTCCCTTGAAGGAAATGTGGGATAAAAAGTCACCAAGAAATAGAATTTCAACATATGCACAGAAATACAAACAGATCCCAACTGACCCCCGAATTGCACCATATTCTCTATGAGATGTGCAGTTCTAGGTGTGCACCCTCACCCTAATCTAAGCAAACATCACAGAAGCAAGGACACTGAAAGGGTGTGTGCAGAAATTGGGATTGCAAATATTCTCCCTCTTCTAAATCCATGAAGGAGTAGAACTGCTTTTTTAGCTTTTAGAATCTGAACAGCCAGCCATCACCAACCACAGAGAGAGGGCTGAGACCTTGAAATTGCATTCCACATCCATTATGGAGAATTCTTCATATCTCACAAGCCCATCTCCCTCTCTGCTTGTGGCACATTCAGGGAGATTTACGGCCTGCCATTCACTATACTGTGGATTCAGCAATACGATCACTCCCCAAACCCCTTCACATACATCCAAAGATTATACAAATATTCCTTAGGGCGCAATCCTACCCAACTTTCCAGCACCAAGGTAAGGGCAATGCAACTCCAAGGTAAGGGAACAAACATTCCTTTACCTTGAGGAGGCCACCCTGACTGCCCCCAAACTGCAGAATGCAGCACATGCCCCACCGGGACAGTTATGCCAGTGCTGGAAAGTTGGTTAGGACTGCATCCCTAAATATACAGTGTGCGCGTATACACAAACACACATATACGTATTTACACATATACATATGTGCGTGTGCGTATATATGTGTGTGTATATATATGTGTGTATATATACACACGTGTGTACACATATATATAGGTGTGTGTATGCGTATATATATGTGTATGTATATGTGTGTATACACACATAAATGTGTGTATATATGTGTGCATATATACATGTATAGGTGTGTGTGTATGTGTGTATATATACACACATGCATGTGTATGTACATATGTGTGTGTGTGTTCACACTATATATTTAGGGGTGCAATATATATGTATACATATGTATATGTATGCGTATACATTATATGTAAATATATACTATATATACATATATAAAGTATACACTATTTATATACTTATATTTTTAAGTATATGAATATTCCCAAATAAACAAATGTTAAGAATACACCCCCACACAGCAAGTGAGGATTCAGCAGGCCTTCAAAGGCCCCATCTTCAAACATAGATGGGGTTCCAGCAAGTGGCTTGGATTAACCCTAATTATTAGCCTAATGATAATAAGTAGCCCTAATGATGCATGAAGCAGCATCCTGCAGCTGCACCCCAAAGCCCGGCCATTTGAAAAACGCACTTGCACCACTGAGCAAAGCCCTGATATCTTTATCACGATGCATGAGTTGAGGCCCTGCTGAGACATGGGGGGGGGCGAGAGAGATGCCAGAATTAACACTCGGTGTGCCTCGTTCCCCCCTCAATATCCGCCAGAAGGAAACAGATGCGCCTCCTCTCCCCGCGGGGCCAGGTGCGGGGCGCCCCCGGAGCACCACGGAGCCGATGTTTCTGGATTACGAACAGCTCAGGGGAGCCGAGCAGCGCGCGAAGAAAGAGGCGCCATCTTGCATTCTACCACTCAATACAATAGTAGCGAACGGGCCGACCCCCCCCACCTCTTTGAACTCCATTTTGGGCCACCTTGAAGCAAAAATGACCCCTCAAAAAGCGCCCATCAGATAGAGAATCGCCTGAATAATCGATATGCACTCGACTCCGGGGCGGATGGCTAAGCGGAAGGAGAATAGAAACACGATTGTCGGAGAGGCTCTTACCTCCTGCGAGGGGGAGGGGCTGACCAGCAACGCAGAGCAGCGACCACAGTCGAAACGCCGCCACTTCCGGGAGAGAGGAGGCGGGGCGGATGCTCGAGGAGGCGTCCGCAATGAGGACCCCGAGGGCGCCTGCTTCCGTTTGTCTAACTCAGTGCCTGACGAAAAAAATGTAATTAAAGGAAATGGCTGCCTCGCATGTGCACTCAGAGAGTGTTCGTGGCTTTCATTGCAGACAGTAACTGTTTTTTTATCAGGCTTTTGCGGTGGCCACCAAGTGGGCTTAATTTGCGTTTCAAGTGAGGCTTGTTATTGGTCACTTTGAAAAAAGGACCGTTGGGCGTTGTAGAACGTTTAACGGCGTCGCTTGTTTTCTGCAGGGGTGGGAAACAAGCTCTTGACAGCTGATTGGTCTGTAGGGGCAGCCCCGCCCCCCACAGAATGCTCAGAGGGGGAACTGCACCTGTGGAATTTCTGCCTGCTGCATTGCCAGTAAAGGCAGAAGAGCCCTGGGCAAAAAAGCAAGTGGCAACCAACACCTCCTTGCAGATGGTTCCACACAAACACAGTCCCTGCACTGAACGGTGTCATTTACCCAGCATGTCACTAATCTGTGGAACTCCCTGCCACAAGATGTGCTGATGGCGTCTTGCTTGGATGCCTTTAAAAGGGGACCAGACTTATTACTGGAGGAAATGTCCATCACAGGTTACAAGCCAAGAGGGGTACATGCATGTAATTAGTCTGTGGAACTCCCTGCCACAGGAAGTGGTGATGGCATCTGGTTTGGCTGCCTTTAAAAGGGGACAAGACATATTTCTGGAGAAAAAGTTCATCACAGGTTACAAGCTGTGATGGGCATGTGGATGTAATTAATCTGTGGAACTCCCTGCCACAGGAAGTAGTAATGGCATCTGGCCTGGTTGCCTTTAAAAGGGGATTGGACAGATTTCTGGAGGAAAAGTCCATCACAGGTTATGAACCATGATGGGTATGTGCAACCTCCTGAGTTTAGAAGTAGGCTACCTCAGAATGCCAGATGCAGGAGAGTGGCAACAGGATGTAGGCATCCTGTTGTCTTGTGTGGTCGTGAGGCATCTGGTGGGTCACTGGGAGATGCAGGAAGCTGGACTAGATGGGCCTTTGGCCTGATGCAGCAGGGCTCTTCTTAGGAATGTGTAGGAATGTGGCTTTTTAAAGTGATAGGTTGCTTGGAATATAAGAAGCAAACAATAATATAAAATGAGATGCTCAGCAATGACTGCATCTCAGTACTGTACTTAAGCCAGGGTACAAGTCAGAGTACTGTACTTAAGCCAGGTAAGTTGTGGTTTGCACTGAGTTTAGGGGGCAGAGGCCTGAAAGTAACCAAAAAGTCAGGCCCTTATTAGTGGCCTCTTTCCTGATTGGGTGGTTACACATCTTGACCAGAATGGTTTTCCTGGCTACTTACTAGTGGTGGAAAATGCAAAGTTGGGGAAAAGACCACTGAGTCATCTCTACTAACAGTGCACATGTTTCGTAGGGAGGGTGGAGGCTAGATTATGCATAGTGTACAAATGCAAACTGTGCTTCCACATGGACTTTGATTAGAGGTGACTGGGCATTGTTTTGCAGGCTGCAATTTGGCCATTTACCTATGCATTTATACTGGTCTTATCACTGCTATGCAGATAAACCAGTCAGCCCAGAGTAGAGCCTGAGCTCTTTATCCTAAAGCAGGTGACCTACCAGGCTATACCTATCTATCTAACTCCAGACCTATCTAACTCCAGGCTACCTATCAGGCAGTGAGACATGTATGGGCCACTATTACCCAACACAGGAATGTGGAGACACCTGATGCCAAATGGTTAACACTCACCCTGATATTGCCAGCCAGAAAAGGAAGTATCAGGCACAAAGGAAAGGTGTACTGTACATTTTCAGGGGACTTTGCTGTTAGATCCTTTAAAAAAAATTATGTTGCATAGGAAAAAATTCTGCACATGGTCAGATATTCAGCCCTAAGTGCCAGACTTTTTTTAAAGCAAAGATGGCAACTCTACCTACCAAGTGCTTGCTAGCTTAGGGCTTATTCTGGAATCACATGTAGGACTGTCATGTTTTTCCCCTGGAAGAGAATCTGTGATTTTAAGTTTCTAGGCAGTTCAGCAGGTTCAGTGTCTGCAAAAAAAAATTGGCAACCAGAATCACACCTGGTTTGTGTTTACTCATCCTGGCATTTGTGTATCAATCATATTCCCTGACTTAAATTTATCATGGCACACATTAGCTGTTCCCAAACTGTGGGTCATGACCCAATTTTTGGTGGGTCTCAGAAATGTATAGAATTTACAAAAAAAGAGATTAATTACAGTGGGTCCCCATATCCATGGTTCCCATATCCGCGGATCCAGTTATCCACAGATTGGATCTGTGGGAGCCCCCTGTATGCACCCCCTGTAGAGGTGAGGAGAGCTCTGCTCCCCTCAGCTCTTGGGGGACCTCTGAGCAATTTCGGCAGACTGAGCCTCTAGCGCTAAGTCTGAGCCCGGCAGAGGTTGCTCAGAGGACCCTCTTAGGCTCAGAAGACCCTCCAGAGGCAAGGGGAGCAGAGTGTCCAGCCACTGGTGTAGCTAGAGGGGGTGCAAAGCACTAAGTTTTGCAGGGAGCTTCACAGCAGTGGCCCCTCCCTCCCTTTGAAGTAGTGGAGGGGGGGGAGAAAAATGCCTGGCTTGAAGGGGAAAGAGAGGGGCCACTTGCATGCTGTGGTGAGGCTCCCTGCAAAACAGTGCCACTGCGTCCAACCACATTTTATTACCTGGACAGGCAGTGAGAGAGAGGGAATGGATTGGAAGGAAAGGAGCAGGGCCATCATTTTGCTTCTGACATCCAAGAGCCAATTTAGCCCCGGCCTGGACCAGATAACATGATTTAACTACAAAGAGGGTGTTTGTTCTTTTTGATTAAAGATACCATTCAAAAAACATAAATGTCTGGTAATGTTTTTACTTAAACAAAGTGAACAGTTTATACTTTACAGTTTCGTGAAACGTGGACTTCACCAGTTTCAGTGGGGGAAATGGCTGGCTGTGCACCGTTAACTGCTCAAATGGACAAACGAAATATACTTGTACTCAGTCATTATTCTACAGCATCTGGGACAAGGAAATAGGCTATTTTGGCCTATTGCTTCCTTTTTGACAGAGGAATTGACTGGGATCTTTTTTGTTGACATACACAGTACCAGCAAAATGGGGACAAGCCAGAGTCGTCTATGGGGATCCTGAGGGCCAGTGGTGCCTGAGGATATCACATGCTGTTGCTGGGCCTGATTCTGTCCTTTCTCCAAGGAGCCTATGTCGTGAATATGTACATGTTAGGCCTTGGTTAGCATGTGGAGCCTGAACCAAAATGAGTCAGTAACGGAGAAGTTGCTAGCAGTTCCTAGCTGTAAGAATGTGAGTAAGAACATAAGAACAGCCCCACTGGATCAGGCATAGGCCCACTTAGTCCAGCTCCCTGTATCTCACAGCAGCCCACCAAATGCCCCAGGGAGCACACCAGATAACAAGAGACCTCATCCTGGTGCCCTTCCTTGCATTGGCATTCTGACATAGCCCATTTCTAAAATCAGGAGGTTGCGCATACACATCATGGCTTGTACCCCGTAATGGATTTTTCCTCCAGAAACTTGTCCAATCCCCTTTTAAAGGTATCCAGGCCAGATGCCATCACTACATCCTGCGGCAAGGAGTTCCACAAACTGACCACACGCTGAGTAAAGAAACATTTTCTTTTGTCTGTCCTAACCCTCCCAACACTCAATTTTAGTGGATGTCCCCTGGTTCTGGTGTTATGTGAGTGTAAAGAGCATCTCTCTATCCACTTTATCCTTCCCATGCATAATTTTGTATGTCTCAATCATGTCCCCCATCAGGCGTCTCTTTTCTAGGCTGAAGAGGCCCAAACACTGTAGCCTTTCCTCATCAGGAAGGTGCCCCAGCCCAGTAATCATCTTAGTCGCTCTCTTTTGCACCCTTTCTATTTCCACTATGTCCTTTTTGAGATGTGGCAACCAGAACTGGACACAATACTCCAGGTGTGGCCTTACCATCGATTTGTACAACGGCATTATAATATTAGCCGTTTTGTTCTCAATACCTTTTTTAATGCTCCCAAGCATAGAATTGGCCTTCTTCACTGCCGCCGCACATTGGGTCGACACTTTCATCGATCTGTCCACCACCACCCCAAGATCTCTCTCCTGATCTGTCACAGACAGCTCAGAACCCATTAGCCTATATGTGAAGTTTTGATTTTTTGCCCCAATGTGCATGACTTTACACTTACATTGAAATGCATCAGCCATTACACAAAGATTGTTGTCTCTCTTCTGCTGGCCAGAAAGGTCAGACAACAAGAATTACAACCCATTGGAATGTAGTACCTTTGCAGACAGAATGGCGCCTTATCAAGCTGATGAAATGCAGCTGTGGATCTCCAGTTGGGAGGGGTAAGAACCAAGAGGGCTAGCAACCAGGCCCACTTCCAGAAGGTTCTGTCCTCAAAAGTTTCTGATTGTCAGTCTAAATAAGTATGAAGTCACCTCAGTACTATTAGCATAAGAAGTATAATAATGAATGCCCCAAAGGGTGTGTCCGGCCCTTCTTGGACAGAGGTTTTGGGTGCAACATCCTACAAGCTGTGAGCTCCATTGTCCAACATGGGCATCTGGCCTCACAGGTAGCCTGGAGCTAAAAGATCTACAAGAAGCTGACCCAGGTGAGAGATAGGGATTAATAGAGATAGCCAGCTATTGGGCCTTGCATCTCCCTGAGTTGCTCCCGTGAGAAGCCACCAAAGCTGAACCCAAATCAAGGACCTGTCGTGAATATGAACATGTAAGGCCTTGGTTAGCATGTGGAGCCTGAACCCTAGCTGCAGGAATGTGAGTAAACAAACACAAAGATTGTTGTCTCTCCTCTGCTGGCCAGAAAGGACAGACAACAAGAATTACAACCCATTGGAATGTAGCACCTTAGCCTGGAGCTAAAAGATCTACAAGAAGCTGACCCAGGTGAGAGATAAGGATTAATAGAGATAGCCAGCTAGCTTTGTTATTTTATTGCTGATATGTTTCCTAGATGTTTATGCCTCTAGCATTTGCTGCCTTATGTAACCTTATGTATTTAATAAACTAAAATCTCTTTTACTAAGTTGTTTCATTGTCTGTTGGGGACAAAAGTTCAGAATCCTGCCTAGCCGTTCAGCAAGCTGCCAAGTGCTCATTGAGGTCTAGTAACTTGAGGACTGAAGCTTTAATTGGAGAAAGCGCTCAGTGCCTGCAAGGGATAGAATTAAGCCTAGAGGCTCTCAGTGTCCCTGGACTGAGGCACTGGCACATACAGGGTGGTGGCAGTACAACTGAACAGGGGGCCTTGAGGGTCCTAGGGTTTGAGAACCAAGAACTCTGAGCACCCCAAACCCCCCTAAGTTTGCGACAGCCCATTACTTTATTCAACTGATTTTAATAGTTTTTAATCATTGCTCTTTGATATTTTATACATATTTAAACTGTGTCAGTGGCAAACCTGCCCCCATGGTGCCCCGGGGGAAAGGTCCATGACAGTGCCCCCCCCACGAAGCCGCCCCCCCACCTACGTTCCCCACCTGGAACGTGATGGAGCCTCGCACAACTCAAAGACCAAATGGGGAAGCATTCTGAGGCTTCCCCATGGTCTCACACTGGGCTTCCTGAAAACTGGAAGCACAGTTGCCAACTGTGTCAGGAACCTCAAGAGGCTTCCTGTGCAGTCCTAGGGGTGTATAAGGCTTCATGCCCAGGGCATTTGCCCCTTTTGTACAACAGCAGGTCCGCTGCTGAACTGTGTAGTAGCCTAATCTTAAGCAGCGCTGGGGCAGCAGCTCCACATCGCCTGCGGTGTATCCAGCACTGGGATCGAGTAGGCTGGATCTCCTTGGGTAAGGGGACATTTGTTCCCTTACCCTGTGTAAAGAGAGCACCAGCCTGCTCAATGTGGCTACGCAGATCGGTACCAGCAAAATTGCTGGCACAAGTCCAAGAAGACTGACTCAGACTTTCAAGCCTAGGAGAGGGAATAGGATTTGGCAGAGGACAGCCGACCCCACCCCCCTCCTGGGCCTGAACTAACCCCCTCTGCCCTCTGCCCTCCACCCTCCTCTGCACTACCCAGCAACTACTCCTCTGCACTACTTGTTGGGCACTGATCCTGGATTATTTATGGCATGTTTGCCACACCGGTGCAGTGGTTGCTGCGCCAGCATAATTTGCTTTAAGGACCTTAGAGTGGAAAGGTGGGGTGTAGCATTATGAAAGAGTGCTTAAATGCCAACCTCACTCTTAATCTACAGGATCCCACTCATCACCCAAAGAGCTCAGTGGACCTACTCCACAACTGTATAATAACCCATTTTTACTCCATTTTAACCATATGTAACTTTTTATTCATCATGTTCAGAAGTGACCATTGAAATGAGCGTTGTTGATAAATAAAATTTGGGGGACAGGGAAAGGTGGAAGGTTTGAGCAGGAACTATTGCGGTACAATGGCAGCAGAACAATTGGAAAGCACGATTTCAGCACACACACACACACACCACCACCAGAAAGTTAGGGGGCACTTCCCTTACCCCCAATTTATCCGACCCACCCCTTCATGCCATGGGGTAGAGCAAAACAGAGAGAAGAATACAGCAAGGTTATGCTTGAGAGGACAGACTGATTTTGCTGGATCTCACTCCTCCACCTCAAATAAAGGCTCATCTAGGATAGGGAAGAAGAGGCATGGAGGTGGGGTGGAGAAACATTTTGGAGAAATTTCAAATTTAACATTGAAGCATACTTTTCTAACTTCATCCATAGCCATTATTTTTACCCCAGTTTGGGTGGAATCAAGTGTTAATACGATAAAGTGCAGTTCACAGCCTTGATATGATGAAGTTTGAAAAATAACAGGTGTAGGAAGGATTTTGTAGCACAGGAAGAGACTTGTGGGATTTAGGGGAGGTTTAGGCAGCGGTTGGCAGCTGATGTTGCGAACCACAACAAAGTTAGATCTTGTGGGATCTGGAACTTTGTATTAGGCAGAGAAGATTGGTGGAGGATGTGGGTCAGTAAGGTTCCCTACGCAATCTGCGGGTTGGTACAGTGGGCACCCTACACAGTCAAGCGGTAATTGGGGTGGAGTTGGGGACGCACATCCCAGATGATGGTAAGAAGTTGGCGCAGGACCCGATCTTTGCCCCGAGCTTGTCCTCCCTGCATTGCCTGAAGTTTCTTGCGTGTTTGGGCCTCCACTTCAGCAGACAAGTTCCCCTGTGAACCCAGGGCCTGGGGAAGAAAAGAGCATGATTATTACAAAATTATTAGTGCTTATGAAATGGCCTCCCCACCTGAAAGCACCCAGAGGGGAATCATGTCTATCCTGAAACTATAGCAGTATACCCTGCCTGTCCAAATATCCTGCTATGTTCCAAAGGCTCAGGATGGATTACAGTAAATCCTTATCTGCTCCACAGTCCTGAAAATTGAGAAAGACAGTGATTTTCCCAAGACCCAGAGAGCTTGTTTTGTGGCCAAACTGAACTTTGTCCTGCTACATCCAAAACATCAATACAACACTTGCTCAGGAAGGAGTCACGCTGAAGAATCTTTCCCATACCACAAATGCCAGCCTGATCCCCCAAATCCCATTGCTAACTGGAGAGAAAGCTATGACGTTTGCCCTACAGCAGTGGTTCTCACAAATTTAGCACCCACTTTTCAGAATGAGAATCTGTCAAGACCCACCAGAAGTGCTGTCATGACCAGAAGTGACATCATCAAGCAGGAAAATTTCTAACAACCCTAGGCTGCGATCCTACCCACACTTACCCAGAAGTAAGTTCCATTGACTACCATAGTTAAAAGAATACAAATAGTAGCTTGTTAAAAGTGCAGGTCTGTAACATTTCCCCAAATGCAGTCACATACCATGGTAGTATCAAGTCTAATATATTAAATAAAATATTGAAGGAATGGGGACCCACCTGAAATTGGCTCGCGACCCTCTTAGTGGGTCCTGACCCACAAACACTGCCCTACAATGAGTCACCCTTTTTCTTCTCTGCTCCTAATGCCTCTTCATGACATTCAAAATTATGACATTCATGGCCTTCAAATTCCCATAATGCCCCCAATAATACCTTGTTGAAGCCTCTCCCCTCTACTCTCCCATCCTGTTTCATCCCAGCATCCTTTCTCTACTTGCAGGGAATCCCAGCAAGGCACTCAGGGCCCTCCGTCTCACCGCCTGCTGCTTCTGCTGGAACTCCCTCTCTCGCTCCAAGCGGTATTGCTCAATTTCAGCCTGGGCTTCTTCCTTGGCCTGCTTCAGCCGCCGCGCTTTCCCTGGGATGAGGAGATGACAACACAGACACACATAGAAGGACAAATGGAGACACAACCTTCTCAGTACCTTCTTCTTGCCCCCCCAGCAGTCCTAGCCCCAGCTCCCATTCCCCTCTGTTGCAACCTGAACAACACCAGAATGATCTTCCCATGCAGCCCTCCCTGCTCCATTCTGGTCTGCTAAAGCCTTCCCCAGATAATAGGAGGTCTCGCTCACGTTTCCGGGCCTCCGCCACCTTTTCTGCAGCCCTTTTCTCAGCCTGCAGCAACTGCTGGATTCCTTGGGTTTGGCTGGCCATGGTTCTCTAGCAATGATGCTCAAAACAGCTAAGCCTGCTGCATCCGCTGAGTGGGTACCACATCCTGGCAAAGCAACTCCAGGTCCTAGTGCCCCTCCTTTCCTAGTTTCTATCAGTATTCTGATACAAGAACCTATCATGGGTTACTAGATGCAACAGCGGACATGGTTTTCCGGTACTTTTAATACAGAAAAATACAATATATTTTCTGTATAGCAATGATGTGAACCATATAGCAATGATGTAATCTTTCTGCCTCCAAAAGGCAGGTCATAAGAACATAAGAACATAAGAACAGCCCCACTGGATCAGGCCATAGGCCCATCTAGTCCAGCTTCCTGTATCTCACAGCGGCCCACCAAATGCCCCAGGGAGCACACCAGATAACAAGAGACCTCATCCTGTTGCCCTCTCTTGCATCTGGCATTCTGACATAACCCATTTCTAAAATCAGGAGGTTGCGCATACACATCATGGCTTGTAGCCCATAATGGATTTTTCCTCCAGAAACTTGTCCAATCCCCTTTTAAAGGCATCTAGGCTAGACGCCAGCACCACATCCTGTGGCAAGGAGTTCCACAGACCGACCACACGCTGAGTAAAGAAATATTTTCTTTTGTCTGTCCTAACCTGCCCAACACTCAATTTTAGTGGATGTCCCCTGGTTCTGGTATTATGTGAGAGTGTAAAGAGCATCTCCCTATCCACTCTGTCTATCCCCTGCATAATTTTGTATGTCTCAATCATGTCCCCCCTCAGGCGTCTCTTTTCTAGGCTGAAGAGGCCCAAACACCATAGCCTTTCCTCATCAGGAAGGTGCCCCAGCCCCGTAATCATCTTCGTCGCTCTCTTTTGCACCTTTTCCATTTCCACTATGTCTTTTTTGAGATGCGGCGACCAGAACTGGACACAATACTCCAGGTGTGGCCTTACCATCGATTTGTACAACGGCATTATAATACTAGCCGTTTTGTTCTCAATACCCTTCCTAATGATCCCAAGCATAGAATTGGCCTTCTTCACTGCTGCCGCACATTGGGTCGACACTTTCATCGACCTGTCCACCACCACCCCAAGATCTCTCTCCTGATCTGTCACAGACAGCTCAGAACCCATCAGCCTATATCTAAAGTTTTGATTTTTTGCCCCAATGTGCATGACTTTACACTTACTGACATTGAAGCGCATCTGCCATTTTGCTGCCCATTCTGCCAGTCTGGAGAGATCCTTCTGGAGCTCCTCACAATCACTTCTGGTCTTCACCCCTCGGAAAAGTTTGGTGTCGTCTGCAAACTTAGCCACTTCACTGCTCAACCCTGTCTCCAGGTCATTTATGAAGAGGTTGAAAAGCACCTGTCCCAGGACAGATCCTTGGGGCACACCACTTTTCACTTCTCTCCATTGTGAAAATTGCCCATTGACACCCACTCTCTGCTTCCTGGCCTCCAACCAGTTCTCAATCCATGAGAGGACCTGTCCTCTAATTCCCTGATTGTGGAGTTTTTTTAGTAGCCTTTGGTGAGGGACCGTGTCAAACGCCTTCTGAAAGTCCAGATATATAATGTCCACGGGTTCTCCCACATCCACATGCCTGTTGACCTTTTCAAAGAATTCTATAAGGTTTGTGAGGCAAGACTTACCCTTACAGAAGCCATGCTGACTCTCCCTCAGCAAGGCCTGTTCGTCTATGTGTTTTGAGATCCTATCTTTGATGAGGCATTCCACCATCTCACCCGGTATGGATGTTAGGCTGACCGGCCTATAGTTTCCCGGGTCCCCCCTCTTTCCCTTTTTAAAAATAGGTGTGACATTTGCTATCCTCCAATCTTCTGGCACCGTGGCCGTTTTGAGGGACAAGTTGCATACCTTAGTCAAGAGATCTGCAACTTCATTCTTCAATTCCTTAATAACTCTTGGGTGAATGCCATCAGGGACCGGTGACTTATTGATCTTTAATTTATCAATGAGGTCTGAAACATCTTCTCTTTTAACCTCTATCTGACTTAACTCCTCGGTCAGGAGGGGCCGTTCGGGCAGCGGTATCTGCCCAAGGTCTTCTGCCGTGAAGACAGATGCAAAGAACTCATTTAATTTCTCTGCCATCTCTAAGTCTCCTTTTATCTCACCTTTCTCTCCCTCACCATCCAGAAGGCCAACCGCTTCTCTGGCGGGTTTCCTGCTTCTAACATATTTGAAGAAGCTTTTATTATTCCCCTTAATGTTGCTGGCCATGCGTTCCTCATAGTCTCGCTTGGCCTCCCGTATCACCTTTTTACATTTCTTTTGCCACAGTTTATGTTCCTTTTTATTCTCCTCATTAGGGCAAGACTTCCATTTACGGAAGGAAGCTTCCTTGCCCTTCACAGCCGCTCTAACTTGGCTGGTTAGCCATGCGGGCACCCTCCTGGATTTAGTGGAACCCTTCTTTCTTTGCGGTATACACCTCTGCTGGGCCTCTATTACTGTTGTTTTAAGCAGCCTCCATGCACTCTGGAGAGATTGGACTCTTTTTTTTTTCTGAGCTGTCTGTGACAGATCACGAGAGAGATCTTGGGGTGGTGGTGGACAGGTCGATGAAAGTGTCGACCCAATGTGCGGCGGCAGTGAAGAAGGCCAATTCTATGCTTGGAATCATTAGGAGGGGTATTGAGAACAAAACGGCTAGTATTATAATGCCTTTGTACAAATCGATGGTAAGGCCACACCTGGAGTATTGTGTCCAGTTCTGGTCGCCGCATCTCAAAAAAGACATAGTGGAAATGGAAAAGGTGCAAAAGAGAGCGACTAAGATGATTACAGGGCTGGGGCACCTTCCTTATGAGGAAAGGCTACGGTGTTTGGGCCTCTTCAGCCTAGAAAAGAGACGCCTGATGGGGGACATGATTGAGACATACAAAATTATGCAGGGGATGGACAGAGTGGAGAGAGAGATGCTCTTTACACTCTTACATAATACCAGAACCAGGGGACATCCACTAAAATTGAGTGTTGGGCGGGTTAGGACAGACAAAAGAAAATATTTCTTTACTCAGCGTGTGGTCGGTCTGTGGAACTCCTTGCCACAGGATGTGGTGCTGGCGTCTGGCCTAGACACCTTTAAAAGGGGATTAGACAAGTTTCTGGAGGAAAAATCCATTACGGGGCACAAGCCATGATGTGTATGTGCAACCTCCTGATTTTAGAAATGGGTTATGTCAGAATGCCAATGCAAGGGAGGGCACCAGGATGAGGTCTCTTGTTATCTGGTGTGCTCCCTGGGGCATTTAGTGGGCCGCTGTGAGATACAGGAAGCTGGACTAGATGGGCCTATGGCCTGATCCAGTGGGGCTGTTCTTATGTTCTTATGTTCTTATTTATTAAAGAAGAGGAAGGTCCTCCTTCCTCTTCTTCTATCAATGCTTGAGAGTAATTCACGCACCCTGCTGTGAGTGCCCAGAGGCAACATAGGAGAGGGCTTCTCCTGTACTGTTTACTGATGAAAAATGTATATCGGGAAGGCCCAGCTGATTGTGTCAGAGGGCTGAAAGGATGAGAAAAGTTGTTCCTGCCACAACACCCTCTTCTGTTAGTAAAGATCTGGAGCAGGCTTTAGTCCCTCCTGCATCTGGTCATCCCATCCTAAATCATAGTCCCTTTTACCACTTCTCCTTCCTCCATCCCAGGGCTTCTCTCTCTGGCTGAACTCAAATCCCAGAGCCAGTGTGGATTAGTAGATAAAAACTAAACTGGAGTCTTGTTAAAATTGTCACCTTATGAACCTGTCAGTTGACCTTTGCAAAGTTGCTTTAATCTGCAATTTAAAATGCAGATTAAATTGACCTAATTCACCACGTTTTTTTCGAGGACACAAAAGATGACACAAAAGTCTTGTACGCATGTCAAGCATTTGGACCAGTTAGTCCAATTAGTAAAATGCAGATTGCAAGCTTAGAAGCGCATTGAACTCTTTGGTTCAAGGGAAAAAATAAGTAATTTTTTTCCTTTTAAAATTATTATTTCATATTCATACCCCTCCCTTTTTGCCTGACAACAGACTTTCAAGGCAGTTGGCAATGAAAGAAAATTAATAAATAATGTCTTTTTTTAAAAGATGACCAATGATGGCTTGGGCAGATGATGATGTAAATCTTGGCCTCAGATGTTACTGCTGCTGCTTCACTGTCCTTCACATATTCCTTGATTATGGAGAGAATCGTCCTCACTCAGTGTGTTACCTAGCAACCTATCTAACAACCAGCTTCAGGTAGCATCACTTGTTTATGGACTTGTGAGGCTCAGCATCTCCTCACCTGGGCAGCTGGACGGTCTGCAGCTCTTAGATTTTCCAGATGGCACACACAACTGATCATTGAAAATGTGTGTGTGGTCTCTCTCTTTCTCGCTCTCTCACACACACACCTTAGAGGTTATTACTGCTGCTGAATATGAACTCTAGAGGTTGTCGATCAATAAATAATTTTTAGTGAGTTATTAACTTGCCTTTTAAAATGATTACATTTAAAGAAAGTTGCATATCAACAGAACCACAACAACCTAAGGGCGCAATCCTAACCCACTTTCCAGCACTGACATAAAGGCAATGCAACTCTGAGGTAAGGGAACAAACATTGCTTTACCTTGAGGAAGCCACCATGACTGCCCCCCAACTGCAGGATGCAGCACATGCCCTACTGGTACAGCTATGCCAGCGCTGGAAAGTTGGTTAGGATTGCGCCCGAAGATACTGAACAAAGCCAGAGGGCCAAATGACATGCCATGTTAAATATGTGCTATGGAGCTGCAAGCAGGATTGTAAAACTGCTTTTACAAAGGGGGAGCCCTTTGCCACTGATTCAGATGAGATGACGCTATTTGACCATGGAGGAAAGCTCCCTTTGCTACCAGTAGTCAAAGGGGGGGGGGGGAGTTCAGATTGGAACTATAATGGACTGCAGACCAGATCAATATCCCCTCCCATCCCAGCATGTGCTATAATACATATAAGGGAAAAACAAACTCACAGCTGCATAGCGTATGTTTAATGTAATGTGTGGCTTATCCCTGAAATCTCTTACTATATAATAAACATTAGAAAAGACCAAAAGACCATAATTAATACAGTATTTTGTTTTTATCCCTTGTCTAAGCACACTAGAATCAAAACAGGTTCCCAAAAACTGTTGAACGAGGCTCTGAGCAATAAATCAGCTGAAGTTATATTTACTGGAGGTACTGATAAAAGCAGTGCAACCTAATGTGTACTTTGCATCCTGGGCACAAGTTGTTTTTCTTCCAAGAATTGCTTGCAGTGATGTAAGTTGTTAAACAACTGATGTCTGGAGCTTGATGCAACACCCAACACTAACCTGTGTGTCCTGCTTCTATTGGTTGTTCCGTTGTCAAGATTACACACATATCTACTTCAGGAATTCCAAAGAGAGTCAAGCTGCTGAGCAACAACAGAGCTGCACCGGAGGCCCTACAACACTGTGATCGTCAGTTTTAAAAAACCCTGAAATATGATGTCCATTTCAGCCTGGTGGTGCAGCTTAGACACCCTTGCAATTTTAAAACAATGACAAGTCACGCTATGAAGTGAACTCAATTTACAGAAATCATGCCCACAAGGTGTGGTGATGGTCACGGGCTTCGTAAAAAGGATGAGAAAGATGAATAGAATATTATTTTATTGGTAGCAATTGGCCATAATATACCCTCTATATTCAAAGGCCATAAGCTGGAGACAAACAAGAAGGGATGGCTAACTCCATCGAGGTCCATTGTGAGCTTCTAGAGCAGTGTTTCCCAAACTGTGGGTCGTGAGCTGATTTTTGGTGGGTTGCGAAAAGTTTTTGAAATATTTTTTTAAAAACCACTTTGTAAGTACCCTTTGCCCAGTTTGCTGAAGAAAATCATGAGCTGGGACACTAACCTGTAGTATAATTCATAATCCCAAATTAAAATGTCATATTTTTTTCATTTCTTCTAGTAATTAGCATGCCATAGATCCCATGCATGTGAACCCAGTTTCAGCCTTCTGCCTGGCCTGGAAGTCCCAAACCATGCATCTTGCTCTCCAGTTCAGCTTTCTGGGTACCCTGGAATGACTGTAAAGGTTTGAGGGAAACAGTCCTTGAACATTTCTAGAGAGAGTCTAGCAAATTTCTACACATATATACTATATGTAAGGTTTCTAGCAGACTCAGGAGCACAGATCCCCAAATAATAATTTATTTTTATTATTATTAATTAATGAAATATTCTCTCTCTCTCTGTTTGTCTAGTAGGTCATGACAGATACAGGAAGATACATGATAGATACAGGAAGCTGGACTAGATGGGCCTATGGCCTGATCCAGCGGGGCTGTTCTTATGTTCTTAGATTGTCATTTTTAAAAGTGGGTCCCAGTGCTAAAAAGTTTGGGAAGTACAGTTGTAGAGGCATCTAGTTGGCTAGATGGACCCTTGATCTGTTCCAGCAGGGCAATTCTTCATACTCTTGGCCCATTTTAAAAAATGGAGATAATATGTAAAGGTGCATTAATTTATTTATTTATTACAAATCTTTACAGTTTTCTTCATTGGATCCTGCTGGTAAGAAAGACAACCAAACTGGACAAGCATTTGCTTCTTGTCAGCAAACTCAGCCTCCCAACTTTCTCCTTTCACCCTCGCCAACTCACCTTCTACCCGGCCTCCAGAAGTCTTCATCCCCCTAGAAATTCAATAGCAGCATCAAAAGTCAGGAGTGTTTCCGAGGTAGAATGGCGGCCCCAGCATCACTGTGAGGAAATGGCGAGGGAAAGGGCTGGGCTCATATTGCACGCTGAGTAGCCATATTGGGAGTAAGGGCATGACTAGAGGACAGGCTCACAGCCCCCAAGGTCCACACCTGCTATTGCATGACCTCTCTCAGTGTCCTTCCATTCACATCATTCAGCCTCTCCCCATCAGCTCTGCTGATTTCCCCCCAGCTTCAGTGCAGGTTCTTTTCTATCCTAGCCCTGCAGTCACAGGGTTCAAGTGGTTAAAGGCACACAGGGAGGGAGCTGGTTGATGACATAAGTGTGGTCAGAGCTGTCCATTGATGCTAATCTTAGCCACTGAGATGCTCTCCGTGGAAAAAACCCGCCCTTTCTCGTAAATGACAAAGAGGCTGTGGGAGTCCTCTGGAGCTGGTCCATCCAACGCTGTCATGGAGGAGTAGCCACTGGCTCCGCCCCAGATCTGCAAGGGCTCTTTCCACCATGAAGAGCCATTGGTGAAACTCCAGCGCAAAGTCATGTTGACCCCTGGGTTGGAGAAAGGAGAAAAAATGGGACCAGAGTCATATTGGGTTATCCTGGTGAAGTGTATAGGGCCTCATTTATTTTTAAGTTTTGGTATTTTGTCACCATCTTTGTGGCACCCTTCGTATTTTCTGCAATGATTTTGTAACCAAAGCAGACTGCTTGCCCTCCCATGACATATACCATGTGAACAAAAATATGCACATTTGATTAATTTGCGTGATTTATATAGGCTTCAGAATGCCCACTGTCCAAAGTTCTACAACTTCAGGCAACTTTGTTGCACCCTTACTGATGTCCGACCTTATGGGTTTCCACTCATTCTCTGGGCACAATAGAGGCTTTAAATATCTGTTTAATTTCTTCCTTGCAGCACACATGTACAGCAATACCTTGACTTTCATCCACTTGACCTTGCTGTTTCAGCCATTTTCAATTATAACCACATTTCAAATTTCATCCATGTGCTTTCCTCTTTCATCCAGTTTCACCCAACCTTCCACAATGTTCATCAATGTTCTTATGTTTATTTTTTCTTTTATTTCTGTTTATTTGGGTATTTGCATGTGTTACATAGTTATTTACATTTTTTGCTGGCCAAAATAAATTTGCAAGCTAAATAAGGCTATGCTTTGACATTCACTCATTTTTTATTTTTGTCCACGCTCTGGTTCCTAACCAGATGAAAGTGCAAGGTATTGCTGTATCTCTGGTAGTATGCAAGCATTCGCTGACACATGGTTTGGAAAAGACTGGGCTACCAAATAACCCCATAATCTTTTTCAGTTCCCTCCCTTCCAAAATATTAACTGTGATAGCTAAAAAGTTACACAGATTTACTCTTGCACACTTTGTTATAGGCACAAAGTTCTCCATTTGCTTATTTTAATCTTATTATACGGTTGAACCAGTTGAATCTTATTATACAGTTGAAAAGTTGAGAGACAACCCCCTCCCCAGCCTGTTATGTCCCTGACCCACAGAGGCCTTGATTGATCCATAGCCACATGCAGCCCATTCTCTCTCTCTCTCTCTCTCTCTCTCTCTGATTTCTCACTCACGTTGTTTCTCATGGGCTGGGTTGCTGAAGAAGACAAGGCCAGATTTGACCAGGGCCCCTGCAGCCACAGCTGGGTCCACCAAGGTCTCGTCAAAGGTCACGTTCTCCAGTGGGAGGGTGTCGCACGCATCAGAGCTGCGCACCACAATGCGGCAACTGCAGTGGTAGAAGTTCTGGTTCCTGGCGTTGATCACCACGGAGCCATCTGGCAGCTCATAGGGCTAGAAAATAATGGATGGAATAGACAGATCTGGGAAATAGAAAGGTTTCCTTGGCCTGAGTTGGGTGCACCACTCCTCTCCCCACTGCTTCCTCACACCACTTAGGATTTCCAAAGGATAAAGGAAGAGAAAAGCCACTGTCAGATGAGACTGATCTGAAATCTTGCATTCGAGAAGTTGAGAATCCATAAGCAGGGCACTAGAATCTGAGGCTGGGCGTCTGTAGGATATTAAAGTCCCTCCCTTGATTTTAAAAGTTGCATCTCTAATACAAGGTGTCCTGTGCTTCGTACTCCCACCTCACAGCAGTACTCATGTGCTCTGATAGCAAGAAATGCTTCCACATAACACGGAACTGCTCTTTCCCCCCCTCTGTGCTGCCAACAGCAATACAGCAAAGTGTCCACGCTCAGGATCACACCCACCTGGCATTCGTCAGGGTTGAAGTCACTGGGAAGCTTCACCCCACCATAAGGGATCCCATGCAGGGGCTGCCGCCCATATCGCCAGTTCGAGCCATGGTCGTCACTGAGGAGGCACAAGATTCCATCCCGGGATATCGTCCCATGACCACAAACGATCAAACGCCCCTTCTTGGGCTCATAACGTTTCTGCATCCCAGAAGTAATCAGGAAAAAAAAAAATTAAGCTGGTTTAGTTCCTCTTTCCTGCTGATGCTCATCACTCCTCTAACCTCTATCCCAGTGATTTTCAACCTTTTTTTCATCTCATGGCATATTGGGAAGGCACAAAAATGGTCCAAGACACACCAACAATTTTTTGATAATTGACAAGTTTTTTGACCACACTGCTGGTAAGGGGCTCACATTCCCCAGGTGACCCTACTAATAAATGACCCTCTCCCAAATTCCTGTGGCACACCTGGAGACCATTCACAGCACACCAGTGTGTCATAGAACAGTGGTTGAAAATGGCTGCTCTATCCCCATGGGAATGTCTTCTCCAAATATAAGACTATCTCATCATTGTAAAAAGGGACTTTTTTGCTCCTATTCGGTTTGCTGAGTGAGGTGGCATCTGGGAACTATGGGCTTTTTAGCAGCAGCCCCAGTTTTACAAAATCCCCTTCTGAGTGGAACTTGAAGATGCCTAACTCCGTTAGATTTCAGAAATGAGATCAAGGTCTTCCTTCTGGGGAAGGCTTTTAATTGATTACCAGAGTGACTTCCAGCCCAATTTACTATAACTCCCTGTGTTGCATGGTACAAATGCGGTGCCTGCTGCATCCTGCTGGGGGTTTTTGGCCTCCTGCTGACCTGTGGGTCTATTTGGACCTGTGCCAGCAATGTCACGGGTGCAAACCTACATGAACCCCTGAAGGCAACTACTGAGCCCAGGAAGGAGGTCCATTAGACACTGCTGCGGCTGAAACTGGCCCCTTCCCAGTCCTGATCTGCCCTCCTCCCCTCTATCGCTGTCTTGTTCCACCTACCCCCTCACCTCCTTCCCACCCCATAAATGATCTTACCTAGCCAGTGAGCTGGCACATGGAGCCAGCCACTCACGCTTGCAGCAGAGGCCATCCCGTGTGCTCCAGCATGTCACCTTTTGCAGTAGCAGGAAAGCACCTAGCGCTGCCAGAATGGTCTTACCAGTGGCTCTAGGCACTGTTAGGATTGGGGCCTTAGATGTGCAATTGACTTGGTGAGCTGGTGTAGTGTACTAGTGACTAAGGCTGAAAAACCTCGGTACACATATTTGACCGTAAGTTTTGGACTTACATTCAAGTAAACTTTTATTGGCTTGGACTGCCTGAGCCTGGGGCAGTCCAAGGTAGTGCCATAAATCAGGCAGTGCCTGTTCTAATCTCATCTCTGCCATGAACACACTAGGTGGCCATAAGCAAGTCACTCCCTCTCAGAATCAGCCCCCCCCATTTCAAAAATGGAGGTAATATTACTGACTTACATTATGGGGTTGTAAGGATTACAAGACAATACACACAACCCTGTTTTTATGAAAAGTGGCAAATAACTAAGCAAATGCCATCCCTATATCTGGCATGGGCAAGCTCACCTGGATGCCATAGCCTGGTCCAGGGGCAAACATGGTTGTGCCAACCTCCTCAGAGAGGTTCCGAGGGACGCTCCACGTGAGCCCGTCGTCACGGCTGCGAATGATCATGGTGCTGGCAGTTGAGCACTGCTTGTAGTGGGCGCAGAGGGAATACACTAGGAACACAATGTCCTTTTCTGAATCCACCACCACCGCCCCAAGGTTCAGCCCGTCTACCAGGGAACCATCATCGACAATAAAGGATGTTGGACTCCAAGTAGCACCTGAGAAAGGCAAGCAGACAACGTCATGTTGCAGTGGCCTTTTTTGACAACTTGCAGGTCTGGGCCAAGGTAGGCCTCAAAGTAATCCAGGCAGGTGCCTGGGGCTTTGGCACTGCCCCTGACTGGCCACAGTCATTTGCAAGGCCTCCCAGACTCCTCCCCAAACGTGACAATCTTAGCCTGAAAGCAACCTCATCAACGAGGCACCTCTGTTCATGTGGTCAACAAAGAATCTCTTGACATTGGGAAGGAGCAAGTGTGTATACATGACTGCTGCTAAACAACCTCCCACCTTCATCTGGACTGTGTTGCCAGCTCCTTGTGCCCCGTCCTTTTAACACCAGCTTTACTGGTAGACAGCAGCAAGTGACTGTGCTTGTATCGCCAAACTGCGAACAACTTTACAGCTGATTTCTGCTGGTGTTCAAGCTGACGTTAAAGGCAAAGGTGTGAGCTGGAAAGAGTCTTTCCCATCAGCTGGCAGAGAACACAATTCATTCATCAGTTCTCCAAAGCACTCTGTTCACTGGAACTTCCTTGGAGAATGTAATAAACAGGCCTAGGGGCCCTTTGCATGCGAAAAAGGCTCCTTCTGTTCTCAGAGGGAGTTTAATGCTCTGCATAACTCTGGACTCCATCCTATGTTTATGAGATTTTAACTGTTCTGTTATTCCCTGACTCATCAGGGATAGAGGTCAGGAGAGTACATGTCCGACCATTCTTTATTTCTTTTAAAAGATAAAAACATAAGAACATAAGAAGAGCGTCACTGGATCAGGCCAAAGGCCCATCAAGTGTAGCTTCCTGTATCTCACAGCGGCCCACCAGATGCCTCAGGGAGCACATAAGACAATAAGAGACCTGCATCTTGGTGCCCTCCTCTGCATCTAGCATTCTGAGGCAGTCTACTTCTAAAACTAGGAGGTTGCATGCACCCATCACAGGACATAAGAACAGCCCCACTGGATCAGGCCATAGGCCCATCTAGTCCAGCTTCCTGTATCTCACAGCGGCCCACCAAATGCCCCAGGGGGCACACAAGACAACAAGAGATCTCCTGTTGCCACTCCCTTGCACCTGACATTCTGAAGTAAAATTTACCTCAGATCCTACCTCCTGCTTTTCCAAGCTCAGAAAAGGAAGTTTCAGGTGCCTGGGAAGCTGACAAAATGGGCCACAATGCCACAGCTTTCAGGACTGGAGAGAGCCAATCCCAGGCCAATACCTGCTATTTACACCTAAGCCATTGTACACTCCCTCAGTCAGTAACTGTTGAGAAGCACATTGTTGAGGGACGCCATGAGGTGATTCCCTTGCTTTGCTTCACTGCTGCTTGTCTCATCACATTGCACCCTTCAGCCACAGGAATGGTGTACGGGCTTCAGCTCCCTGCCTGAGATTACAACTTTTATCTTAGTAACTTTTAACTTATCAACTTTTATCTCACTTCTATTCTCAATGAGGAGGAGGTGAGGAGGTGGAAAGGAGTGTGTGTCAAAAAAAGGGAAGGTAGAAACTTTGGCAGTGCTTCAGAAATCCATTTGACTTGGGCTTGGCTTGGGTGGGAAGAACAAAGCAAAAGTTTTGTGCATGCCTTCCCCTTGCAACCCACAACACTCCTTTCCCACCACACAGCCTCACTCCCAGTGGCGTAGCTAGAGGGGGTGCAAAGCACTAAGTTTTTACAGTGCCTCACCACAGCATGCAAGCAGCTCCTCCCCCTCCCCTTTGGAGCCATTCGGGTGGTGGGAGCAAAATGGAGGCAATGCCTTGATTTTGCTCCCACCACCTGGAATGGCTCCAAAGGGGGGGGGAGGAGCCGCTTGAACAGCGCATACAGGTGCCTGCAAAACCTAGTGTTTTTGCACCCCCTCTAGCTATGCCACTGCTTACTCCGTTTCACTCTCCCAACCCTCGGGAGTGCAAACCTTTGTCCTGCGACCTGCGGAGGGCAATGAATTTTGCTCCAATGTCAGAGGCAGAATGTTTTCTGGCTTCCGCAAAGGCCAAAAGGGTGCCCCGGGGTGTTGCTGTGATGAGAGGGATCCGATACGTGTTCACCTCCCCGATCACGCTGCCGCTCACCCACAGCAACTGCTCCATGGCGATGATGGGCTTCACCTGCAGAGATAAACCCAGGAAGGACTGTTAGACCACAGAAGACAGGGCATCATTCTTGTGGGATCTCAGGAAAACAGGCCGACAAGGGGAGACAACCAGTCCCTAGACCAGCAATTTTCAACCACTGTGCTGTAGCACACTGGTGTGCCGCGAATGGTCCAAAGGTGTGCCGCAAGAGTTTCGAGGAGGGTCATTTATTAATAGGGCCATTGGGGGATGAGAGCCCCCAACCGGCAGCCCAGCATGCTTTGTCAATTGTCAAGAAACAGATAGTGTGCCTTGACCATTTTAGTGCCTTGTCAGTGTGCCATGAGATGAAAACGGTTGAAAATCGCTGTCCTAGACACAGGCTATTTCTGTCTCTTGGAGGGAAGGAATGTTGGCCATTGGCTTTTACATACACGAAGTCCAACCTTATCAAACTTTCCAGCACTGATGCAGCTGTGCCAATGGGGTATGTGAGGCATCCTGTGGTAGGGAGGGGCAGTCACGGGGGCTGGCTCAGAGGCGTCCTAAAGGAACAATTGTTCCCTTACCTTGGGCTGCATTGGTGCTGGAAGTTGGTTAGGACTGGCCCACCAAGTAGCAAAATGCCCATCAGGAGAACAGGCACAAAGCTAGGAAAAGATGACAGTGAGAGTTCAATTGTTTGAGGGTAGACTTCAACCCTCCCCCCTCCAGATATCAGAAAGCCTTCCAGATGTGACCCGAAAGCACTTCTGTTCACATCCTGGTTCCTTTATGAAACAATTGCTTTATGAAAAAATTGCTAGGCAAGATGCCATCACTACTTCCTGTGGCAAGGGGTTCCACAGACTAATTACATGCTAGGTAGAGGAATTATTTGTTTACCCAGCGTGTAATTAATCAGTGGAACTCTTACCACAGGAAGTGGTGATGGCATCTTGCCCAGATGCCTTTAAGAAGGGATTGGACAAATTTCTGGAGGAAAAGTTCATCAAAGGTTCATCAAAGCACCTAGTCATGATAGGTATGTGCAAGGTAGAGGTAGGCTGCCTATGAATGCCAAATGCAGGGGAGGGCACCAGGATGCAGGTTGTGTCTTGTCTAGTGTGTTCCCTGAAGCATTTGATGGGCCACTGTGAGATACAGGAAGCTGGACTAGATGGACCTTTGACCTGATCCAGCGGGGCTCATGTTATTATGTTCTTTCTCTGTCCTGAGAAGGGAGAGCTGCCCATAGAATACAGTGGAAAAATTCAGGGTTTTTGCACAGCTGTGGTTGGGCAGCCACTGCTGCCCAACCCCTGCCATTCCTCTGAGGCCTAATCTCAGACCCATTTTTTCCCACTGCCCCCCCTCCAGACGACACGACCAGACATCACTTCTACTCACATCCTGGAGGTCAAGTGAGTCCTCCACCGGGGATTCGGAACCCACAGTGAGTCAAATCCATGGGTTCCGAAATTGCAGATATAAAGGGCCCATCTGTATTTCTCTAAGCAAAATATTAATTGCTCCTGGGTTTTAGACAAGGGGAGGGCAGACGACTGCAGAGTAAAGAGTCAAGCAAGGTCTTCAGCTATATATAACAGTGGAAGGAGGGATGTTTGGCTTAGAACAAGAGTGTTGCAAGCTGTCTGTGAAATGAACCCTTTCGACAAACAATCCTGTTGATCTTTTGTTCTGATTTGTAACATCCCAGGGTGGCAATCACAGGGAGGAACTCTCCCGGAGTGCAGTGTTTACCAGTTCAATTTACACATATGATTGTTACATACTGTATTTATTTCTCCCACCCACTCACTTCCTACAAAGAAGACAAGTTGATTTTTAGTCTTGCAACAACCCTGTGAAGCAGGTTATGCTGAGAACCCAATTAGGATGATGAGCAAACCATGATCTGATTGTCTGGTTACCATCAAACTTGCAGCAATCATCTTAAACCACACCACAGATACAGAAAAGGGCACATCTGAGCCAAAGTTAATTACTGTATGTTTGAATGTAGGGCAGAAGCACTCTGGTTTTGTCTTGAGGATTTTAATCCAAATTGAGGAAACATCTAAAGAGAAGGTGAAACTCGATGCAGTTTGTTACATACATCTTGTATATTTCCCCTGGTATTGCAGAGTTGCTATTTCTGCAAATCATGTGATCAGAGGTGCTGATGATGAATCATTCTGCAAACTAGTTAAAAGGCATACATCAAACTACCCGAGATCCTGCAGGCTAGTTTTCCATTGTGGTGACAAACCTCGGTCAAGGCTGTACTATCAGACTGTGAGGGTGTGTGAGTGTGTGAACCGAATGCCTCCGCACAAAAAACGATTCTTTTAAACAAGAAACAGAAAGATAAAGGAGAACGGAGGAAGAAACTAAGGAAGATAACGAATCAAGGGCTTAAATCTTAGGGAGCTAAAGGATTTGAAGCTTGCCTTTAACACAGACATGTTGATTTTATTATTTGGTATGGAGGGCAGTAGCATAGCTAGAGGGGGTGCAAAGCACTGAGTTTTGCACAGAGTCTCACCATGGTGAGCAAGCGGTCCCTCCCCTTTGGAGCCATTTCGGGCATGTTTTGCTTCTGCCGCCTGGAATGGCTCTGAAGGAAAGAGCCACTTTCATGATGCATTCAGACACCTGCAAAACTTAGTGCTTTGCACCTCCTCTAGCTACGCCTCTGTACTGCTGACATTATCTGCACACACCTGGGAGCATCTAGACTAGCACTGTCATTATTGAGAGCTCTGTCTAGGAACCGAAGAAGCTTTGGGGTAGCACTGCAATAAGCCCTTCTGCCTTTGGGAACTCCCTCTAGGAACAGACAGTTCTACTCAGGCAAGCGGTCCTCGGACCTTTCCCATTTCCAGAGGAATCTTCTGATGGCAGAAGCCCTAGTCCAGCAATTTTCAACCACTGTGTTGTGGCACACTGGTGTGCCTTGGATGGGCCAGAGGTGTGCCATGGGAATTTGGGGAGTGCCATTTATTAGTAGGGCAATTGGGGGATTTGAGCCCCCTACCAGCACCATGGTGTGCCTTGTCAATGGTAAGAAAAACTGATGGTGTGCTTTGAAAATTTTAGCACCTTGTCAGTGTGCCTTGAGATGAAAAAGGTTCAAAATCTATCTGCAGTGTGCAACCTCCAAAACCCTACAAATGGCAAACTTGAATCCAGCTCACTTATCCATAATCATGGATACACATGATTCAGCATGGATTCACATGAATCCAGCACAATCCATCAGAGCATCATGTAGGAAAATCATTCTGGAGGAAGGGCAGCATTGTAAATCACCAGGCTTTTACTGGGAAGGTCACAGAACCATGGTCACACTGACCTTTAATCTGAAATACAGCATGTGGGGAAAAAACAACAACTTTGTTTAACTGGCACATATACCTAACAAAGGAGCAGAAAGCAATGCAAACTATGGAACTCTTCTTTACAACTAGACTGAGCTCCATACCAGGGAGTTGCTGTGGTGTGATCTATTTGTACAGATCACACGAAACATTGCATAGATCACTGTAAGACATGAGACATGTAAATCAAGCCCACAAGGAGCTGTCTTGTCCATTTGTGGAGTTCTCACTTTTGGAGTTCTCTTTGGTAAGCAACAGAGAGAAACCAAACAAAATTTAGAGAAGTGAAGTCCAGGTGCATTGAGTTGGATTATATCTGTTTATTATATAATATATCCAACATAAAAGGCATGCAGTTTCCTAACCAATTTTGCTAAAGATTGCTCAGTCTGATCTGTGGTTAGTAGTTTTGAGTCTTGCTGAAATCTTCTGTCAAATAAAATCACGCCTATTGTTTGTTGGGCTCTTTGTTTCAGCCTTGGAACTCTGATTTAATCTAAAATGATGCTTGTTCAACACAGGGTGTGTTTGCTCAAGAAGATGCTAATAAAGGGGGATACAAATAAGTTGTGACATGGCAGGGGAGGGAAAAGAAAGTGCACACAAGGAAACCAGTCAGGCCAGTGGCATTGCTAGGGGTGTGTGGGCTGCACAGGGTGATGCACACGGTGGGGGGGGTATGACACAAGTACTCACCAACATTTTTTAAATCTTGTCATTTTCAAATAACACCATTAAATACATCAATCGATGCGTAATTTCATGCCAACTGCAAACAAGCCGCGTTTAAATATTTCTATTCTGTCAAAAGTTATAGCCAAAAAACCAGTGGGGGCGAAGCAGTGTACATTACCAGGCCCACTGCCCAGGGAACTGCCCCACCCACTGCATGGGAGGACATCCATCATAGGGGTGACATGCTGGCCTCCTGCACCGGCTGACACAAACCCTCGTGACACCACTATGTCACTGTTCTGGATAAGCATACTCAGGCAAATGGAGCTGATTTACAGCAACACCTGGAATCTGTCAGCTTCCTTCAGCTTCCTTCAGAGATATTGGCTGGTCATTGTGGTGCACCTCAGGAGTGATTTTCCTTAGCTGCTTGTAGGCAGACAATTGACTAACTGCCTCAGAGCCCAATCCTATCCAATTTTCCAGAACCAGTGCAGTCGCAATGCAACCCCAAGGTAAGGGAACAAATGTTCCCATACCTTAAGGAGGCCTCTGGGACTGCCTCCCCACCACAGGATGCAATGCATGCCCCATTGGCATGGCTGCACCAGCAGTGGAAAATTGGATAGGTTGATGTATTTAATGGTGTTATTTGAAAATGACTAGATTTAAAAAATGTTGGTGAGTACTTGTGGAACAGGACTGGCTCCCCCTTATTTAATTATTTCTTTTATTTTAATTTATTTATAATTATTTATTTTAATTTGATTGATGATGTCACTTCTGGCCATGACCTCACTTCCAAGGGGTCCTGGACAGACTGTCATTCTAAAAAGTGGGTCCCAGTGCTAAAAGTTTGAGAACTGCTGCAATAAGGTGTTAGTAAGTTGACACAGGGGTGTGTGTGTGTGACTCTACAAGTTTTCAAAATCACTAAAATCAGAATTTGGAGGAACAATCCCATCATGTTATATATCAATCAACGGGTAATTTCATGCAGAATGCAACGAAACAAGCCACATTGACATATCTGTGCTCTGTCAAAAGGTTCAGCCAAAAAACCAGTGGGGGTGGGGCGATGGAACCTACATGGGGTGACGCACAGGTCTTCCACACTGGGTGACCCGAATCCTAGTGGTGCCACTGAGTCCAGTACATTGTATCTCACAGTAGTCCACCAGACGCCTCTCGGAGTACACAAGAACAACAAGGTAAGTTTATCCTATTGCCACTCCCTTGCATCTGGCATTCAGAGAGAGGCTCTTTCTAAAACCAAGAGGTTGCATGCAGTCATCATGCCGGTGGAAGATCTCAGGCTATGAACAACAGCATCCTTCTTGCCATAAGTTGGATTGTCAGGTTTCTGACCAGCAGGACCTGTATTTCTGGCTGTACAGGGCTTCTTTTAGGCGGTTAAGTGAACCTGTATAGAGCTGGTGAAGGCAGGGGCAGAGGTTTCTCCACTGATCTATGTTCATTCAGGATCCATATTATAGGAATGTCTGCATTAAGTTCCTGCCTACTATGTATGCTTACCCAGAACAGATGAAAAATGATGTGAGTTGTGGTGTAGCTATCATGAGGCATAACAAAAACAGCATCCCCAATCAATGTTCTTAAAACAGTAAATAACAACAACAAAAGGCTGCAGAGACATATACAGGTAGTCCCTGACTTAAGGACATCCAATGTACAGACACTGCAACTTAAAGATAGCCACATTGTGCTTTCAGGCAGATGCAGTCCAACTGCTCCAATGTTTTTGTGCAAATGCAACAGTGTTGGTTATGGAGACAGAGAGAGAGACACACACTGGTTTTTGAGAGGGAGAGAGAGATGCTGAGCTTTGGAGACGCAAAAGGTGGTGGGTAAAGGAGAGCGAGTGCAATCCTTAATAAAACTGTACTCATGCTCCTCTCCAATGAATACAAATGCAAACTGCAAGTTGTCATAAAAAGTAAAATGCAAATTGTGAAATACAAGGAATACAAACGCAGCTTCCTTCACTCATCTAAGCTGCTCCAAGAACTGTTTTGTCCATTGAACAACAGAAAAAAGCCGTAATACTTTATAGAATTTTGTCTCATAGATGCTCACCTATGCCTTGGAAATGTCTTTGCCTCCTTTATGGAACTCTGAAATGGCAGCACCCCTGCTAATCTAGCCAAAGTGAAGCATATGAAAGACCCACTGATTTCAGCCCAACCAAGTTAAGTGAGGGTTTTGGAAGTCAATGGAGCCTAAAAATGCTTCCTGTGACCAGATCTTCTTGGACATTACGGAAAGGTTCCGATGATTCAAGAACAGAAGGAACGGCTTCTGTACTTCTTCAAAGGTGACTGTTCTCTTCCCTGAAGTGTCTTCTTTTTCAAACAATAACCTCTCCCCCCATCCCCACGATGGAGAATGTTTGAATTGCCTTATGATGCTGAGAGTGAAGTCTAGCATTTAAGATGTTTATTCTAGCCTCACTATTCAATTACTCAGCAGCACACTGCATCATGCCAGGGCTGAATGGCTTCCTTCACATAATTGACCAAAGTAACTGGAGCGAAACGGATGAATTTCACAAACTAAAAACTTGTTCCTGGTGAGGCTGATCCATTCAAAATTGAGCAATTTTATATCTCACAGATTTCAACCACATACGTGACTTTTCTACATAGAAATCAGCTGAGAATTTATTATAAAGACTTGCGGTGTTTGAAAATGGTGGATACAGAAGACACCTGTACTGCCTTTCTGCATAAATGTTCCCAAAGCAGTTTGTATTATATTTAAGAAAAAAAACAAACAAATTGGCATCTTGCCTGAATGCCTTTAAGTGGGGATTGGACAAATTTCTGGAGGAAAAGTTCATTACGGGTTGCAAGACATAGTAGGTATGTGCAAGCTCTTGGTTTTAGAGGCAGGCTGCCTCTGATTGCCAGAGGCAGGGGAGGGCACCGGGATGCAGATTGTGTCTGTTGTCTTGTATGCAACCTGGGGCATTTGGTGAGCCACTGTGAGATACAGGAAGCTGGACGAGATGGGCCTTTGGCCTGATCCAGCAGGGCTCTTATGTTCTTAAGGCAAGCTCATGCAATTATAAACCCATAGCAAACACAGCAACATAAACAGAGCCCAAATGAAAGCTGATTACTTCCTGATCAGAAAGTCTGCTAAGACCATGTCTCCGCAACACCGGTGATGTATGTTCCCTAATGGGAATATAGCAGTGTTGCTCAAGCTGTGGGTTGGGACCCACTAGGTGGGTTGCAATCCAATTTCAGGTGGGTCCCCATTCATTTCAAGGTGTATTTTATTTTGAATACATTGGACTTGTTGCTACTATGGTATGTGACTGTATTTGGAGAGATGTTACAGATGTGTACTTTTAATAGCATAATGTATATGCTTTGAACTATGATAGTCAACGGGGCTTACTCCCAAGTAAGTGTGGAAAGGATTGCAACCTTTGGAATGTTAGGTGTGCACATATACATATATCTGTGTATTATTTAGGTTTATATTCTCTCTGCGGTTCCCGTACAGAGTCTTCACCTACTAAATGTTTATGCCTAATAAAGGTTGACTTGACTTGACCTTTGGAATGTTTGGGGATTTTTTTTTTTTTTACACAAATCAGCAACTGCTTCTTTCTTTTAAATAAATTTTTTAACTTGTAAATATCACAGGGGTGAACTATGCCCCTGCCTTAAATAGAAGACGTAACAGGCCCTGCGTCACCTGGAACACCTCTGCTGGACATCTCTCTGCAGATGTGTTGGTGACAGGGAAGGAAGCTTTCTTCACTGCCATAATAACCATGGAATAGACTTGAAAATGGTCAAACCTGGCATGAGCTTTCCTCCACTATCATTCTAGTTGCCTGCCCAGCACTTCATTGCCTACAGCTCCAAAGTAACCAAGAAGCCATCCTGGCTATGCGACTGGGGAGAGGATGCTCAGCAGCAACTGTGTTGACAGTCCTATATATATTTATTTTATTTATAATGATATTAAAAAGAAAAACAATATTAATACAAAGAAAAAACTACACAGAATATACCTAACAGTGCAGCAAGAGCAAAGCTAAAAATTTCTAATTACTTCCTGCATTTATATTAATGATCTAAATTTCCACTCTTACAAAAGCTACATCTCCAACAGTCCCTCCTGTGACTAATCCAAGCCATTAGTTATTTGATTTTTCTCTGTAAACCGCTTTGTGAAATTTTAGTTGAAAAGCTGTATATAAATACTGTTAATAAATAAAATAAATACATAATCCTAAACTCATTAAATCATAAGTCTCTCTTGCAAAAAGTCAGTAATTGGTTTCCAGTTATTCATAAAGGTTTTTGTTTGATTTCTCTTTAAGTAAAGTCGTAAGTTTATCTATTTCTGCAAAGTCCGTAACTTTTGTCCACCATTCTTCAATCGACAGTAGATCCGTGGTTTCCCAATATTGTGCAAACAGTTCTGACCACTTCCTCACCCCAGAGGAAAGAGAAACCAGAGCCACAGTTGGACCTCAACAGAACTGCCAGCCAACCTCAGAACCACAGGGACTCTATTTAGATCCATAAAGCCCTTGACATCAAGTAAAGCTGATAGGTCTGCCACCCTTGCAGAGGTTAAGAGTTCTGATAAAGAGCTAAACAACACTATCATACCTCAATGCTACTTCCTGCTGAATATCCCTTCCAGCACTACCTAAGCCTAAAAGTGTCAAGAAATTGGCAGGGCATGCTGCATCCTACTGAGAGGACACCTTGTGAACAGGACTGTCAACAAAGCAGACAAAAGTCTGACCTGATTAGTTTTTTTTTTTTTTTTTACTCTGAGGTTAGTTGTCATAAGCAGTAGTGATTGTGACATTTCCAAACCCCTTCAATGGATTTCCCCAACATTTCAGTCTTTTTTTTTTTTAAATAACTGGTACACCTCAGGCAAACAGAGAGATTTTGCCCCACAATCCTCACTTGCAACAGTTGAGTTCCACCCCCCCCCAGCTCCATTAAAAAACAGGTTGGCCCCCATCCCCATGCTTGATCCTTGAGACCACTCTGTGCAAGTATCAGCTTTTTAAAATAATTTCAAGAGTTATTATTAGTTACGTTCCTGTTTCACCCTCCCTCCCTCCCAGGAGCTCAAGGTGACATACCTCTACAAGGTCCTCCCCCCCTCCATATTTCTTTCTCAGGAGGGAAAGGGCAGGAGGTCTGGTCTAGAGGGTAGAGCCTCCATTTGCCTGAAGATTAACATCCACAAGGTCGGCAGTTCGAGGCCACCGGCACCGTGCGACCTTGAAGCAGCTGGCAAGCTGCAGCTGAGCTGTTCCATCTGCTTGGAGCGTGGGAGGATGGAGGCCAGAATGTTAAACCAGATCGGAGTGTAACATCTTGAATGTGGTGGTTCTTGAAAGAGAGAACCTTCTTTCAATTTGTAAAAATCCCTGCGTGGATTTAATAAGCCTGCCTGTGTAAACCGCCTTGAATAAAGTCTTGAATAAAGACCAAGAAAGGCGGTATATAAATACTGTATATTATATTATATATTATTATATTTCTCACAATTCTAGGAGGTAGGCTAGGCTGATATTGCATGATTGACCCAGGGTTATGCAGAGAGCTTCACGGCCAAGTGGGAATCTACATCCAGGTCTCCCTGATCTGACCATCTAATTTGGGACATTTTGTGAACTCAGCGGTTCCCAAATTATGGGTTGGGACCCACTGGTGGGCCACAACCTGATTTTGGATGAGTCACCAAAGGGTGATGGAAAGATCAGATAACTAATTGCCTCAAGGCCTGAGGCTATTCAAAAATCAGATACTGTACTGTAATTACCCTGCAAAGAGCTCAGGTCTTGCAGTTTGCAAGATAGCTACTACTTGCCTTGCAAGGAGCTGAGTTTTGCAGTTCCTGTAAATATAGGGAGGCAAATGTTTGAACTTCTTTTTCTGGTTATTATTACTTATAAATAAATAAAATATATCTTTCTAGATATATCTCCTATATATCTTTCTATATCTCCTTTTTTAATGTTTGGTAAATCTAGGTGGGTCCCAATAGAGTGGTGTTTTAAAAAGTGGGACCTGGTGCCAAAAATTTTGGGAACCACTGCACTAACTGTTACACCACACTGCCTCTGTTGGTGTACCTGTTCATGAATTGGGGTATCTTGTGGGATGTGGAGCAAAGCAGCTTTATTCCTGTAGGGTTCAAGTCTAAATTTGCCTCCTGAGCATCCCACCCTGAGCAACTGTGAGGAAGAGTAGTATATAAAAGCGATAAAACAGACAAGATAGCAAGAGCATTGGTAAAGTCATGTCTGAGGTTAAATTTAAAGAGATCTCAAAGCACCCCAAGGCAAATGGAAGAACATCAATGGAACAAGACAGCACATGTTGGGAAGGGTGCTGCCAAAGACCTGGAGGCATGAAAATAAGAAATAAAGGAGTAAAGTTACAATGCCTTCTACCCACTGATGTTAGGAAAAGACAACATTAACTCTTTCTCTCCTCTGGGAAACTAGCTCATGAATCTAGGCCTTGTTGACACTTGGGGTGCACACACATATCCACAATATAGGAGGGAACAGAAAAATCACACCTGTATACCACGTTAATTCCCTTAGAATGATTACCACCCAGTCACCCCAGTTTTTTACTCATATAGACACATATGCCATTTCCTTTTCCACTCTCAGGTTAGAAGCACAGCTGATGTTTAGTCACACTGTAAACACTCCCATTACATGTGTCACAAGGTGCTTAAGGCAGCATTGTACATTGAACCACCAAGTCAATAGTTAATCATTGCAGTTTCTAAAACTTCTTAACTAACCTGCCTCCAAGACTGGAAAACTGGGTTCTGGATATTGAGAACCTTTCACACTTTGGGTGGCAGCCAGATTCCACACACGTGGCAGGAAGACTTGGTCAATCAGGCCTCCCAAGTGCATTTCCCTGACTGTTTAAGGAGTGAGCACAGATCCATTAAACTTAGGGTGCAATCCTAATCCCTTATGTCAGTGCTTTCCAGCACTGGCATAGCGGTGCCAATGGGATGTGTGTGTCACTCACACTGATAAGGCACTAAAATGGTCAAGGCACACCACCAGGTTTTTGTCAATTGACAAGGCACACCATACTGCCAGTGGGGGCTCACATCTCCCATTGATAAATGACCTATTAATAAATGACCTTCCCCCAAATTCCTGTGGCACTCCTGTGGACCACTTGCGGCACACCAGTGTGCCACGGCACAGTGGTTGAAAATGGCTGATCTAGAAGGAAAGACGATGTAAGTGGATATAGGCATATGTGTAGAGTAGAACTAGTGAGGTTTATTATTTTCTCTGTAGCTATGTATGTACTGACATCTCCAGCTGCCCTTGAGGAGCCCACTGTATTGGGTGGCAGCTGCTTAGGTTACTAACCTCAGTTACAATAAAGAACTTTTCACCTGGATTCTGGTGAATGTGTGTTCAAGGGGGGGATTGGATGTCTCAGAAGAACCCAGGGGCTTGCGCGGGCAAGTCACAAATGGAGCTGGGGTGGCCCAAGCTCTTCACAGGCAGTACAGTAGAAGCATATGGGGATACTCATTTGCTTGATATTTCTGGTACTGTCACTATCAGTTTCTCTACAATACAATCCTATGCATGTCCACTCAGAGGTAAGTCACTTTGTAGTCAGGTTTTCAATCATCCCCGACCAGTGGTGCATCTAGAGGGGGTGCAAAGCACTAGGTTTTTCAGGTAGCCTCACCACAGAGTGCAAGCTGCCTCTCCCCCTCCCCTTTGGAGTCATTCTGGGTGGGGGAAGCAAAACAGAGGTGAATGCCCAGAACGGCTCCAAAGGGGAGGGGGAGGGGGAGGGGCTGCTTGCACACTACAGTGAGGCTCCCTGCAAAACTTAGTGCTTTGCACCCCTGATAGCTATGCCACTGTCCCCAAGTTTGTGTCACGGTCCACCCTTTGCTTTGTTTCACGTTCAACCTGAGGAAGAATTTTGGAGAACACAAAAACTTGCTCACTACTCTGTTTAAAAAAACTGGTTCTAACAAAAAGTATTCTGGCACTTTGGCTACCTTACCAGGTTACTGAGAGGATAAAACAGGATAACCCCAAGTACATTGTGTTGTATGGAAGGAGGTGGAACACAAATGCAATACATATGGTCCTATGATGGACCTCCTCCCATGCAGTGGTCGGGACAACACCCCGGGGTGGACATGGTGATGTACTATTGCCCCACCCCCACTGGTGTTTTGGCTATAACATTTGATAGAATAGAGATATTTCAACATGGCTTGTGTCATTGCATTCCATAGGAAATTACGCATGATGGTATTATTAAAAAATGCTAAGACTTTAAAAATTTTGGTGTGTTGTGTTGTCACCCCCCCCCCATGTGTGGCCCACATCCCCGTACCTCCCTAGCGAGACCACTGGCTATAACTTAAAAGAAATTAAAATCAAAATATTCAGATAAGAGAAACAAATGTAAGCTGGCAATAAGGGTTGTGAAAAAGGAGCACATGTCTAAAAACAGCCGGGCTAACAATAAGAATGTCTTCAAATACATCAAAAGCAAGAAAGCTACCAAGGAGGTGGTTAAACCAGATAATGAGAGAATTAAAGGGAAGCATGAAAGAGGATATAGAGATGGTAGAGAAGCTGAACAAATTGTTTGCCCTTTGGGGACAGGGAGACCTTCGTTATTTCAGTCATTTTCAACCACTGTGCCACGGCCCATTGGCGTGCCGCAAAATGTCTCCAGGTGTGCCATGGGAATTTCGGAAAGGGTCATTTATTAATAGGGTCGTTGGAGGATGTTAGCTCCCCCCCCCCCACTGGCAGCACAGTGTGCCTTATCAATTGTCAAAAAACCAATGATATGCCTGGACAATTTGAGCACCTTGTCAGTGTGCCCAGAGATAAAAAAGATTGAAAATTATTGCGTTATTTTATTTTCTCTGTAAACTGCTCTGGGAACTTTTTGTTGAAAAGCGGTATATAAATACTATTGTTATTCAGCCTGGGAAGGCAGCTCATCTGAGAGAAGGAAAACTCTGATCCCAAACCTCCACTGCCTTGTGGCTACATCCAGTTATGGAAAAGGCTTCAGGAGTCAACCTCGAGGCAAAATCCGGAGCCGGAGTCCCTGAGGCAGTTCATGGCTGAACACAGTCACGTTCTGGCAACTCCTGCGACGCCGCTGGAACCAACCGTATTGGCCTCTGCCTTTCCATTGGACCATTTCAGCGACGTGGAGAGGGGGGATTTGCTGCATGGGTAACAGCCTATCCTCCATACCTACTTTACCCAGGCTTCGCGCACTGGAGAGGACACTCTGTTCCAGAACCACCATTCAGAGCGTGACACCATAGTCTTCCAAGACTGAAGGATGCCAACAATAATAATTTCACTTTCTGAAATCATTTTAAACTTCAGTTGTTTACCAGACTATCGCTATAGTGGTTCTTAAACTTTTAGCACTGGGACCCACTTTTTAGAATGAGTCTCTGTCAGGACCCACTGAAAGTGATGTCATGACTGGAAGTGACATCCTCAAGCAGAAAAATTCTTAACAATCCTAGCCTGCAATTCCAGGAGGAAGCCCCACTGACTATCATTGTTAAAAGCATATACAGAGTAGCCTGTTAAAAGTACAGATCTGTAACATTTCTCCAAATGCAGTCTCACACCATGGCAGCATCAAGTCTAATACAGGCATGAGCTGCTTAACAACTGTTCACTTAACAACAAACCACATATATGACAGTGGTCAAAGCACAGTAAAGATGCTCTTAATGAGGCAATCATGTCTCCCAGAGCCTGCAGCAGAGTGTCTGCTTACACAACAGAGAGGTTCTTAACGCAAAGAAGAGGCAATTGGTCTGCAGCAGCCTGTGCAGCCAGCTAGTGTTGGGCAGGGAGTGTCTGCATACACAACAAAGGCACTAGATTGGACTGAATGTTCACTTAATGACCTAATCACATAACAACAGGATAAGAGAACGTATCCCCGTTGTTAAGTGGAGCACGCCTGTATATGAAAAATAAAACACTGAAATGAATGGGGACCCACCTGAAATGGGTTCGCGATCCAGTTAGAGAAACATGGTGCTACCCAGTATTTATTCTCTTGTTTGCTGGGTTTGTTGGGTTTTTTTTAAAAAATGAAAAGCACAGTACAAAGGAATTCAATGCATACATATACATTAACCCCCCTCTCTCCCTCACCCCAGCCTTTGGGTGACCCCATCCTGCCACTGACAGCTTGGGCCAAGCTCACAATAGCTTGTGCCACACACTCCCTGCCACCCACAGCTCAGCCTGCAAGAGATGAGATGCCCCCCTTGTGCCACCACTGAGTGGAGGAAGGGGGGCAACACCTGTCTGGACCAGGGGTCCAGGCAGCCTCCCCTCTGGGGACCTCACAGCCAGGAGGGGCTCCTGGCTGGCTCCACTCTACCTGGTCAGGTGTGGCCATCCCTCTCGCCTGCCAGCAGCCAAGGGCCAGGAGCAGCAGAGTCCAGAGGCAGAGCCCCCTCCAGGCACCGCCTGGGCTCTTCCAAAGGTGGGGTCCCCTCCAGGGCTCCCCTCTGGTCCTCATCACTGCTCCCTTGAGTGTCGCGGTCCCTTTAAATGCGCCTCCTCAAGCACCAGCCTTGCTTTTAAACTGGCAGCAAGCCCCGGGAACTCTCAGGTCAGTAGCACGCCTCTGATTGGCTGGCTGAGAGGGGGAGGTGTTTCCCCATCCCAAAGAGGTACAGCCACAACATCACCCTATTCCTGAAGAGGAACTTCCAATCCTCAAACGGCTCTTAACTTCCGCAAGCAAAGGGCTTTCACCACAGAGATGTCGCGGCCCAGAGCGGCACCACTCAGAGAATGCTTTCCACTTTCCCGGAAATTCGAACTGTTATGTTGACACTCTAGGTTAGATTCCCACCACTCCGTGACTTCATAAAGGGACAGTCGACTGCACACTCACCATGAGGACTTAAATAGAAAGGAAGCTACTCCTGTGGGATCTTCAAATTGTATTCTCCCCTATGGCTTGGGGGCTCAAGCAGATCTACCCCCCATGCAACAACTGAGCTACAGCAGCATGTAGAACCTCCATGTACAAGGGCAGTTTACCTCTGAACTGCAGATGCTGGGAACAAACCACATGGGAGGGTAACAGCTGCCATCAGGTCCTGCTTGGAAAGCTTCCCAGCCTGATGAAGCAAGGCTCTAATATGATTTAGAAGCGGAGACACATGAGAGGCTGCTATCTCATGTGGCTTACCTAGGGAATGAACTTGTGAACTGCAGGCTGGAGAGGTTCAAGGCTTTGCTACTTTCCTCACGGTTCCTCTCCTTTTGAAGGATACACTGGAAAGTTCTCTTCTCTGCGCATGAACCTCATGAGGTCTCCTTTTCACACAACTTCCCTGGAACCCCTTAGCTGCACTCATACTAATTGCTATGGACAGAATTCATGCCTTTTGCTTCACAGACAGTATGTTGGAAAGCATTCCTAACCAGCTGCCACAGGCACCACCTCGAGTGAAGAAAGGGAACCAGACAGAAAGTCTATCCTACCTCCCAGCCTTGCGGCAAGATACTCCTGTATACTTAGAATGTGTATGTATTGTATTGTATTGGCAACCTTCAGTCTCGAAAGACTATGGTATCGCGCTCTGAAAGGTGGTTCTGGCACAGCGTCTAGTGTGGCTGAAAAGGCCAATCCGGGAGTGACAATCCCTTCCACACCGGGAGCAAGTGCAGTCTGTCCCTGGTCTGTCTCCCTGGCTATGGGCCTTCCTTCTTTGCCTCTTAGCCTCAGACTGTTGGCAAAGTGTCTCTTCAAACTGGGAAAGGCCATGCTGCACAGCCTGCCTCCAAGCGGGCCGCTCAGAGGCCAGGGTTTCCCACTTGTTGAGGTCCATCCCTAAGGCCTTCAGATCCCTCTTGCAGATGTCCTTGTATCGCAGCTGTGGTCTACCTGTAGGGCGCTTTCCTTGCACGAGTTCTCCATAGAGGAGATCCTTTGGGATCCGGCCATCATCCATTCTCACGACATGACCAAGCCAACGCAGGCGTCTCTGTTTCAGCAGTGAATACATGCTAGGGATTCCAGCACGTTCCAGGACTGTGTTGTTTGGAACTTTGTCCTGCCAGGTGATGCCGAGGATGCGTCGGAGGCAGTGCATGTGGAAAGTGCTCAGTTTCCTCTCCTGTTGTGGGCGAAGAGTCCATGACTCGCTGCAGTACAGAAGTGTACTCAGGACGCAAGCTCTGTAGACCTGGATCTTGGTATGTTCCGTCAGCTTCTTGTTGGACCAGACTCTCTTTGTGAGTCTGGAAAACGTGGTAGCTGCTTTACCGATGCGCCTGTTTAGCTCGGCATCGAGAGAATGAGTGTCGGAGATCGTTGAGCCAAGGTACACAAAGTCATGGACAACCTCCAGTTCATGCTCAGAGATTGTAATGCAGGGAGGTGAGTCCACATCCTGAACCATGACCTGTGTTTTCTTCAGGCTGATTGTCAGTCCAAAATCTTGGCAGGCCTTGCTAAAACGATCCATGAGCTGCTGGAGATCTTTGGCAGAGTGGGTAGTGACAGCTGCATCGTCGGCAATGTGTATGAATACATTCTTTTCATGATGACGTGTATGAATGTGTATGAATACATTCTTTTCATGATGACGTGGACCAGTCAGCATTGGAAAAGGACTGGGAAGACCTGGGACTCAATGCTACTGAGTAAAGAACATCGAGTGACTTCCTGAAGTTTCTCATAGGGTTGTTAAGACGATAAAATGGGCAGGGTGAGAAGACCCTGTACATTTCCCAAACCTCCCAGAAGGAGAGGAAGAATAATAATGAATAAACAAACGTCTTTCTACTGGTAAGGCAGAAAGAAACTCAATTTACATTTCCTGGTCATTATAGGGAGCCAACAAACTGGAAAAAGGTGAAATGTTTCTTTTAATTAAGCGTCAAGGCATTTTGGAGAACAGAAGTTCAGAAAGAAAAAGGCGAGACAACAAAACACATACATATACACCTGCTCACTGGCAATGGATGCATTGCTGCAGGAGCATATTTAGCCAGAGCTATTCTTAGTCCAAATGAGTACACCTCACATGGTGCTTTAGTATCCACAAGTTATACCCACAGATAGTCCCAAAAGGTCCCAAATCCCTTTACAGCCTCCAAACCACAGTCCTTTCATGGCAATGACAGGTCCTGCCTGTTACGATGCTTTTTCTGTGTGAATCCACATTAAGTGCAACATGTAAATCTTATAAATAGACAATATTTTTTCTGAAAAAAAGTTCTTCTCATTCCCACTAATGCTGGTGGCTCAGTAGACAAAGTCTTGAACTCCAGGGTAAACTCTCAGTGCTTCAAGGGGAGGGGGTAAACATCCATTTTAGGCACAGATCTTTGCTGGATTGAAAAAATTGCATACATTTAATCATCAGCCAGCCGGAGGAGAGTGCCGGAGGTAGTTGGTACACTAGGAAAGAAAAAAGAGAGCAAGAGATCACAGGTCAGAGGCAGAAAAGAGTCACAACTGAGATCCTAAGAACACTGGGAAGGGAATAAGGTACTCCTTTTGGAAATTAAAATTCTATTTCTGAGTATCTGGTGCTGGTGACAATGGATTTTTGTCCATTTCTGTAAAGCAACCATTCCATCCTTAACATAAGCCTGTAAGTAATTCAGAATTGTTATCCTTATATTACATGGGGGGGGGGGAAGTGGAGTGGGGCTGAGGCTGAGAGAGAGAGAGAGAGAGGCTTGCCTAACATCATCCAGCAAGTTCTAGGCTATGAGAACTTCCTAACTCACATCCTTGGCCTTTGTGCTTCTCTCAGAGGCTACTGGGAGTTAATATTCTTGGGTCGCTTTAGGAAGGGAGAAAGCACAGCAAGCAAGTACTCATCAGCTCAGGAGGAAACTCAGGAATGTGTGGTTTTCTCCCAAGTAAGCATGCAATGATTTCTGTTTTAGTCAGTTACACCAAGGCTGGGCTCACAAGACTAGGCTTTATGGGGAGGGAGGAAAGGCTACTGTAAGAAAAGGAAATGAAGGCAACAGTAGAAACTAATTACCAGTCAACCAGCTGAGCTCCAATAATATCATGAATGTGGTAGGAGAGGCCTAGCTTTACACTTGGTGCTCGACGGTTCTGCAGATCTGACAGCAAAACTTCCTTGTATTTGGCTTTTTCAATCATATTCAACACAGCTTTTCTCCCTGAGAAGAGAGAACGACAAGTCAGTGGGTGGCTTGATTCAGGAGTATTACAGCTTCACCCTGGAGCATAAGCTCAACCTCTGCAAACTGAACAAAAACGGGAAATAAATTCTTTGACTTCACAGCCAAGGGTAGATCAAGGCTGAAAAAAATCTCAGGAGTTCAACCGTGAGGGCTCTTAGAATTGTTCAAAAAGACTAACTCTAGCGGTAAAACAGAGCATTCATCGCACTTCCCCTTAAATTCTAACTCCCCAGAAGCTCCTAAAAAGCTTCTGGCTAGCAGCCTTTGTCCGTTTAAAAGTGCCATCATCAACCAAACATGTGCTGGCCGTGGATCATGCATTTTAAATATATAACCCTAGCCTTGAACAAGGTGGTGCTTCAATTCTTCCCGGTGCTACAGTTCTTGTCCTGGGGATTGCAGGAGATGCTAACCAACCTTTGATGAAGCACTTCACAAAGCGGCCTGCTCCAGGCACTGCCAGCCACCAGCTCCCAGCATCCCGGACTGTCAGGACTCCAGCATTGACCAGCTCCCTAAACACAACACAGGGGCAGGAGCGAAACATTAACATCTCAGCATTAAAATTTGTTCCTTTAACACCATAAGGCACCTGCTGCTGAGACACAGGATGGGAAGGCTTTGAAGAAAGCAAAGGCTCTCTTTATCTTAGGGGGTTATGTTGTTATAGGGAGCCATGCAGGCCCACACAACTTGTGACCAGCCAAGGACAGAGGGACACCAGAAGCTCAGCATGTATGTCTGGTAATTGCAGATTGCTGTCGCACCCCAGAATTACAGTGTGAGTAGGCAGCTCAGATGTCCTTTCCTCATGACACTGGGGAATAGACCACACCAGGTTGATAGAGGAGCTGTTGGCATCCTGCAAAAACAAGGATGCTGCAAAGCACTCAACAGGTGATTTGTGATCTACAAGTCATACACTTGTGATCTGGCAAACTAAACATGGGATATAAGTTGCACCGATGCTGGTTGGCAATGGGGAGGGGGCGTAGATATGCTTTGCATGCAGATGGTCAGGTTCTTTTCCCAGCATCTCTAGGTAAGGAAGAGAAAAGCCACTGCCAGCGTTCCCTTGAAGTCAGTGGTCTTCAACCTTTATTGTGCCACAATCCCAAGACTAAATAAATGTATGAGACTAGAGCCCACCATCCAACCTGCTCCCCTATCCACCCATCACTGCCCCTGTTGCGGCTCACTCCCTGTCCTTGTTAAACCTTCCCAACACTATTCACTGTAACCAAATATTTTTATTAGAGAACAAAAAAATTACCATGAAGCCTGGCACTAGTGAAAGCTAAGAACCCAAGCAGGACTGGGACACAACCTCCTGGTACCTGAAAGGGTACAGCTGATGCCTCCTCTTTACCTGGTGGTGCTTTAGTCCCATCGTGTTCAACATATTTCATTCCCATAAGTTGCTGCGACCCCGATGTAGTGGTTATCTACACAGGCGCTAGCCTTAGCCTTAGTATGTTGACAATGAAGCAAAGCACACTTTGCACATGCACAAGAGCAAACTCGGCGCAGCCTTGGTGACATGCTAGGTCTGAAGCTTTGTAGCCTGTCAACAAGGTGATGTTATAAAGAATCATATCTAGGAATGTGTTTGTGGTTTAACTAGAAAGCCGACTGGTTACAGCCAGTGTGAGTCTCATCATCCTCTTGAAAATTTCCCTATTACGCAAACTATTGACTCATGGTTTAGTATTGTAAACAAGATCAGATAATGGAAAATCCCAGCCTGTTGTGAATTGTATGAGAAGGAATAAAAGGCAAAGAAGGCTGAATTCCAGAACTACTTCTTCTGCATCTGGCCTTCCTTCTGCATCTCGCTACTATACTTGTCTGTTGTATTCATTGTTCTAATGCTTTGCTGCCTCGAGATCTAACTTTCAAACCCTCAGAGTGCTTCTACTTTTAAAACTCTCCATCAGGCCACAAGATATAGTTTTGTGTGTCTCCCACCAAGCACCAAGGTCCTCAAAAGCCTTGGGTGCTCCCCAGAGCAGCATCTTGCGCTGCTACACCCACAACTGAGGCTTTGTGACCCTTTGTTCCTTTGTTGAAGGAACACTGCTCTAAGGGGTCCACACCAGTGTGTGTTCAGTGATGACATCATTGCTTGCTGAGCTCCGTGCTGTGTGGAGCTTGCCTGGGAGGTACAGCTGTGCACCTCAGAAAAAATACTGCCTCCCCCCTGGAAAGCTGCTGCCAGCCAGAGTGGACAATACTCAAACTAGATGGCCCAATGATCTGACGCAGGACAAAGCAGCTTCATGTGCTGATACAGCCATTCTGTCTCCCTACTGGGAGCACATTTGCTCACGTGATCTCTGTGTCCCTGAAGCCAAAGTCTTTCAGCATCTTTCCTTTGTCAAAACTGATGTCCGGACAAGAGGAGACAACAGAGTCCAAGAACTTCTGCACTGTCCTGGCAAACTCCTTCCCAGATACAAACTCCAGCACCTGAGGATGTGGGGAAAGAGCCATCACAATCTTGCCAGTGCATCTGCATCTCTGCTAAACCCACGATCTGCCCAACAAGCAGAGACCTTGGACTTATAATTGTCTGTGAATGCCACAGCAATGCTGTCTGCGTCAAAGCCGTGCTGGAACATCCGGATCCGGCCTTCATCTTTCAGTTGGTTCTGGGGAGAGAGAGGGCTCATTTTGTATATATGACAAGCCAAAAGCCATGAGCAGACTTTGATAGTTGAAGAAAGGGAAATGGGAGCTGAAGGGCTGGAGAGCAGTTTACCAATTATCAACACACAACTTAATGCTGAATAAAACATGGGGAGCAATCTGCTGTTGCACCCCAGAATTACAGTGTGAGAAGGCAGCTCAGATATACTTTCCTTATGATGCCAGGGAATATACCTCCCCAGGTTGACAGGAAGGGAAATGAGGCATCTTCACAGTTTAATTTCCCCACATATCTCACTTTGTCGGGAGTAGGATCACTGGGAGGAGATGGTGTCCTTTGAGTCTTCAAAGGTTTCCACTTTCTCCCTTGCTGCCCCTTATGCCTGAAACCAGCTCCCATAACACCCCTATGATGCCACCTCCTAATCCCCATTGCACCATAACTGAGTATTAAGAAGTGGACATGATAAATAATTAATTTTCTTCTCTACTCCATCTTTCCTGCATTCCTTTGTTTCAAGGATTTTTAGATCACCCTCTTGTCCCATCAAAAGAATCACCAAGGCAGCTCATAACAACATAACAAACTTGCCACTTCTGTCTTTTTGTCTTCCTTGTGCCTCCAGAATAGGAAAATGGTTTTTCACTCTCTGTTAAAGCACCATGTACATGGATGGCACAATAATTGTATTATGCTGCAATCCATTCTTGCATTACAAAGCACAGAGCTGCTTACACAAGAACTCGCTCTGTCCAATCTCCCATCAGCTCAATGCCAAATGTAAAGGATTAGGGACTTCCACTGGGTTGCACCAAACTAGACTGGACTGTAAGTCTTGACAGCAGGGTGGGATTTAGGATACCAGAAGGGAGGGGGTGACTCTTACCAGGCGTCTGTCCACAGTTGTACGGTCTTTGACAAGGCTGTAGATCTGATGTCTCAGAACTAAGGATGGCAGTGAATCCTCAAACAGTTTCCGTGGGAAGAGAGATGTCAGGTACTGGAGAGCTGATTCTACTGCCTCAGGGCCTGCTGGGAACACAGAGAATAAGAACTCAGGAGCCTTGGAATTAAAATAGGACAGTGTCTCACCATGTCCGCCACACTCACCCTGTTCTGAAAACTCTGATTCTAGAGCCAGCCGTTGTTTCTTGGCCTTGAATGTATCTGAGAGGAGCTGAATCTTTCGCTTCATGAGGCCAGCCTGAAAATGGAAGACTGGGTAATATTAGCTTATTAGGCAGCACTGTCCCTAAACAGCTCCTTTTTGAATTCTCCTTTCTTCCCTCTCCCCGCTTCTACACTGTTAATTCCCAACAAAGATGCCCTTTCCAAACCACCCCTTTCTACACACCAAGCATAATGGCATAAGTGCCAATCATGTCTTCCTTGAGTCACCTTTTTCCTATACTAAACAGCCCCAAATGTAGTCACCCTTTCTCACAGGACACAAGTTTACCATCTCAGTGAAAGCTAGCTCTCAAGCTCACAGGTATCATTGCTCCTCAAGCTACTTGAACCCATCTTTCTAGGACCCACCTGATCCTTGGTTTGTGATGCCCAGTGGTCCAGCTTTCCCATCCACCCTGACTAGCAACATCTAGCAACAGACCTGAGACCCCTAAAGCCCTCATCAGTTATTGGAGAGGCCCTTTATGGGCCTCCTATGGAGGTGGGTGGGGCGGCGGCAAGGAGTAGAGCCTTCTCCATAGTGGCACCAACTCTACGGAATTCCCTTCCTCATAGCCTATGAACTGCTCCCTTCTTAGAGGCTGTCTGCCGGGACATTTCTTTTCACTCTTGCCATCTGAGGTTTTTACTTTTGAATGCAGATATTTAAAGTTTTTAGGAATCAGTTTTATGGGCTCGTGTTCTTTTTAGCGTTTGCTGGTTCTTTTGCTCTTGGTTTTTAGTTAGATTTTTAATTAGTTATTAATACAGGTATTTATATACTGCCTTTCTTAGTCATCAGATTTCTTCTCAGACTTTAATCCAAGGCGCTTTACATAGGCAGGCCTTGCCTTCCCTTGTCCAGCACCAGTCAGGCCTCCTCCTCCCCACAGCCCCAGCCCAACAGACAAGGATCCCCCTTTCTCCCTGACTCACCCACTGCAGTTCTCCAACGGGTCCCCTCGTCCTCCCAGGGCTCAACAGACACTCAAGCAACCCACCACAGGCGACCACGGCACCACATTGCCCCCCCCTTGGATAGGCAGTCAGTTCTCACCCGCGTCCGCCACAAGCCCAGTCCTGACTCCTCGTCTGCGAAGAATAACGTCACCCTCCCTGCTCTTGCCCCGCCCCGTTCCTGTGGAACCCTTCATTCCTATTGGAGGAACGGGCTTTGATTGACGGCAGCGTGTCCACTCACGGCTCGAGGTTGCGTGGGAAAGGGGAGGAAGGGATGAAGCTGACCTGGCGGCCATTTTGAGTGTGGGCAAAGAGGGCTGTTGCACAAGTTGTGCCAAATAATTGCTGGGCTGAGGATTTTGAGGCCCAGCAGGCCTTAGCTGCAGCCTTGGGTCAGGGGCAGCTCAGCATGGAGGGGTTTAAAAAAGGTGCCAATTCCCACTTCTGTACAGTGGTTACAGTGCAGGCACTCTGTCCCACTTGGAATCTGGTCACCCTACATAGACATGACTGCCTCTGAACATGTACAAAGCGCTTTTCCACTCAACAGTGGATGGTCACCGTCAGCCAGAGATGTGTGGTGGGAGGGGAGGCAGGTGAGGTGAGGGTGGGGAGGGAGGTGGTGAGGCAGAGCCAGCCTTATACAAATCATTCATTCATTCAGGCTGCAATCCTATTCATTCTTACCTGGGAGTAAGATCAATTTACTATAATGGGACTTGCGTCTGTGTAGACATGCATAGGCTTGGGCATTCATTCATACACCTCAGGCTGCAATCTTAGGCACACTTTCCTGGGAGTCAGCCCCACTGAACTCAGTGGGACTTACTTCTGAGTAGACATGCCTAGGATTGGGCGTTCAGTCATTCATTCGCTCAGGCTGCAATCCTATGCACACTTTCCTGGGAGTCAGCCACACTGAACTCAGTGGGACTTACTCCTGAGTAGACATGTTTAGGGCACAATCCTAGGCCTGCCTAGGCTGAGTGTCTTCAGGATCTTGCAGGGAGCAGGTCAGCTTCAGGCTCTCAGCAGCACCAGGACCGAAGGCCGCGACCGCCACCTAGTGGCCACTCTTGGAACTGGCCAGGGAGAGGGCGCGGCTTCTTCACCGACCGGCGCCTGGTGATGGCGTCAAGACCACCCAGTCGCAGAGCTAACGGAGGCAAACGCGTCTACGGGCATCGCCTCTCTCGGCGGCGGGCGCTTGAGTGTGTGGAAGGCGTCAGAGAGGCAGAGGGCCACGGAGGGCGTCCCTGCGGCGCATTTGAGCTCCAAGTCGCGTCCCCTGGTGATGACGTCACAGAAGGCAAGCGTGGGTCCTTGAGCTGGGAGTCAGGAAGCCCCCGGTGCAAATGACGCCACTGGGTGGCCTTGGGCAAGCCCTTGCCCCTCCCAGCCTTTCCTCCTGCAGGGTGGAGATAAGAGTACTGGCCTGCCTGGCGAGGTTGTTGTGACAAAATGTATCTTGAAGTGCTCAGCACAGTGGTTCCCAGGCTATGGGTCGGGACCCATTGGTGGGTCGTTTGCGGTGGGTTGCTAAAGGGTCAGATAAGCGATTGCCTCAAGCTCTGAGGCTGTTCAAAAATCAGATACGTAGCTGCGAGTTGCCCTGCAAAGAGCTGGGCTCCTGCAGCTTGCAGGCTAACTGCAAACGGTCCTGCAAAGTGCTCTGCTCCTGCAGTTTGCAACTTGTGTAGATTTAGGGAGATAAATGTTTGAGAGGGTTTTTTCTGGTTATTATTACTTATAAATAAAGTATTATTACTTATAAAAAAAAGTCTGGTAAATCTAGGTGGGTCTTGATAGAGTTTTAAAACTTGATAGGGTTTTAAAAAGTGGGTCCCAGTGCTAATATGTTTGGATACCAGTGTGCCACTGGCTTAGCTTATACAGTGCTTGTATAAATGCACAGTATTGTTTTACCCTGGCCTCTGAGCGGCCCGCTTGGAGGCAGGCTGTGCAGCATGGCCTTTCCCAGTTTGAAGAGACACTTGGCCAACAGTCTGAGGCTAAGAGGCAAAGAAGGAAGGCCCATAGCCAGGGAGACAGGCCAGGGACAGACTGCACTTGCTCCCAGTGTGGAAGGGATTGTCACTCCCGAATTGGCCTTTTCAGCCACACTAGACGCTGTTCCAGAACCACCTTTCAGAGTGCGATACCAGAGTCTTTTGAGACTGAAGGTTGCCAACTAAAAAGTGTTTATCTAGGCTCATAGTCTCAAAAGTTTACTTTGTCACAATCACAAAGTGTCAGAACTCCCATTGTGCCTTGTGTCAGAACTCCCATTTTATCTATATGTGTGCATGGAAAGGATGGGGGGGGGAATGTCCAAATCCACCATGTATGAGTACAATAGAGTGGCTAGAGGAGCCGAGAGGTAGGATGGGGTGGCTAACCCAGCGTGTGCCACGTGCCATCTTTACTGTACAGAATATTGAATGTGCCACTTCAGTGCCTCCGGTGGTGTCCCTCCTGGGTGCAGCTGGGCTGGGATGCCGTACACTATTGAGAGGGATGGAGCCTGGTGCTGCTTGCCTCCAGCAGTTGGCTGGACCAATTGCGCTTTGTCCTACCCCTCTGTGCCAAATGCTGGATCAAGGAAGTAGTGCCTCAGCATGCCTTACACATGGACAACCAGTGGCTGGCCAGCCTGCATTAGCTCCAGCTTGGTGGCAGCCTTTACTGCAGAAAGCCAGTCTGCACAGTCAGATGCGGAGGATTCACCCAGGTCGATGGGGGGGGGGGGTTGGCTCTACTGTGTGTGCCATTTTGAAAGTGTCCACATTCATTCCACTAGTGGCATCTGTGCCATGAGTTGGCCACCCCTGAGAGGTGGCAAACTAATTGAAACAAAGCATGCTTAATCAGATATTTAACTCCTTCAGTTTTGTGCACACGTGCATGTTCTCTTACTAGGGAAGAGTGATAGATATTTTCCTTGGCTGTTAGGTTTGTTACTTTGTAAGTAGTCTTGGGTGCATCCAGTCTAGAGGGGCATGTTCAAAAAGAATTAAAATTTGTAGGGGACATGAACTTCTGGAAGTCCAAATTCACTGTCCTTTCCCTTGTCGATTGCAGTCCCTAATGAAGACCAGCATCAGCCACAAGAAGCATGACCGAGAGGATGACGAGGTTGTTGCTGAAGGTAACCGTGCCAAGCACCTGAAGAGCGACACCAAGGCTCCCCTGACTCTGCCTGTCACACCGTCTAAGTATGATGCTCCTTTCCCCTTTTACCGGCGGCCAGCTGAAGTGGGACGCTTTTCCCTGGATGCCCAGCGCTGTTACCATGGGGATGCTCGCCAGTTGCGCTATTATGCCCCTCCTCCTATTGAGGGCCCCTCTCCCGGATTTGACCTGCGTGATGGCTACCGAGACCGCTATGTACGGCGGGATGAGAGTGTCCACGAGGGCCTGGAACACTTGCTCAGATGGGTGGCTCAGAATCAGAAGCAGCTGCTGTCTGAGGACAAAGGGTGAGGAAAGCAGGGATGGAACTGGGTCGGTGGGGCTGCTTCCCTACACACTGTGAAGTGAGAGATTTCTTATTCATTTTAAAAAGCTTTCCTCCAGCCTCCTCTTCCTGCTTAAAACAGCAGTACAAATCAACTAACCGCTGCTGATATAATCGGAAAAGCATAGAGAGCCAAATAAAAAGGCAGTAAGGTAGAAAGAAAATTAAATCCATAATCACAAAAAAAAAAAAGAACTGCTGTTGGAGTTGCAAAGTCTTCAAGATTTGCCAAAATCCAGGAAGGTGCAAACCACCCCTGCAAGGCGGGGACTTGTTCTTTTTCCCCTTGCTCCCTTTGTACTGAGCTCATCTCTCTCGGATTCTCTAACTGGTGATGTTGGAGCCTATATAGAAAGAATAGCCTCAACCGCCCACTGCCTTGTGCTTTGTTTGTTTTTTAGTTTTGCAGATGGGGCCATAGCTCAGAGATAGCTTACATGCTTTGCATGCAGAAGGTCCCATGTTCAGTCCCTGACATCTCCAGGCATGGCTGGGAAGGCCCCTGCCTGAAACCGTGGTGAGTCACTGCCAGCCAAAGTGTAGACCACACCGGGCTAGATAGACCACTGGCCTGACGAGGGGGGGTACAGCAGCTTGATACGTTTAACTTTTCTCTCATTCTCCCTACCCTTTAGGCGGCCAGTGAATGCAGACTTTGTGACGTGGCGGGGGCATCTCACCAAAGTGCTGACCACCCCCTATGAGACACAGGAGGGGTGGCTGCTGGCGGTCAGCCTCTTCGGTGGGACCCTCTACATCAGTGAAGTCGAGACAGAGGCTGCTCGAAGGCAGCGGGAGCAGCGCCCTGAAATGTTGAAGGAGCTCATGTACATGGGCTACAAGTTTGAGCAGTACATGTGTGCTGGTAAGGATTCTGGTACGCTGCAGGAGTGCCAAGTTTGAGTTACTGCTGAAATGACAGGACACCCCTCGTCTAGGAGACCTCAGGAGCTTTTGTTTCAAGGTCCCCACGAGACACCTTGGGCCCCAGCTCGTCCAGGTTCAAATCTTCTCTTGGCTAGGAAGCTGCCTGAAGGATACTGGACAGCAAAGGGAAGAAAACTGTGTGCCTCTCTGAGCTTCTGGAGGAAGGGTGTAGATCAGGGGTGCTCACACTTTTTTGGCTCGAGAGCTACTTTGAAACCCAGCAAGGCCCGGAGATCTACCAGAGTTTTTTTTACAATGTTCGCCCCATCATAACATATAACAGTTATGTGTACAATGTATGTTGGTGTACCTTGAGCCCCACTGAGTATAACAGGACTTACTCCTGAGTAGACATGCCTAGGATTAGGCTGTGAGGCTGCAATCCTAGCCACACTTACCTGGGAGTAAGCCTCATTGAGTACAATGGGCCTTACTCCCGGCGTTTCCTCCCAGAGGCACCTGAAGGGGGGGGGGTCGGCACTCCACGATCTACTCATTTTGCCTCACGATCTACCGGTAGATCGCGACCCACCTATTGAGCACCCCTGGTGTAGATAATAGTTGCACAATAGACTTGGAGATAAGTGACCAGGTGGAATACTGTGGAGGGTAAGGATCACTCCCATAGCCAGGGAGACAGACCAGGGACAGACTGCACTTGCTCCCAGTGTGGAAGGGATTGTCACTCCCGAACTGGCCTTTTCAGCCACACTAGACGCTGTTCCAGAACCACTTCTCAGAGCGCGATACCAGAGTCTTTCGAGACTGAAGGTTGCCAACATGCAAGGATCACTTCAAGTGGATCATTAAGGAACATCTTTTAAATTGGTCCCTTGTGCGTCTGTTATAGAGTCTTCTGATTTTCTTCCCTATGCAAGATCAAAAGCACTTCAAAGAGGACTGCTGTGCTGTCAGTGCTCAGCTGCAGGAGAACCACAACTTCTCAAAAAGGAAATGGGAACAAGGGAATCACAGCAAAAGGGGGGCAGCAAATAAGAGGGAGGAGCCACTAAGCTGGTAGTCTTGTTATGCATCCACCTGCCAAATGTCTCCTTGTGCCTTAGATAGTCCAGATGGGACTCCAGACCCAACTGGAGTGGTGAACACAAATGAGGCCTTCTGTACAGTGATTCGGAGCCGCCTGGGAACCCACTCGCTTCTGTTCTCTGGAGAGGTGGATTGCACAGATCCCCGGAGCCTCTCCCCAAACCCGCCAGCCTGTTATGTGGAGTTGAAGACCAGCAAAGTAATGCACAGCCCAGCACAAAGGAAGAATTTTTATCGGTGAGGGAGAGAACAGCAAAGGTGGTGTGATTCTCCCATGTGCATGTGCTCCTGCCCACTTTTTGGTTATAGGCAGTAATGACTCACTGTCCCACACCTAGCTCAGCAATTTCCAGCTGATGCGCTGTAAAAGGTCCACAGATGTGCTGTGGGAGTTTGAAGCATACCTGTTGAAAAATCACTGAAAAACTCTCTTCCGGGTTCTGTGACTGTTTCTAGGGCAAATCTTTGTACTAACGAATTCTGTTCTTCTGTTGGAAGGAAGAGGACAGACCATTTGCTACTAGACAGTTGCTCTAGAAACAGAACCACAGAAGGTGGAAGTGATATCACAGGAGATAAAGTCGATGGAGGTCAGTGTGCTGCGACAGAAAAAAAATGTTGAAAATGGTTCTAGCTAGGTTAGCACTCAGGGGATGGGGCCATAGCTTAGTTTCAGAGCACATGCTTTGTACGGAGAAGGATCAATCCCTGATGTCTCCAGGGAGGGCTGGGAAAGAACCATGTTTGAAACTCAGAAGAACCATCACCAGTTAGTGTCGACCAGAGGTGTCGAACTCATTTCGTACAGGGGGCTGAAATAGAATTCCTGATGCCTGTGGAGGGCCAGAAATTATGTAATTAAGCAGGAAGTGATGTCACTAAGCTGGTCATGACCAGAAAAAAGCATTTTCCCCCCTCACTTAGAAACTCATCAGTTGCAAATGACAGAATGGAAAATATGTAAATCTTGACCATATTTCCAAGATGTGCAAGAGCCCATTTGTCATGCGGGCTACCTTTTGAGCAGTGACACTTCAATATGCCTCAACAGATGAGAGCAGCTGGTAGTGATGCTGGAAGCGCCAGAAAAAGAAAAGAAAAAGAGCTTCTGTGGGCTGCAGCCAGCCCCTGCGCCTTATGTTTGACACCCCTGGTGTAGATGTCGATGACCAGTGGATAAGAGGGCCTTTCTGTGTTCCGCTGCTGGTGTAGGGCAAGGTGAGGTTTCTTGCCAGGCAATCCTTGGGTGAGACTTGAAGTCCAGTGGCTGCAGCTGGCTGAGACACAGAACTGGGACTGCCACCTGAGCCAGAATGTTCCTTTTAAAGCATCTGAAGCAGAAAGAGATGGAGCTTTCTCCCACTCAGCTGCTTTGACATTTTAGTCAGCAGTGTGACTCTCAGTACTGTTCATAAAGCCACTGTAGTCGATGAACTCTTATCAGAAGGTTCCGCCACCAGATCAAAAATAGCAGGCAAGGCTTTCCTGAAAGATAGCTTGTCCTGCACAACCCACCTTCTGCAATAGGCAGGAGCCAGGTGAGTGGTGGGTGTGGTAACACTCTTGGTTCACTGGTAGGGCAGTGAAGTTTTAACAGGCCTGGTCTATGACCAAGTTTTGAGGACTTGCCTGTTCTCAGAATCCTTTGCAACATTCAGCGACATTGCATTGAAAGGATTCTCTGAAGGTCATCAGTTTGAAGACCAGTTTTAATGCTGTTGACCCATTTTCATGAGACAGAATTGAAGCTGACCAGTCTAAAATTCTCCCTGCAATCCCCTTTTCTCTCAACATCAGGGAGAAAGGGCCTGACTTTTTCCTCTACCAAGCTAAGTTTTCTGCTTGCAGGGAGGCTTTTAAACAAAAACAAGTTAATTTCTCTAGCAAGTGGAAAGGGGTAAAGGACATTCTGTTATGTCTGGACTCTTCCGTTTCCCCCATCTGCCTGTGTAGGCCAGGTCTCCTCCAGGAAGGAAGATGAGGTTGTGTGGAAAAAGGAAACTTGGCAGATGGGAAAATTCAGTTTTTGTCAATGGCTTATCTGTTCTCAGGCACAAGATCATCAAATGGTGGGCTCAGTCTTTTCTGCCGGGAGTGTCAAGGATTGTGGCTGGATACCGGGGACCAGATGGCACTGTTGTAGGACTGGAAACCTTTGAGACCATGAAAATATTCCAGCTTATTAGGGTGAGTCTCATCTGAAGCTCTTCCCTATTCTTGGCTTCTTTCCCTTTTTCTCTTTAACTCCTGACTGCAAGGGAAAGGGTGATGAGAGAGTTGCTGCAAGTGCCATTGCAGGGATGGGGAAAGAAATGGAGCACAAGGATGCATTCCAGCTGATCTGGCAGGCAGGAGGCCACTGAGGACAAAGGGAAGTGGTGGTGGCAGCAGCAACAGAGACCAGTTGCAGAGAGCTGCACTCATGAGCTAGTGCAGTATAGTAGCTAAGGATGCAATCCTCAGCACACTTACTACAAGGAGAGTCCTATTGAAACAAGTAAGATTTCTGAGTGAACATTAAATGTAGGATTGTATAAAACTGAGCTGTGATCCAGCAAACCAAACCCTGAGTGGTTAAACTTACCTCTGTGCTGAACTCCCTGCATTACTCCTTCTTAGGTAAACTGTCACCACTGTGGATTGGTTCTTCTCTACTCCCCCTGCAGATAATACCAACCTCTCGTTGATCCTGTCCCATTATACACGTTATACTACTGCATCCTTGACAATGTGAGTGCAGAGCACCACTCTAGATGTATTCCTAAATTAAGTTCCCTTTTTCTCCCTGTCAGGAAGACCCAGGTTGCTGGAAGCCAGCCGTGTGTATGAATTTTTGTGCAGCATTTCTTGCCTTCATGAAGCAAGTGGTGACTGAGGACAATCCAAAGTAAGTAGGAATCACTGTGGCAGGCTGACAGCAGCTTAGGCATAGTCTGTGAGGGCAACCAGCCACAGTTATTTCACTTCAGCTAAAAGGGGGTATAACATGGGAGGGTGAAGGAAAACTGAAAATATAAAGTGAGGGGCTGAGGCAGGGTAGAAGAGAAGCAGAAAAACAGATACCTGGAAATAGAGGTGGACGAGGACTGGTATCTGAGGTGGTATGCCAGATATTATTCCCCCTACCCAATGATGTGCCAGCTTCTGTCCTCCCCATTCCCTGGAATAGAAAAGGAAGAGGGGATGGAATGGAAGAGGAACAATGGAGGGAAGTCAGATATACTAGCACTCTTCTCCTTTTCCAGTCTGGGGAATGTGGAGATGAATGTGGCAAGCAGAAGTGGATGATTCCCCCCCCCCCCACACACGGCTGCCTTCTGGATGAACTGGCCAGGTTCAGAAAGCTAGAGTGAGGGGCTGGAGCTGATGGCTGGCGCAGAAGGTCTCCACTCCCCAGAATCTTGAGATGGAAAGATCTCAGGCATTGTAATTCACTTGAGTTGCAACCAGGAGCATTAGACAGCACTTGAATAGATGGGCTAGTTCCTTAATCAGAAGGGCAATGACACAAAACAGCCTTATAAAGAGTTCTGATTTTTTTTTTTTTTGAAGGAAGTAGCCACAGTTCATGGTGGAAGAGAACTGTAGGAGTAGGGTACCCTGGGGCTTAAAAGGACAATGAGAACTAGCAAAGCTCCCTTATGAGCTTTGTAATCAGCGTTTTCGGCAATTAACAGTCACCTTTTGTCTCATTTCTAATCTGGCAGTGTAGGGCAAAAAACCCACCTTTGTCAGTTTAAGGGCAGCATACTGATATCACTTCTTGAGAATCTGAAAATGTCTGCTACCTTCTTTCAGGTTGGTTCATCTCTTTTCCTGGGAGCCTGGTCACCCCATTTCCTTCACAGTACATCAGAACTCTAACTACACCTTTCTCCCCGACTGGTATGTGGAGGCTCTGAGCATGGAAAAAACCCCTACTCCAAGGATTCCAGACTGAAGAGCTGGGGTTGGGGAAAAGTTGGTGTTTTACTCAGAGCTGGTGGGCCAGATAATACTAGGATGGATTATGAGAGAAGTAGGAGGTGAATAGGTGGTGCTTGAAAAGGGGGGAGGGGGAGTAGACCTCTGCTTCCCTTGGTCATAGAGGAGGAGGAACAGGGCAATAAACTGTGCTTTTGAGACCTACAGTGCTTCCTAGTGGTGCTTATGAAGCAGATTCATTTTTTGGCTCAATAGCTTCAAAAGGAGTTAGGCCAACCTGAAAATCCTTTAATGGTGAGGCTTGAGACAAAATGAGAATCATTTGCCTGGCTTGTGTAGGGGCCAGCAACGGCTGCTTGGCCACTTTCAGTCAGATTCTGGAGTAGGCCAAAATCCAACCAAGGCAATATATATGTCCCTGCAATTGAAACAGCTTGGACACATAGAAGCTGTATACTTTGAAGGCTGGGATTCAAAACCCCCTTGCAAAAGTGCAAGGTTGTCAGTACTTCAGTAGTAGAGGAGCAGTGCCCAGGCTAGGCCTGAACTGCAGGCTTGCTTGAATTTAGCCCAGTCACATTGAACAGACCTTGTGTCTTTACCTTCAAAGCTCTCCACCTCTAACCCCAGGTGCTCCCTTCATTCCTTTAGGCTCAAACTTTTATTTCAGCACCACCTCCTCCTCCTTCCTTCTCCAAGCCTACTGCTTTGCTATGGCTGAATTGCCTCTCCTGTCCATCATCATTGGTCTCATTAATCGAGCCTGGGGTTAAACCATCCTACATCCGTATATGAGACCAAAAAGGCAAAGTTGAGTCACTTCCCCTCCCCAGTCTCTCTTTGCCCTGAGGCAGGTTTTGGAAAAGCTACCTATGAGAAGATGTTTACCTGGTAAGAACTTCCTTTTTACAATGAGAGTGTGCTATCAGCAGGCAGCATTCAAGCTCCCTTCCTTCCTCAAGATACTATCCTTCCTTAATCTGTCAATCCACAAACCTCAGGGCAGGCCACATTCAGGGCAAGAACTGCTGGGGTAATGTATAACAAATGGGGAAATTTACTGGTATAAGATTTATTTAATTTGTATTCCACCTTTCTCCCCGAAGGGCACCCAGGCAGCTGTGACAGGTACAGTGACAGGTACTAGTTTCTCAGGTAGTTTTCAAGACTGGCTAGACAAACTCATGCATGAACAAAAGCACCTTTTCTCCACCAGAGCTGACAAAGAAAGAAAAGGAATCTCAGTGTTCAAGGGCAGTATGCTGGGGAGAAAGGAGAGGGGATTGGCTTTTGTCTGCTTGTTCGCACCAGATCAATTTAGCACAGGAGGAGAAAAGTCTGAAAGTGGGATCTGTATCCTTCCTCTGGAGGGAGCACTAAGCCAGTGTAGCCTCATCCTTTGCAAGGTGTTCTGCAAGGAAATATAACCAACTCTCTCCTGGCAACAAGAAATGCAACATTTATTGCCTCTACCTGTAAGTTACATTACAACCTCTCAGAGGTCAGGAATTAGAGAGACCTTTCCTCTTCCGAGGAGGCGAGATGTACAAAGGCTGCTTCCCTTCACTGGGTGTAGAGGCTGGCAGCAAAGACTATGTCCCTCTTGATCATGTTAGAGGCGGCCTCCATCTTGGCATGCAGAGTTGGCTCTCCAGTGACACGAGCCGCATTGCGCATCTCGCGACAGGTTTCGTCCAAGCGCTGGATGCAGCGGACTATTATCCCTTCCTGCACATCTGTCAGGCGGGCAATTTCAGCAAATGGCTTGAGGAAAGGAGCAGAAAGGAGGCAACAAGGTTAGTGGGAGTTGGGTTGTGCCTACTCTTGTGCCAAGGCAGGCAGGAAGGGGATGGAATAAGCAACTCAATTTTCAATGCCTGGGTTGTGGATAGAAGGAGGAATCATTCCAAGACTATCTTCATACAAACATTTCAAAGAAAAGAGAAGGGATGTGCCCTCAAATTTGGTTCACAGTGGAATTCACCCTTTGTCTAGGGGTGCATGGCGTGCCTCCCCCCGTCAGTACCAGCTGGCAGAGTACCCTCTGGCATCACACTCCTACCCTCTTGTGAGTGATTAACAGCAAGCACAAAGCTGCTGCACTTCTCAAAAGGGAAGCTTATGCCTGCCCAAATGTGCAAGAAAAGTGGGGAAACTCTCCAACTAGAAGGGGGTTGGGTTGGAGCAGAGCTCAAAGCCTTACCATGCCGCGAGCCCATTCATAGACCACCTCCACCAGCCCAAACTTGTACTGCTCCACAAAGTCCTCCACCGACTCCTGCAGGCCACACTTGCGCTGCAGCAGGGCAATCTCTTCAGCCACTGACCGGATGTGTTCTATGCCCTGAGGGATGCAGCAGGATGAAGACACATACAGTCAAAAGCTGGGAGGGATCCTGGGGGATCATACAGGGAGTTCTGGGCCTCACCAGACTGAGCCTCCAAGCGAAACAGCCCAGCCGCTATGTATGATGGTCCATCAGAGGCTCCAAACACATCCTATTTGTACCAACTGCCAGGCACATGGACCAAGCCACATAACAAGGCTGGTGGGATGTGTTCAACTTGGGTTGCAAAGACTCCATTGAGTCTCATCCAGAGGGATATCCTGCCCCTACAGTATCAATTTTTGTTCCAAGGATCTAGGATTTTAGGTTCTTAGCAATGCACACGCAGAGCATGGCAAGATTGTCAGTAATTTCTTTACTTTTGCACTTCTAGTCACCAAGGTTCGATTCCCAGCATGCATTAGTACACACACACTCACACTCCATCTGCACAGCCACGCTCCAGTTGGGGAATAGAAGAGCCTCAGAGAGCTCTCCTAGCAATCCACGCCAGGAAAATCTTGCTATGCAAAGCAAGAAGTGCTGTTTGAAGGGGAAGAAAGGGGTGCTCTGCCTACTACAGCTAGAGGATGTAACACAGCTTGCAAGTCCACATGCAAGGAAAGCAAGCCTGAAGCGCGCTCCCTCTCTCAGGCTTTTGGCTCCTACGCTCCCCACCTCAGTTCTGGTTCTTCCCTCTCCACCCCATCATTGGCCACTCACCTTCTGCAGGACGGAGGGCAGCTGCGGCTCCACCTGAGTGCGGACCTGGCAGACGGTGCAACTGAGCAGCGCCACGATCTCCTCTGGCCGCAGGTCCGTCAGGGCGTTGTCGAGGAGCAGCTGGGTCAGGAGCAACTCGTGATTGCTGATCTGACGGGCCACGCTGCCTTTCAGCTCCACGGCCCCACCTTCGTTGATGTAGCCCAGGGAACGCAGGACCTACGGTGAGGAAGTGGCAGAATCTGGCCACAGAGAAATAATGCTCTGGACCGGTCTAGGAAAGAAAAGACTAAGAGGAGACATGACAGCCATCTTCAGGTATCTGAAAGGGTGTCATATGGAAGAAAGGGAGGGCTTGGTCTGTGCGGCTGCTGAGGGCAGGACCAAACCAATGGAGCTGAAACTATAGGGAAATAGACTACGCACCAGGAAGAATTTCCTAACAGTAAAGCAGTCCAGAACTGAACAGTCTGTCTTGTGTCAAGCAAAGGCTAGATCAGGGGTGTCAAACATGCGGTCCGCGGAAGCTTTTTATCTGGCCCTCAGGCTCTCAACTGCTAAGCAGTGCTGAGGTGTTACCGCTGAAAGGGCAGCCCACATGAAAATTGCGCTCTCCCACATCTTGAAATACAATCAAGATTTGATATTTCCTCTTCTGTCATTTGAAGCTAATGAATTCTAAGTGAGAAAAGGAGCTTATTTTTTGTTATGACCTTTTAAATGACATCACTTCCTGCCTAATGACATCACTTCTGGTCCTCAGAACACATCATGAATGCTATTCGGCCCTATGTATGAAATGAGTTTGACACCCCTGGGCTAGATGGCCATCAGGGATACTTAGCAGTTGCTTGTATGGAGATGGGGGTTAACCTAGATGATCTCCAAGGTTCTTTCCATTCTAGGATCCTAAGACAAGCACCTCAGGGGTTGGCAGACCCACCCACAGAGATTTCTGCACAACATGGAACACCACTCCCACAGGAATGGAGTTAAAACAGCCTATTTCCACTGGGGGGGGGGGTACAGCACATTAGACACATCACCAGATGCCCAAATCTTGTGTTCTGAAGAACATAAGCAACAGAAGTCCTTGACTAAGAGTTCCAAGCAGGAGAGGAGCAGGAGATACAGAAATGCTGGCTGGAAAGAAGAGCAGCAGATGGGGAAGGCAAGATTGAAGCTGATCCTCTCTTGTCTCCTCCTCTGCCAAACACACACACCCCCTTGAACAAAGTTCACTTGAAGGAGGTCTCAGACAAGGGAATTAAGGCAACAAACACCAGAGGCTCCCCAGCACTTTGCCAGCAGCCTTTTGCCCTCTCCCTCCACAAACACATGGCACAAATGTTTTCTTCTCCCTTAACTTGTTAGTAAAAAGAGTGCACACAGTGAACTCGGCTACATGTGCAGCATTCCTTGATCCAACAGCTGCTTTTGGCACAGCTGAGAGAGAACTTGCAGGGGCAAAATCGTACAACTCTGAGGCCTGATCACAGATTGCCGCTACAAAACCACTGCTGCTTTACCAGAAAGATCTACCCTGCAAGTCACCTTTCAAACACAGGGTTATGTTGAACAGGGATGCTTCTGACCTTTTTAGCTATTCATAAATGATGAATGAAAAAAAAGACAAATTCTGTCTCCCTACAGTTGAGGTGAAACAGTTTCAGTTTTACTTTTATGCAGACAACACTGCATGGTATCAAACCAATATCTAACCAAGTGTCAACTGTTGATCTAAGGACTCGCTTGCAAGCAAACAGAAAAAGAAAGACAAAGGGTTGCAGGTGACACTCAGGTGATCTAGGAAGGGCATGCTTGCCAGTCAGCATTTCCCAGTAGATTAGCCTATACCCCACATTCAGGGAATGGCTACTCCAAGGAGTAACGTATCACTGTGCAGCTCTCTCACATAGGGAGGGGAGGCATTTGAAAGTCCTTGGTGGAATGATGGGGTTCCTCCATGTAAATGCATGGAGCGTCAACATGCAGGACACAAAAGATCCGTTTCCAGTTTTTGAATGTCTTAGTCAACCTTCTGGAGAGTCTCTTACCTCCACACGCTGGTGATACTCGGGCAGCAGCAACAGGGACTGGTCAGACAGCAGGTAGCGCAGCTGCTCCAATTCCTCCAGCACCTGCTGATGCTCCCTGAATCGAACAAACTAGAAAGGAAGATCAAAGGGGTGAAGAAAAGGCCCAGACACCTTCTTCTGCCTCATCTTCCCCAGGAAAGGACAGATTCTGCACTCGGCTCTGTGCATTCTCCGACATGCAATTTTGTGTTGAGGAAAGCATGATTCTGCCCCACCTCCAAGCTCTGCAACTGCCATACATTATGCACGTGCCACAGTTTGACCCACACTTCCAACCCCACCTGACATATTGCCCCCAGTCCTGCACTGACCTCCATGTTGAAGCGGGGGCTGTGCACACACTGGAACCTCAGCAGTGCCTCCTCCAGGTGACGAGCCCTCACCATGCCCTCCACAACCTCCAGGTCTTTCAGCTGAAGGTCGTTCACTGGATCCAAAAAGGGGAGGCCCTCAGGAGAGCCCTCAGCCAAACGGAGCAGCTCCTGAGTGGCTGTGGTTGCTGATGGCCCGGGTGGATCGTTCCTGAAGGAAGCAAGAAGGATAGAAAGGCAGCCATGGGCCTTTTTGGAAAACACTCAAACTCCTCTGTGCTGCTGCCCTAACTCCTGGTGCTCCAGATCTTTGGCCCAAATCAAAGACTCGCAAACACTTAGAAGCACATCACCAAGCAATCAGCAAATGTGCCCCAAATACTGTTGTGCGCAAGGGAGACTTTGACTTTGCAGAGCAAGCAGGGACAAGAGAAAGGCAAGAACACTTGGCAAGCAGATTCAAACAAACAGAAGGTAATGCCTGAGCCATTAAGCAACACTCCATCTCTTGCTAGTGAACCAGCCAGATCTGGGACAAGAGAAGGAGACATGCTAAACCTCACTAAAAAGCTGTCAATGAGCTGCACCAAGCCCTTGCACTCTGCCCACCCCCATTCCCAAGTACTTTGCACAGCTCCGCTATGATCAAGGACCCAGCCACCCTAAAAGGCAGACCTGTCAACAGATAAGGCTAAGTAGGATAACCCTGTCCACAGGATAATTTTTTACTTAAGAGGGACCCTTTCCATACTGACTTGTCTGCTGATGATTTCAAGGACAATCCTGGGGCACAGTACACACGGGGGACCAATGTGACCCAATGGTATTCACCATCACCCCCGTGAACGGACAGTGTATCCTGAACACACTCCCACTTGTGCAGCTGTCATTGCAGGAGAAGAAAAGATAGCAGTGGACAAGATGTCTTAAGCTCATTCACCAATGAGAAAAGAGCCTCTGATAAACTGGGGGGTCTTTGGAACACAATGGTTGCAACTATCTCAATTGCAGCTTTCAACTGTGAGGAGGCCTGGGTGCTCCTGAACTTCAGGTGCCTCTGCCAATCATACAAAGGGCTACTTCATCTGCAAAAAGCAGAGTATCCAACTTATCCTACATAGCGTCACTGAACCTTTTTGTGTGGGGCAGAAGTGACAGCTGTAGCTCTGTTACCCTGCACATCCCTGATCTTGTCTGATCTTGGAAGCTAAGCAGGGTCAGGCCTGGTTAGTATTTGGATGGGAGACCGCCTGGGAGTACCAGAAGCTGTAGGCTTACACCATAGTCTTTCGAGACTGAAGGTTGCCAACCAAGCAGCCCCTGAACAGACTGCAGGGCACAGACCACCTCCCACCTCACCTGAACCTGGGCATCTGTCGCTTGTTGAAATCATCCAGGATGCGTTCAGCATTGACTCGCAGGGTTTTGGTACTAATGCCCAAAATATCAGCTGGGCCCAGCTTCTTTATGGTGTGCCCACAGGGACCTGGGTGGGATGGGAAAGAAATGCAAGCAAACATCAGTCAGCAACTCCAATTCACCAGAGTTTGGAAAAGGCTATAAGATCAAAGCAGGGAAGAATGTTCATTTCCCATCATAACCCCTCTTGCTTTCCTTGGCTACCGAGTTACTCCTAATTCTCCAAAACTCTGAATATTTAAGATGCAAAGTTCACACCCACAGAGACCTCAACTTATAGATAGATTTGAACAATAACTCTTGAAGAGATTATTTTAGTTTTGGAAGGAAAGAATCTCTTCTGGCCTGGACGCCTTGAAAAGGGGATTGGACAAGTTTCTGGAGGAAAAATCCATTACGGGGTACAAGCCATGAAGTGTATGTGCAACCTCCTGATTTTAGAAATGGGCTATGTCAGAATGCCAGATGCAAGGGAGGGCACCAGGATGCAGGTCTCTTGTTATATGGTGTGCTCCCTGGGCATTTGGTGGGCCGCTGTGGGATACAGGAAGCTGGACTGGATGGGCCTATGGCCTGATCCACTGGGGCTGTTCTTATGTTCTCTTCTCTTGAAGAGATTATTTTAGTTTAGGAAGAATGCTATCAGATCTTAGTTCACATATACTAAAAGAGCATAAGGGCCCGATCCTATCCAACTTTCCAGCACCAATGCAGCCCCGAGGTAAGGTTACAAATGTTCCCTTACTTTGAGGAGGCCACTGTGGCTGCCCCGCGCCCGCCCCCTGCAGGATGCAGAGCACTCCTCACTGGTATAGTGGCATCAGCTCTGGAATGATGGATAGGACTGGACCCTAAGAGCGTCTTGGCTCCCTTGCCTTTCCTGTATATCCCCCATCCCACCCCCTCAGCAAATCCCTATTTCATATTTCAGAAAAATCCACCAATTTACCCTCTGGGAGGAAGAGCTTGGTGCGCAGAAGGTCATCAGGAAAAGGCACTTCTGGAGCAGAAGGCAGACCCTCCTTGTCTGCAGCTGAATCCCCCTCTGTGGGGCTCTTCTCACACATTACTAAAGTGTTGAAGGCTCGGTTGCCCGAATCAGAAGAAACCTGAATTGAACAAAGCATAAATTCAGACAGGAGACCCAAAAGCTGCCTAGCCCAATCTTAAGCCTACAAGCAGGATCACTCACCCCATCTCATTAGTTCAAACCATATACCCCAGACCACAACATATGATGCTCCGATTGCCACATGCACAGTCCTGTCTGTCTGTGCACTGTCTGCACACACAGCAGAATGAAGACTCTCAAGGAAGTAGAAAGGGCTGTATCACATCAGACTGCAGGTGTGGGGACAAAAGTCTTGTTGTTGAAGCACCCCTATGAAAGAAGCCTCCCTTCAAGCTGAAAGAACCTTCCAAGTGGAACACTACTGCAGGGGGAGCTACAATCTCCCTCCCTGAAGAGTTATCCAGCCTTCACCCTATTGCTCTACCCCAAGCAATATTCACATCCTTTCCTTTGGACTGCCACACCCCCTCCAAATTAAGGAAAGCCATGCCAGAATGTAAAACATATATTCCAAACCTCAAATTTGAATTTCCTTGCAATGGGGCCCCACTTGCCTGCAGGATCACTCCCAGGGCATTCTTGTGCACTTGATTTTTCACTACGATCACTCGCCCCACAGAAAGGGCCTTCAGTCCATTCACAGATTCCATTATTCGCCTCTGAAAGGGAGAAAACACAGCTAAGAGCCCACATGCAACAGCCCCAGAAACACTCCCCTTTTAACTCCTCTCCTTTGTCAGTAATGGAATCCTTAAAGGGGAAAGACCCCCATATCCTATTACCTGAAATCTCACTAATTTAGCCAGTCCTGTACTCGCAGCTTCCTCCATAAATGAGGAAAGATCTTGGATCCATCTCCCCGAAGCTTCTCCTTCCTTTGCTTGCAGGGGCAGACAATTATGGTCCAGGTTAGAATCCTGAGACCACCAGCTGCTGTCTCAAAACATTAAATTTCTGGTCCTCATGACTGGAGAGGTGCAAGTCTTGCATATGCAACAGCAGACATTACCAGGAGAGATGTCTCTTAAGTGTCCCTCATTTCTATAGGGATTGGGGCTCTAATGATCCCCTAGAATCAACCCTACATGCTGCCAGAAAGGAAAACAGCACAGAAACTATACCCCCACCTTTTCCAATCCTCAAATGCCTTTCCTATCCTGCATGAAAATTAAAATTTCAATGAAATTCCCCTTGACAAGTAGCAGCAGGGGGGGGGGGGAGAGAGAGAGAGAGAGAGAAAGAGAAGAATTCTGATTAGGACTTCCCCCCCATGGCCAGGGTTAAAACCCCTTTTGTTATCTCCGCATCCCAAGCGGGGATTCCCACCATTTACTGAAAGGAAAAAAAGGCAGAACTAAGGATGCATGTCCTTCTGGAAACGTATATTTTGAACCCCAGCGAGTCCCAGATTTAGACTAAAGCAGCTCCACGACAGTCATACCCCACTCCCAGACCTTGCTAGTCTGCTACCTGTATGAGTTCTCGGGTCTCCTGGAGCTCTCGAACCACAGAGTAATATTCCTGCAAGTCCCCAAGTTTTCCCGATGTATCAACTGCCTCCATCTTCGCCAAGATACTGCTCAGTTGGGCAATCCTGTGTTCATGCACCTGAGGACGGGGTGGAATTTGGTTATCAGAAGTAGTGACGTACCAGCCTCCTGCCTCCTCTCCTAAACCAGAGCATAGGAGGAGGTGGCTTCTATGATCACTAGCCTTCAAATTTCTTTCCCATGCTCTTCTGGATATTTTCTTCCCCTGCCTTCATCACCTTCAGCTTAGTCCCTCTCAAATGTAGCTCCTTCCACCTCTTGCTCCAGTACTGAAATTCAGGTAGCCTACTGGGTCTTAACACTCCACGGTTTCCTCCTTTGTTCTACTGTCACTCCCTTACAAAGTAAGGGTTCCCTACCAGAGAGAGGACTTCAGGCAACTGCCCTGCTCATCTTCCTTGGACCAGATCTGGCCAGGTCACCCTCCATTGCTCCTTTCCCCCAATTGCCTACCTTGCTGTCCTTCCTTGTATGGAACTCAGAGAAGCTCCTCTTCATCATGTCCTCCACCCGAAGGGCTTCTACTCTTAGCAGGTTGAGGATCATGGTGTAGGTCAGGCGGAATTGAGACTGCAGCTGGGTTGGTTTGCCCTGGAGAAACGACAAGGTTAAGAGAGGACAAGGCAGAGCAGCCTTTCTCAGAAAGCACTAGGATGCATGGCAGCAATGGATAGTGATGCATATTATGCTTTAACTATGGTGTACTCTGTAGGAGTTTGAACCAGGCCTGTGTATATTGACAGCTATTAGCCAAGGCAGTTAAATAAAGCTTCTGTGTCAATATCCTGAATAGCAAAAGCTGGTGACAAACAGGGGCAGGCCATCATCTTCATGCTCTCCTCACATGAGAGTCCAGTAAACTTTTGGTGCCCCCCCAGAATAAAACTCTCAAGTTCTTACAGTATAGAATTTCAGCCCCAGTCTTTTGAGACTGCCCCAGTGCAGTTTAGCCAACAGAAATGCAGGTGCACACACGGCATCTCACCCACCAACATCATCCGATGAAGGTCAGACATCTCGGGCACTTGGTTTTTGCACAGGATGATCACCATCCCAGTGGTGTCGAGGCCCCGGCGCCCAGCTCGTCCGGCCATCTGAATGTATTCAGCTGTGAAGGGGGAAGCGACACAAACACAGAACATTGCAACGCCAAGGTCACAGTCACTCATCAGCAAACTAGGAATCTATGGAAACCCATTAGGACAATAATTTCACTCCTGCCTGGTCACCTGAAGTGAACAGCAGTTTCCTCCAGGTGAGTAAGCGGACAAGGGATATAATGCCTGGAGGTCGTCTTCCTCTTCCTGCTGGCTGTAAGGTGCAAGCCAAGACCACCTGGTCACGCTGCAATTTCCAGCAGGAAGGAGAACAGCAAGGCTGCATTCTGACAGCAGCCCTCCAGCTCCTCATTCCTGGTCTCCAACAGTCAAAGGGGAATGAGCAGCCACCATAGTGCTGACCTCTCCTTCGGGAAACAGCAACGCAGTTGGCCTATCCCTGCTGCCTGTCCCAGCTTTAAAGAACTGCGACAGGCAGCAGCAAGCCCATCCATGAGGAGAGGTGGCTCAGGCTGCATGCACAGTAGATTGCAGGGGGTAAGAGGGCAGCAGATTGAGGGTGCCCTTCTCCCCAAGCCTGCTGTGGCTCCCTTCGCTCCACTGCAGATGTGAGCTGAAGTGATCCACCTTCTGCCTGCTCAAAGTGAATCGCTCACCTCCTTACCCTGCTCCTTGCACAGCTTCTTCAAACATGGAAGTGCAAGATGTCCAGTTTCACTTACAGAAACTACATGAACAAGGAAGTTCCTTCATTCACACGATCCCTTTAAATAAAACCTGCTTTTCTGCATTTGAAGAAGCAAAAACAAGAGCACTGTAAAGGCTTTTTCCATTTTGCAGGGCAGAGTGGGCAACAGCTGATCCGAGGCAGCATCAGGTGGTGTTCCGGGCTGCACCACATCCGGGCAGCAAAGATAACCCCAGGACAAGCAAGCTGGTGAACTGGGGGAATGGGAAAAGTTAAAAGACAATGGTTCAAGGGGAGGAGATGCTCAGCCGCCCCATTTGCAAAGCTTCATGAAGATGTGTATTGAAAAGTGTTACCTCCCCCCAAATCCTACCTGGCACCAGATCCCGGAAGTTAGCCCCATCATGTTTACGGATGGAGTCAAAGACTACAGTCCTCGCTGGCATGTTCACTCCCATGGCAAAAGTCTCAGTTGCAAAGAGGATCTACAAAACAGCGATAAAGAAAATGGTAAGTTCTTGCAAGCTCTGCCATCTGGGGTTGCACTCTCCCCCCCCCCAATTAGGCCTACAGGACTCACCTTGACAAGTCCTTTGCTGAAGAGCATTTCCACCACCTCCTTGAGAATAGGCAAGATACCACTGTGATGCACTCCAATGCCACGTTTCAAGAGATCCACCGTGTGAAGAACCTGAAAGCACATCCCACAAGGTGGTTAAAGCCAGAGAGAGAAAGAGAGGGTCCAACAGCCTGTTGTTTTGCAGGAGCCTATTGACTTTTCTCAGCTGCTCAATCAGAGAGAGAAACTGCCATTCAGCTCCTTGATCATGCTATCCACACAGCTCAGACAGCTATGCTGTTTATGCCCAACAGTCATCACATGGGTGCCAGCCATTTTGAAGTCTTAATCCAGGGCTATGTTGAAGCCCATTCACACATCAAGCCAAGACTACATCGTTCTTAGCCTAGACATGAATAACCTGGCTGTCTCCTGTCTCAACTTCCAGCTCACTGCACTTACTGCACAGTATAGCAGGTAGCCATACTGGTAGCCATACTGTACAGACTCAATTACAAGTGGGCTCTTTTTATCCATGGGTTCGGAACCTGTGTGTTTACCTGAATGCAGGTTGCAAACGCACACTCGAGGGTCCCACCTGACCTCCTGGACACAATTGAAACTGCCTTCTGGTCGCAGCCTCTCTGGGCCTCCGAACACCTCCTACAGATGCTGGAAAGGCACTTTTCCAAAAGTTTTCCAAAAACTGGCCCTTCTGACACCTTCAGGGGCCTCAGAACACCTCCAAACCAGAAGGCGCCTCCAGAGGTCAGGTGAGGGGCCCAACTCGTGGGTTCAGTTATCTGCATGTTTTGGCATCCATGGGGGTTCTCTGAATAGAACCCCCACAGATGTCAAGGGTTGGCTGTACTTTCCCAACGTAAAGACCCCATTGCTTACTTCCAGTTTACAGGTACGTTAAAAGTAATGTCCCCTCAAATTGTGGAGGCACCGCTTTTTAACAGTGGATAGCAGGGAGCTACATTGTTCCAAGGTTCAGCTTCCCCTGGTCAATCCTATCAGCCTGAAACATACAATCATGCCAACAAGCAACTCCTGTGGTAGCCACACAGTTACATGACTACCACCAGCCTCTTGGTGTTCCTGTCACTGAAGTTCATGTCCTTCTGACCTGAGGCAACTGGCGGTCTGTGCCCTTCAGGCGGGAGATGCATTTCTGAAAAAAGACATGGATCTCGCTTTTCTCCGACATCGTAGTCAGGTCAACGGTGGTCAGCATGGAGGCGTTGTCATCGCAGCGGTTGCGTGAGAATGTGAAGGCCACCACTGGCAGCTGGTCCTTCTTACGCAGCATGTCAATGAGGGAAAGCCAGATGTTCTTATCCTGATGAGAGTTCAAGAAGTCAAAGCTTACTCAAGACCTAGACCAGCAGTTCCCAAACTGGAACATCACAGCACCCCAGCCCAAAGGGAAATGGTCACTATCTCCTTAATGCTACCCAGATGAAAACTGGAAGTGAGTCACGATCGCGTTATGGAGCCATTCTGAGGCACGGGGAGGCCCACAGAGGGGGGGGCTGAGGACCCTCCCGCACCCTCAGGAGGGTCGGCGCTACTCCCAGTGCGTTAAAAAATGCTTTTTTTTGTAGCAGTGGCATGATCCTGGAGGTGCAGTCACCATTGCCACACCCCTACACCAACTTACAGAGGTCCTAATTCTGCAGGAGAACTTGGAAACTTCTGGCCTGGACAGTCTCTTTTACACCTACTAACAAATAAGGAAGTTCCAATCTTCCCATCCCTACCCTTAAGCATTCCAAAATGTCAGCTGCTGGAGCAAGCCGAGTCCTCAGAGACAGCCATTTATACCCTGCCTTTTAGTCCCTTAATGGAGCCCCAAGGCAGCTTCGACTTTCTTGCTCAGCAAAACCGCTGCATGTTTACTGAGAGAAGGCTGCTGGATTCACAAATAGTGACTGGCAACAAGGTTTGTAACCAATTGGTTACTGCCCCATCCTCCTCCAAAGAGGGCAGCTCAATGGCCATGGAGAGGGTCACAACAAGAAAGTTCCTGGCTGAATCAGTCATCTATTCTTTCCTTTGGCAAAGGAAGTAGAGGTGCTTGCTAGTTCAGTGCCTGGCTTTCTTTTAAATAATCTGCCTCCTGGTGGATTGAGAGAGAGGAGTGCCCAGATTCTCTGGATAGGAACAAGGAGGGAGAGTTCACATCCAATAGTTCCTTTTTTATTCCTTATTAGAATATCACAGGAACTACATGGCTGCTAACAAAGTAGTCTTGCACGACCTCCCCCTCTCCTCTCTCTTGTAGTGCCCTTACTACAAAGCACATCACTGCCCTGAGAATTCTTTCCACAAGTAGCAGCCAATGAAGCGGGGCAGAGTAAATGCAAAGAATGGCCACAGTACTGGACTCTACAGAGGGAAGAGGAGACAGTGACGATGACATGGAGCTATTGCTTTCATGACTCCCATTCACACACCAGAAGAAAAAATGGCTTCCGTACTATGCTCCATTTGTGCAACCTCACCAATGTAAAAGCTGCTCCCAGTTAACCCATTTTTGTCCAGCTCATAGCTGTAAACATTTGATCCCTGTTGCGTGTATGCAACGTTGGGCAGAAATGGCTTAACCCAGCGAGGCTTTCATTACTTCAATTGCCAATTAAAATGTGCGCCCCTATGCACGCTGAAGAGATGCAAGCAAAGGCTTGGGCTGTAGACAAAGCGATGAAGAAAATGCGGCAATGGTCGGCCATCAGAAGGGGCCTAAAGTGACACTTTGAAAGAGGGCCTGATTTGGCCCAGGCTTGCAGCTGATGACCTCTAGTTTAGGAAGAACATGTGCGCGTGTGGAATGTGCCAACAAGTGGGCAGTGAAACTCTGCCAAAACAATTAGCATAGAATGACCAAGAAAACAAGATGGTGAGAAAAAAAAACCCTCCTAAACACTATGGAGCCCCCCCCCCGCAATTTCCTCCCACCCTGACTGCCCAAAATCCAATTCCTTCCCCGCTTTTGGTTCCATGGGCAGCCACACCAAGTGCCGCCGCTTCTCTCAGTTCAGGGAATGCATCTCTTCAACATTATCTGTTTTGGACAGCACTCTGACAGACGCCCAGCCCTCCCACCACAGCGTACCTGCCCTGGTCCTGCTCCTGGGTGCATGGGCTGTTTGGCCCCAAAGGTCTGAGAGTGTTTGCTGGCCCGGTCCTTCTTGGCTTCTACCGCACTGTAGTACCTGGAGGACAAGACAGACTCTGTTTTCACTGCCTTTCCGGTGTGCATGTGAAATGCAGCCAACACTATGGCGGTGGCAGCCTTGTTTTCTCAAAACTCAAACCTAGTCCTCCTCAGAGTGGTCAACCTAGAATTAGAGCCCTTCTCTCCAATGTTTTCACTATCTGTGCACAAGAGATGCGTGTGCATGTGTGCGTGCCTGCCATCTTTTAGATTTCCTGTCTCAGACGTCAACCTGATACCTTGTACTTGATTATAAAGCTTTGTAAGCTGCCTTGGGCATGGGAAAGGTGGGGTATGTTTGTATGTATACATAAATAAAATGTCTTGCCACCTCTGCCCTTACCCCTTGGTAAGAAAAGTCCCACGGGCATCCACCAGGAGAAACAGCTCATTCTGGGTTTTCTGGCTGTTGCCAGTGTAGAGGTAATGTTCCAGGGGGACAGGCCGCTTCAGTGTGCTGATCACATAGATTTTCTTCCGCTTGATTCTCCTGTAAAAGGTGAAAAGACAGTATTTTTTAGCCACTTTGGGTCCTTTCAGGAAAACGTTGGGGTAAAAATACTGCAAATAAAATATTTTATGCCGTTCCTCCTCGAACCAAGCCTCTTCATTTCTCAAATCTCACCTCTGGCATGCCTATATACCAAATCTGGGCCTGGTTTACACATGCAGCAGAATGAGGGAGAAGATGGACCATTTGAGACTGCAGGTCAGGGGGTGATATCACTATTGAATGCCCCCCTTTGTACAGGCATGCTGCTGTATCCACAGTTTCACTTATCTGTGGTTTTCTGTGGATTCCCCCACACCCATTACCTTCATTTTTCTTTATTAGCAGGAGAAGTATGCATTTATTAGCAATGGAGGAAGAGTTTCTTGCTTAACCGAGAAACATGCAGGCAGGCAGCCTACACACCAGAGGAAGGAGACTGATTGTTAACAGGAAACAGGAATTTGGTTTCTCCCTTTAGCATGCAGGCTGCTTGCCTGCATGTGGTATTCCTCTGCTAAGCAAGAGAATATATGCTTCCACTGCTAGTATCGTATATTGGTATAGGTTTGTGTATTGTGTATTGGTATAGAGCAGGGGTGCACAAACCCCAGCCCTGGGGCCACTTGTGGCCCTTGAGGCCTCTCAATGTGGCCCTCAGGGAGCCCACAGTCTCCAATGAGACTCTGGTCCTCTGGTGATTTGTGATCTGGCCCGATGCGACTGCTCTCAGCATGAAGGCAACTGTTTGACCTCTCGCATGAGCTGTGGGACGAGGGCTCCCTCCACTGCTTGCTGTTTCACATCTGTGATGCAGTAGAGGCAGCACAGGAAAGGCCAGCCTTGCTTTGTGCAAGACCTTTTATAGGCCTTGAGCTATTGCAAGACCTTCATTCATTCATATAAGTTCATCTTTAATAACAACAACAACAACAACAACAACAACAACAACTTTATTTATACCCCGCCTTTCTCCCCAAAGGGACCCAAGGCGGCTTACAACAAGTTAAAAACAGATTAAAACATAATTAATATAATCTTTAATATATTCCTTTATGTAAACCTATGTAAATTTATTCAAATTTTAAATGTAAATTAATTCTTTTTTCCCCCGGCCCCCCAACACAGTGTCAGAGAGATGATGTGGCCCTCCTGCCAAAAACTTTGGACACCCCTGGTATAGAGTATTGTGCTTGGTATAGGTTTCCCCTATAACCACAGTTTCTCTACCTGTGGGGGTGCGTGGAATGGAACCTCTGTGGATAAGAGGGATGCCTCTGTGTGTGTGTGTGTGTGTGTGTGTGAGTGAGTGCGTGAGTGAGTGATCTCATTCCATCCCTGAAATCAGAAAACTAGCACATCAGGGAACAGGCTGGGTATGGGGAGGAAGGAACGTGAAGCCCAGAGACAGTAAGTTCAGTGCTGAGATGAGATCTGAACAGGGACTTTCAAGGGTGCTGGGAGACACCACTATTCAGGGTGTCACTGCTCACAGGAATTTTGTTGCAATATGTTGCCAGGCTCTGCCACCCTCCCTGTCCCTACTCCCTCTGGCCCTGCACACATGTGCACTGCCGTCCTTTGCTCACCCAATCCAGTCAGCAAACTCCAGGGTGTTGGGAACGGTGGCACTTAACAAAATGATATTCACGTGGTCCGGAAGCATGATGAGGACCTCCTCCCACACCACACCACGCTGCAAGAGGAGGAAAAAAAAACACAGTTTCCAAGATCCTACAAAAAAGTACTTCTAAGTCAAGAGAAATGCAAAATCTGAACTCAGAACACTAGACTTCTCTACTTCTAGGATGCGAGGTATCCAAGACTCCCAAAGGTGGCATAAGAGCCCCAAAAATGAATAGCATGAAACCTGATAAAGATGGACAGTGTAAGAACCCAATCGCAGGGAAAGAACTGCTGTACAGCAGCTTTGCATAAGGGCCCAGGTTCAATGGGAGGAACCAGGGTTGGGGGAAAAGCACCCTTGGCATGCAGAAGGTCCCAGGTTCAATCTTCAAGCAGAGTCTTGACAAGCACCTGCTGAAGATGCTCTAGGAAGATTTCCTGCTACAGGAAAAGGGCTGGACTAGATGGCCTTGCAGTTGCCTCCCAACTCCATGATTCTGTGACTCCCCTGCATCTCCAGATCGGATTAGAAAGCACCACTGCCTGAAACCCTGGAGGGTGGCCAAAGGTCTGACTCAGGAAAAGGTCATTTCATAAATTTAACCCCTGACATTTGCACTTCAAGGGTCAGGCTGCAGGACTGGAAAGAGCTTTGCAGAGACACTGCAATGGTCCTCGAGGGCCAGTATATTTCTGTTCAGAAACATCACACGGTATAGCCCTTTCTGGAGCACAACACTTCAGATTGCAAGCAAGATGGACCCCCTCTAATCAAAACACCCTAGCAACAAAAAGCTAGGTTAGAACCCCCTTGTTAGCTCTCTGCTCAGGCAAAGCCAGAGACAAAGCTAACAAGCTGGTTCAAGGAAAGTTGCAGGCAGCTGAGTCAGCAGAATTGCACTGCATTTGTGCCTGGCACACCCTAGTTAACTGAGCAGACTCTGATTGGGTGCTCAGACTACTTAAACCTCAGTCTGCAGCTCCACCAGGGCAGTAGGTGTAAACTGTGATACTCCTGCCGGAGACTTTGACGATTGGATAACTGTGTGTATATATGCTGTAAATGACCTTGGACTGACTGACTGACTGTGTTTTGTGGATACTGACGTGGATAAGGTAATGCTGGACTGCTGTACTCTACGTGTATGACCTGGACTGTTTTTGACTACTCTGTGCGTGCAACTCCTTGCTCAAATATACAACAGCAAATTCTAAGACTCTGCTGTGTCTGTTGGTTTTTGTGCACCCTGCTCTACACTGGGACATACCCCAGGTTCCTTCAAACCTTAACAGCCCTCTTCCCCCAAATGTGCTCATTTTCTACAGAGAGGACAATTATCAATGAATAGTAACTCCTAAGTTCTTCATACAAACCCACTCTGCACATTTATGAAGAACTTAGGAGTTACTATTCATTGATAATTGTCCTCTCTGTAGAAAATGAGCACATTTGGGGGAGAGGGGTGTTAAGGTTTGAAGGAACCTTGGGTATGTTCCTTCAAACATTATCATTCTGAATGGTATCATTCTGAATGGTCTCACCTTCAGAATTATAGGGCCGGGCCGGGCTATTGATATTCTCATTTGACAGATGGGAAACCCAGAGGAGTGGGCTTTGCTCAAGGCCACCTCCAGAACTAAGCTTAAACACCCCACAGACCAGACTACGCTGGTTTCTGCACCTCCTTCCCTATTCTTATTTTCCGGCTCTCTTCTCACCTCTGAGTCGTTAATGTAATGCACCTCATCAAAGATCACCCATTCCAAGTCTCTGAGAACATCTGATCCATTATATAGCATAGACCTGATAGAATGAACGAAACAAGGAATGAAAAAAAGAGAAAGATACACACATTGCAGAGCTCTTATTCTAACCCATGGCGGAACCCCGTTAGGGTTTGGGTGTCATTGAAGGGCAGCAAATTAACAAAACATTTGCTGGAAGGTAGCTTACAATGGTGTGTTAGATGCCCACTGCCACTCCAGCCAAACTGAGCTTTAAATGCATTTAATTGCATTCGCTCCCCTTCATTCCTTGGTACCCTTCTTATGTCTCTTTCCCATGTCTTGTTTCAGAGACAAAGCAAGCTCCGCCTCTTATGAAACTCTGAAGCACCAGGTGCACTGATTATTTTAATACAGCTATTTTATTATCAATTTACTGATTCTACATAACATATTTTGTTTGTATGAAGAGGACTAGCAAAGGAAGAGGAAGCGATGGGCCAGTGCTCCTCCCTCTGCGGCCACCAACTCTGCCTTCTTCTTTCCTTTTCCAGTCCAGAGTGTGGGAGGAGGACTTGCAGTAGCAACAGTAAGTAGGCAGATGGAGGTGGGCATTACTGCCAATCACTGCCTGAGTTGACTACCTCAGTCAGGCTCATGGATGGTTTAGCCCTGACCGCATATTCTCAAGCCTTTCTCCCGAACCACAGGGACCAGAAACGTGTTACTTTTTTAAAATCACAGAAGGATGCTAGCCGAAACGTTCAGGATGCTGAGCTCTGTTACTCTAGTATCAAATATGTAGAATACACACAGAGCACTCGACCTAGAAACATGCAGAGGATGCCAGAAATGGCAATAAATTGTGAAGCACTCAAGAGTCTGGTTTGCCATTCACTCACACCCATTAACCCAGGTTGGTCAATGACCTTCCTGTCTGAGCTACAGCCCTTCTGCATAACCCCATCCTCACCGTAGGATCTCTGTTGTCATAATGAGGCAGGAGGCATCCGGATGCAGCTGTACGTCTCCTGTCAATAACCCCACATCCCCAAATGTGTTCTTGAAATCCCGGAATTTCTGGTTGGACAGAGCCTTGATTGGGGAGGTATAAATGGTGCTGGAAAAGGAGGCAGGAAAAGTTAGAAGCCCAGACAGACGACATTTTCCTATGCTGTAAGGACCACTGGATGACAGCTTGCTAGCCTGGACAGAAGAGAGAGGCACTGTTTTTGAACTGCTCTTCCACACAGGGTTGGTGTCATCTACAAACTGAGACAGATGCAGCTCCTGAGGGCAGGGCTCTGTATGGGACTTTTGCTGCAGTATTAAGTGGAAGGAAGTTTCCTTTCAAGGTTCATTCTCCACTCCAGTTTAAGCCTATGATGCAGCCATTACTCAGGGGGAACACAACTTTTCTGAGTTAGCAAATCTCAAAAAAGATAATGCAGAATTGGGAAAGGCGCCAACAGAGGGTAACACTTTCTCTACAAGGAAAACCTGGAGTTTTTAAAAGTAAAAAAGCAACTAAGATGAGATTTTAAAAATGGAGATTTATAAAATTAGGCATGGTTTGGAAGAAGTGGATAGTGAGACGCTTTCCCCTATGCTGGAACTCAAGGGCGTCCAGTGTAGCTGGTTGGAGACAGTTTCAGGACAGAAAATGCTTGTTTACACAATGGAAATTTAATGGATAGAACTCACAATCACCTGTTTAGACAGCTTGAAAAGGAGGTTAGACAGATTCAAGGGAGATAATCGTGGCTAATAAAACTAGCCATGACTGCTATATGGAACCTAGAGACCATATGCTGTTCAATACTAGTTATGGAACTGCGGGAGGGGGAGATAGCAGGGGAGGGCTATTGTCTACATATCCTGGTTAGGAACTTTTTGAAGGCATCTGCTTGACCATGGGGAAGATGGGACACTGGGCTTGATGGACCTACGGCTTGAGGCAAGAGAGTTGCTTCTCTTAATTCTTCATCAACTGCAGACCAGGGCCCAGGAGGCCAACACAGCAAGTTCAATACTGTACACCACCTTGAAAACCTTCAGACCAAGAGGGTGGCTAAGAAAAGGGGATGGACACACACACACACACACTGCTTACCGTGTCATGTGCTTCTGGGACAGTGCAATGGCATACTCAGCCACCACTGTCTTGCCCGCCGACGTATGCGCAGCAACAAATACGGAATCGTGCTTTTCCAAGTGAAGAATTGCTTGTTTTTGGAAGACATCTGGCTCGAAAGGCCACTGAGGAGATTTAAAAGTCACATGAAGAGAAAGTTTCGCATCACCAATCCTCAAACCTTCTCTTTCTCTTGAAACCAGCTTCTTACCTTGAAAGCTGGGTCAGGGATTCGCTTGTAGAAGTCGTCCACAGGAGAAGTGATGTCTACTGGGATGGCCCACTGCTCTCTAGGAGGTTCAGCAGCAGGGGCAGTTGGGGCAGCTTGGGGAGCTGATTTGGGTGCAGGCGTCACCTCCTAAGAACAAGGCACAAAGACAGTGTCAAAAAGGCCAAGAATGGCAAGAGGTATCCCATCATTTTCCTCATTTAACAAGAAGGACTTTCTAAATAAAACACAGAAACCAGACTTCAGAGCCAAGGAAAGGAGCTAACCCTATTTGCATCTCATTGAACTGATACAGATTTGGCAAAATTGCTATATCTGTGACAGTTTGTGCAACCTCTTGATTTTGGAAATGGGCTATGTCAGAATGCCAGAGGCAAGGGAAGGCACCAGGATGCAGGTCTCTTGCTGCCTTGTGTGCTCCCTGGGGCATTTGGTGGGCCGCTGTGAGATACAGGAAGCTGGACTAGATGGGCCTATGGCCTGAACCAGTGGGGCTGTTCTTATGTTCTTAAGTTGGCCACAACAGTTTCAGCTCTGAGGAAACATTGTATTTTCAAGTTCCATCAAATCACAGCAGCTGCTCCAGCCTTCGTAGTCTTCTCTACAACCAAAGGTCTTGCTGGCTCCTGCCTCTCCCTCTTTGCTCTTCTGAAAATGAAGCAAGACCCTTCCATACCACATCCCACGCTCACTCATACACACTCCTACCTTAAGCACTAACTCCTCCAGGCTGTTTGCCCTCTGCAATGGCGCTGGTGCTGCTGGGGGCACCTCTTCTTCCTTTGCCCCTTTACCCTTCCCTTTCTTCTTCCTTTTCTCCACTTCCCCAGCCTTTTCCTTGCCTTCTTCATCACTAAAGGCTCCCAGATCAAAAGTGTCTAGGGCCCCCAGGAGGTTGGTCAGGTTCAGCAAGCCTGGGGAGGCCTTGAGCTCTGAAGAGAGGAACACAAGCAAGATTATGGGATGGAGGGGAGGAGCATGCAGGTTTTGGGAAGATCAGTCTGACTCAAGCCTGCATTTTAGTTCACACAGGTAGGCTCAGGAACGAGCAGCACAAAGCCTGGCACAGAAAGCATGAAGTGATGACAAGAGCCATGGCAAATATCTTACAAACATACTTGAGAAAAAGGTGCAGTCTTCTCCCACCCCTAATCTTCTCCCTGCCTCTAAGGGGGAGTTACCTTGTCTGGTGAATTCTACCCCCTTCTTCCAGCCAGGTGGCACCGTCAGCAAATCTGAGGGAGAAAGAAAAAGCATGGGAGGAAGGACTTGATTTGAAGAAAGAAGGATCCGTGGCCTGTGCAGAAGTCAAGGATTTTCTCACACAGTAGCAGAATTCTCACAAAAAAAATTCAAGCACCTTTCTCAAAATCTATGTCCTCTTCCAGGTTATCTTGGGTCTTGATCTGCTCCAAACTCGGCTCATCCATCCCACCTGGGGAGAATGTGGCAAAACAGCAGGTTGTGAACATCTAAACTGCAACCACGAGGCGGTTCCTGCATAAAACTTATGCAAAACGGCAGGGATTTTCTCCAGGGGCACCAATTGGGCGCAAACGTGTTTATATAGAAGTTACAGGCAGCCCACAGTACAAATTCAACAGGCCCCTCTGTCACAAATGAGGCGTGAAGTGTCTTCAAACCAGTCTGTGGTCAAATACTTTCCCATGGCTCTGTGTGGAAAGCTACAGTGATGACTTCCTGCCCAGGGGATGTGAATAAAAGACCCATACCTGGCCAGAAGGGATAATTGGTGGCACTGCCTCTCAGAGCCTCAGTTGGGGGACCAGGTGCTCTCTGGAAGGACAGTGAATTCTTGGCCGATAAGCCCGTATTGTCCACTAGAGCCTGGGATGGAAGTTAGGACAGGAAAAGCATAAGGACACAGGCACAAGTTATCATTGGCCAGGCAGATAGTCTCTCCTACCAATTTTTAGACACTGCATTCATATTCTAGGCAAAAGCATATCTAGCAAAAAAAAAGGAGCAGACTGCTGAAGAGCCCTAAAACTGTGCAACTCTTTCTGAGATCAAGCAATAGAGCTGCATCTGCACTGCAACCTGGTAAACCAGAGGTGTTTTGTGTTCTGGCTGAAGGTAGGATCTGCCATAAAAAAAGGTCCTGCCTGCTTCTGCCCCAACCCTCCAATTCCTTGAGGGACACAGTAGCAACTTGACCTTAGTTTCCCCCAACCTGATATCTAGAAAGAGTCCCGCTGGATCAGGCCATAGGCCCATCTAGTCCAGCTTCCTGTATCTCACAGTGACCCACCAGATGTCTCAGGAAGCCCACAAGACAACAAGAGACCTGCATCCTGGTGCCCTCCCTTGCTTCTGGCACTCTGACAGAGGCCATTTCTAAAATCAGGAAGGTTGCACATACACATCATGGCTTGTAACTTGTGATGGATTTTCCTCCAGAAATTTGTCCAATCCCCTTTTAAAGGCATCTAGGCCAGATGCTATCACCACATCCTGTAGAAAAGAGTTCCACAGACCAACTACATGCTGAGTAAAGAAATATTTTCTTTTGTCTCTCCCAACACTCAGTTTTAGTGGATGTCCTCTGGTTCTGGTGTTGTGTGAGAGGGAAAAGAGCATTTCTCTATAACTAATAACTAGGTATTTATATACCGTCTTTCTGGTCATCGGATTACTCCTCTGACTTTATTCAAGGCGGTTTACATAGGCAGGCATTTCTAAATCCCTCAAGGGGATTTTTACAATCATAAAGGTTCTCTTTTTCAAGAACCAACATTTCAGAATGGATCTTCCTGGTTTGGTCTCACTTCTGGCCTCCAGTTCTCCCACGCAGGCTGGCAAGCAGCTCCATCTCTCACATGGAGGGCAGCCAAGATGCTTCTTGCTCACACCAAGAGCAGGTGGAATCACTCAGCTCGGCTTGTCAGCTGCTTCAAGGTCTCGCCATTCTCAGCCATTCAGGGAGCTGCCGGTGTCCTCGAACTGGCGACCTTCTGATGTTATCTTCGGGCTAACGGAGGCTCTACCCTCTAGACCAGACCTCCTGCCCACTCTATTCTTTCCGTGCATAATTCTCTAGTCCTGAACTTCTGATGTACACTGGCCTACCTGTGGGTCTACCTGTGAGCCCCATGAACTGCTTCTCAAACTGCTACTTCAGAGACAAGGAAAGAGTATTTCTCACCTCCTTGAAACCCAGCAGTTCTCCTGTTGTAGGGTTGCGCTCAGCCTGAAGCGTGGAATGCACAGGGGTTACGTCTAGCTCAAAAAGTGACTCGATGTCTTTCTCGCGGGGCCAAAACCTGCCTCCAGAAAGTAAATGAAGTTAAAAGCTACAATAAGCCAATGTAACTCCCACCACAACATAGAGATCACTAGCATTCATGACTGGTTTGACTCATCCTGCAAGAGGAGATTGTCTGGATACAACAGACAGCTCTAATTGATGTTTCCTTCTTGCACACGGCCTGCAACTGCAGACACCTCACCTGTGAGATCGTTCAAAGTGATGGATGGGAAGCCAATCAGGAGTGTTGAGAAAACGCTGCTCTAATTCAGACACCAGATCCTCAGCATAAGGAGGCAACCCATGGGGCAACTGTGGGAGTGAAGGCATCATTTAGTATATAATGAATCACATAAAAAGCTATTTCCGGTTCCTAAGAGCAGAGACTATTTTTTCCTCTTCACAAGCCACCATCAGGTTCTCAAGTATCTCAGTCCTGCACAAGACTGAGCAAAATATTTTTAATTTCTAGGCACCATCATCAAATTGTTTGAGGCAGCTAGGTGACAGAGTTATGGGCAAAAACAAGCCACCTTATCTAAAGTAGGCTGTATTCGTGGCAACAACACCCTTTTTGGTTTTGAAGGTTGTTTAGTTTTGTGGCGGTTGCTGTTTTAATTCATAAGGCGATGGTGATGAAAGGCAAGGGGAAACAATCAGGTTTTGTACGTTTTTATCCAAAAATGGGAACGAGATCTTGTGTCACATGTGGGAGTTAAAGATAGATCCTGGGTTTTCAAAGACTAGACTATTACACTAGAACATAACATGAAATAAAAAAGTAATTTGCAAACGTGTTTAAACATTTTTTAAGTAAGACTTAACTCTGATTCACTTCAGGAGTTGAGAATTCAAACAATTCCTGGTCACCAGGAAGTTCATTTGTTTTCTATAAGCGCATCACCCTTTTTGTGCACTGTGTGATACATTGCTTTGCTGTTCCTAGGTTGGAAGGGGGCACCCACGGCCCTTACCGTGGTGAGTGGAAATCCATCTCCATGGGGCCCTTCCTCTCGGGTGATGAGCTCAAAACGGCCAGCACATCCAACCTCCAGAACCGAGAGAGGTAGCTCCAGAGGCCCCCTGGGGGGCAAGACTTGGGGGAAAAAAATAAGACAAGCTGAAAGTCAATCACAGCTTTTACTTTGACTGCCACTTTGTTACTAAGATTGATGCAAAAAAAAACAACAACAAAACAAAACCGGAAGTTCCTTAGGGTGGGGAACCTACCATTGGAATGGACAGTCAACTGGACTTCAGTTTCATTCCATAGTAAACATGGCAGACTTATCAACTCCTTTCCCAACAGAGATTCCCATGCCCATAACAGCTGTGTAACAAATGTATTTGTTTAATTTCTCCCTATCATACAGCTAATGGAAGGTCTCTAGCAGGAAGGTAACCAGCAACCCAGAAAAGAAACATGTCTTTTTTGTTTAATAGAGATAACCACCCTTGTAGTCCTCCTTCACACACATGCACAATCTCTTTACTCCAACACACCTTTCAACAAGAGGCGGGCTTTGAGAAAAAGAACATGACTGTGGCACTAACAGCAAGTTGTGGGGACCATAAGATAAAAGGAGTCAGGGAAAAACATTATTAGAAATATTTATATACCGCCTTCCAACAACAAAAAAGTGGTTTTGTTGTTGAAAAAAGGTTTACAGAGAGGAAACACATAAATACAAGCTTGCCAAGGTATTGTGACACAGAAGAAAGACTCTCTGAGGGTATATGTGAATTCTCTTAGACCCATTCATTTTTCAGTTCATCACAAATGTTGCCTCAAACAAATTTTGTCCATTAAGTCACAGTTCCAAGGTCAAAACTTGCACATGGCCTCTCCCACTTGCACAATTCCAGAATTTTTAAAATACAACATGCAATAAGAAAACTGCAAATTCCAACAACGAGATATTAGATCAGCCAGTTTCCAACCAACCGCACATTTGTCCAAGTAGACTTCATTATTAATAGTGGAAATAACTACACAACCACACCCTCTGGCAGGGCTCCACTGCCTCTAACATCCTCATGATGTTCAGAAAATAAAAACGACATTATTCTGGTGTGCCTTGTCTGAAGTGGCACTGCAACTATGGAATTCCCTGCACATGCCTGATCTTGTCTGATCTTGGAAGCTACGCAGGGTCAGGCCTGGTTAGTACTTGGATCGGAGATTGCTTGGGAATACCTGGTGCTGTAGGCTTATACCATAGTCTTTCGAGACTGAAGGTTGCCAACCAACCACTGGGGGAACTAAAAATGACCCCCCATGGCTTTTTGGCAAGGGTTCAAAACATTTGTTTAGTCCTGTGAGTGTGTGAAGTGTCATCTGTCTGTCCTTATTTTGTTTTTATTGTTGTCACTGGGGGAGTATGGGGGGTTCAGGTTGCCCCAGGTAATGTGTGGGGGGTGGGGGTGGGGTGACACCACTACTGGCCAAAATTTTTTAAATCCTGGTATTTTTCAATAATACCATCATGTTATATATCATTTGATGCATAATTTCACGCAGAATGCAATGAAACAAACCCTTTTAAATATCTCTATTCTATCAAAAGTTATAGCTAAAAGACAAGTAGGGGTGGGGTAACGGTACATCATTATGTCCACAGCTCAGGGTGTTGCCCCACCTACTGGATGGGAGGAGGTCCAGCATGGGGGTGATGCACTGTCTCCTGCTCCGGGTTTCACAAACCCTAGAGACACCACCGATTGTTGTATATATTGTGGTGTTTATTTTATTTTTTATGTTGAAGTCTAAGATTGTAAGCTGCCTTGGGCATCTGCTCTGGCAGAGGAAAGGCAGGGTATAAATCTTTTAAGTAACTAGATAAAATAAAATTTTTATGATTATGAACACTCTTCATTGACCAAAGTCCACTTCATCAGAATTATCTCAAAAAGATGCCACAATAAATGCCTATTTACCCCTGCCACCCTGGTTAGCTGGGTAAGAGGCTCTTTTTCAAGTGGGTGCTCCTCTTTTATTTAGCAGGGGGAGAGTAACTGGCTCTCCCCCCCCCCCCAGCAGTGTCTTTTCTAGTGACTGTCTGCTGGTGCTTTGCATCTTTTAGGATCAGCCATTTTCAACTAGTGGTCCACAGGTGTGCCACAGGAATTTGGGGGAAGGTCATTTATTAATAGGGCAAATGGGAGATGTGAGCCCCCACTGGCAGCATGGTGTGCCTTGACAATTGTCAAAAACCTGGTGGTGTGCCTTGACCATTTTAGTGCTTTGTCAATGTGCCGTGAGATGAAAAAGGTTGAAAATCACTGTTTTAGACTGTGAGCCCTTTTGGGACTGGGAGCCATTAGTTATCTGATTTTCTTCTGTAAACCACTTTGGGAACTTTTTGTTGACAGGTGGTATATTATTATTATTATATTTTATGCACACAAACAGTGTGTGAGTATCTGTGTGTGCATGTATGTGTGCCTGTGTATATATTTAAATAAATTTATATCCCACCTTTACACTTTGCTTAGGCCCCCCCACTCTCTCTCTATATAGGGTGGGTACTCTGTGGGTGGGTCCCTTTTACATACACACATGCACTTTATATGTTATTATTTATATGTTATTATTTATATATAATACATATATAAATAAATATACATAAATAAATATACATACGCATATATATACATATTCACATCACTGGCATTGCTAAGGGGGGTGCGGGCGGGCCACATCAGGCAACTAGCGGGGGGGTGACGCGCCCTGGGGGGAGGCTGCGCTAACATCGCGGGGTTAGGAGCTACCCCGTCTTGCCATACACTTTTGAAAGCGGAATGGCCAGCGATGTGCAGTGCAATGAACAGAATTGAAATAGCTCCTTTCGTTCAAAAGTTATGGCCAAAAAATTGGAAGGAAAAAATGCATGGGGCCCTATGGAAAGTGAGCTGTATCGCGCGCTTACTCGCAAGTAGGTGTACTTGCCATAGTCCGTCAGAAAGGGCAGGCTGAGAGGAATCCAACACCACAATGGTCCTGATCCAATGAATGCAGCCCCCCAAAAACACCCGAGAAGCTCCCCCCTCCCAGCTGCGAGTCTGAGCCCAAAAGAAGTCATGTGGCTGCGTTTACTTGTGAGTAGGCAAACTTGCCTTAGTTAAAGCAGGCTGAGAGGTAGACTGAGAGGCTCCAAAGACATCAGAATAGGCCTCATTCAATGAGTGCAACCCCCAAAAACACTGGAGAAGGAGGTTCCTCCCTCCCAGCTGCCTCCCTCCCAGTCTATGGAGCCCTATAGAAAGCAAAGCAGCCTCACAGTGATGTTTACTTGTGAGTAGGCAGACCTGCCTTGGCTGGTGATCAGGCCAGGCAAAGGGGAATGTGAGGACACCAGAAGGGTCCTGATCCGATGGAGCTGGAGTGCAACAGAAGGCAGCCCCCACCCCCCAAAAGGACAAAAAAGAGGCTTGAACTGGTAAGGGGAAAGTTTTCTATTTTGCACTTGCAAAGCCAGGAGGGTCTTTATCTTGATATGCCTGAAATAGAAGAACTTTAAACTGGGCACTGGGAGGGCTGGAAATCTCACTGATTCTTTTTGGGGGGTTGTTATTGCAGGTAGACTACAGAGTAAGCTCCATTGACCACTATGGGACTTACTTCAGAGTAGACATGCATAGGCTTTTGCTCACAGGCTGCAATCCTACCCACACTTTCCTGAGAGTAAGCCCCATTGACCACAATGGGACTTACTTCAGAGCAGATTCACTTGGTGGAGCAGGACTGGCTCCCCCTTATTTAATTATTTTATTTTAAATCAATTATTTATAATTATTTATTTTAATTTGCTTGATGATGTCACTTCTGGCCATGGCATCACTTCCAATGGGTCCTGGACAGATTGTCATTCTGAAAAGTGGGTCCCAGTGCTAACAGTTTGAGAACTGCTGCCATAAGTTGTTAGTAAGTTGACACAGGGGTGGGTGTGTGTGTGTGTGTGTACAGGGGGCCTACCCAGAGAGCCCCCCCCCCCAGCAAGCCAACTGGAGCAGCTCAGCTGCAGCAGAGGAGAGGCTGCCTGCCCCAACAGGAGACAGCCACAGCAGGGGCAGAAAGGGGCCAGCTGCCCTGCCAGGCCCCGGCCCCTCCTGGAGTAGGAGCAGGCCCTCCAGCTGCGGCCCCCACCAGGCTCAGCCTCACCCATCCTCTCCAGCTCCATCTCTGCAGCCGCAGGGCGCCCCTTCACCCGGAAGCGCTCTCTCTGCGGCAACATGCTGCTGCTGGCGGAAGCTTCAGCCACGTCGACGGAGGAGAAAGAGAAGGCCGGCGAGGAGGGCCACTAGCAAACGCAGGCAGGGTGAACGTAGATCTAGGAAACATCTAGAGTGACGCTCAGCAGGAACTTCCGGGAATAATGCAGAATTATAGTTTTTTTTTTTTACTATTAAAATAGCACTTCTAAACACAGTGAATCAGACCTGAACTGGAAGGAGGAGGGGATTCACTGCCATTAATCAAAGAATAATCCTTTATTGTATTAAGTAATGTCCTTTATTGCCTCTTCATTTAAAGAAATAGTACTTTATCATCACATTTTTTTGGCTTGTCCTGTCACTGCGACGCTAAAATCTTGAGTTTCTCCATTGATTTCTATGGGCCACTCTCACTTGCCCCCCTGGGTGGAGGTTCACTAATGAGACCGCGGAAGTACTATATTGACCTGTTACTCTAGCGCTTTCCTACCTCTTCGCTCGCCGCTGTAAAGCGGAATACGATTGGCTCATCCGTTCCGCGCCAGCCAATGAACAGCCTGCTATTCAAATGAGAAGGTGTCCGGTCTCCGAACGTCACGTGCTTCGAATGCTCGGGGACATGTTATGCCATGCGACCAATGAGCGTCCGCTATGCAAATCAACCCTAGCCGTCTCCCTCTGATCAACCAATAGGCTTCGCGTTGCTGGGCAGGTTATGCAAATTAGGGTCGCTTGCCCCGCCTCCTCTATGGTTGCCCAGGAAAGGCTCTGAAGAAAGGAGGCACGAGCTCCGAAGACAGAAGCAATAGGCGGTGAGTGGAGGGATGCGCAGGCACAGTGGGCATAAGTGATGACGTCAGAAGTGATGCATCATGGGACTGGCTGACCAAACTCCGTGGAGTGGGGGGGGGGTTGATTGGCCTGAGTCTCATCCGTGGGGTGGCTGTGTTGACACTGGATGCACTGTGGGTCTGGGAGACCTACCCCTTGTGTTGATCTGCACTCTGGAGGACATGGGACTTGCTGGGTAAATTGTTCTTTCCCCAGTGTGCAGTTAACCTGTGGAACTCCTTGCCACATGATGTGCTGTTGTCATCTGGCCTGCTTGCCTTCAAAAGGGGATTGGGCAAATTTCTGTGATGGAAAAGTCCATCACAGGATACGTGCATGTTTTCAGAGCGCAATCCTAACGCACTTTCCAGCACTGGCATAGCTGTGCCAGGGGGGCATGTGCTGCATCCTGCAGTTGGGGGGCAGTCACGGAGGCCTCCTCAAGGTTAGACAGTGTTTGTTCCCTTACCTCAGAGTTGCATTGCTGGAAAGTGGGTTAGGATGGCACCCTTAGTCTGTGGAACTCCTTGCCACAGGATGTGGTGATGGTACCTGACCTAGATGCCTTTCAAAGGTGGACTAGACAGATTTCTGGAGGATAAAGTCCATAGCAAATTACAAGTCATGATGTGTAGGTGCAACCTCCTGATTTCAGAAGTTTAGAATCAGAAGTGCAACATCCTGATTTTAGTAGATGCAACCTCCTGATTTTAGAACCTCCTGATTTTAGAATTCTGATTTTCAGAATGCCGGGTGCAAGGGAGTGGCACCAGGATGCAGGTCTCTTGCTGTCTCTTGTCATCCCTAAGGCACCTGGACAGAAAGCTGAAAGGAGGGACAGGGTTGTAATCATGGGGTTCTTCAATTATTCTCATATAGTCTGGGTCAATTTGTGTTCTGGTCACGAAAAGGAGACTGGATTCCTTGACATACTAAATGACTGTGCCAGAGTAGCTAGTCATGGAGCTCACTAGAGGACAGGTGACTCTGGATTTAATATTGTGCGGCACTCAGGACCTGGTTAGAGATGTCAATGTTACGGAGCCGTTGGGGAACAGTGATCATGCTGCAATCTGTTTCGACATGCACATTGGGGGAAGAATACCGGGCAAGTCTCTCACAAAAACCCTTGACTTCCTACGGGCGGACTTCCCTCAAATGATAAGGCTGGTTAGAAGGAGGTTGAAAGGGAGGGTAAAAAGAGTCCAGTCTCTCCAGAGTGCATGGAGGCTGCTTAAAACAACAGTAACAGAGGCCCAGCGGAAGTGTATACCACAAAGAAAGAAGGGTTCCACCAAATCCAGGAGGTGCCCGCATGGCTAACAAGCCAAGTTAGAGAGGCTGTAAAGGGCAAGGAAGCTTCCTTCCATAAATAGAAGTCTTGCCCTAATGAGGAGAATAAAAAGGAACATAAACTGTGGCAAAAGAAATGTAAGAAGGTGATACGGGAGGCCAAGCAAGACTATGAGGAACGCATGGCCAGCAACATTAAGGGGAATAATGAAAGCTTCTTCAAATATGTTAGAAGCAGGAAACCCACCAGAGAAGCGATTGGCCCTCTGGATGGTGAGGGAGGGAAAGGGGAGATAAAAGGAGACTTAGAGATGGCAGAGAAATTAAATGAGTTCTTTGCATCTGTCTTCACGGCAGAAGACCTCGGGCAGATACCGCTGCCCGAACAGCCCCTCCTGACCAAGGAATTAAGTCAGATAGAGGTTAAAAGAGAAGATGTTTCAGACCTCATTGATAAATTAAAGATCAATAAGTCACCGGGCCCTGATGGCATCCACCCAAGAATTATTAAGGAATTGAAGAATGAAGTTGCAGATCTCTTGACTAAAATAGGCAACTTGTCCCTCAAAACGGCCACGGTGCCAGAAGATTGGAGGATAGCAAATGTCACGCCTATCTTTAAAATGGGAAAGAGGGGGGACCCGGGAAACTATAGGCCGGTTCAGCCTAACATCTATACCGGGTAAGATGGTGGAATGCCTCATCAAAGATAGAATCTCAAAACACATAGATGAACAGGCCTTGCTGAGGGAGAATCAGCATGGCTTCTGTAAGGGTAAGTCTTGCCTCATGAACCTTATAGAATTCTTTGAAAGTGGATGCAGGAGAACCTGTAGACATTATATATCTGGACTTTCAGAAGGCATTTGACATGGTCCCTCACCAAAGGCTACTAAAAAAACTCCACAGTCATGGAATTAGAGGACGGGTCCTCTCCTGGATTGAAAACTGGTTGAAGACCAGGAAACAGAGAGTGGGTGTCAATGGGCAATTTTCACAGTGGAGAGAAGTGAAAAGCGGTGTGCCTCAAGGATCTGTCCTGGGACCGGTGCTTTTCAACCTCTTCATAAAGGACCTGGAGACAGGGTTGAGCAGTGAGGTGGCTAAGTTTGCAGATGACACCAAACTTTTCCGAGTGGAGAAGACCAGAAGTGATTGTGAGGAGGTCCAGAAGGATCTCTCCAGACTGGCAGAATGGGCAGCAAAATGGCAGATGCGCTTCAATGTCAGTAAGTGTAAAGTCATGCACATTGGGGCAAAAAATCAAAACTTTAGATATAGGCTGATGGGTTCTGAGCTGCCTGTGACAGATCAGGAGAGAGATCTTGGGGTGGTGGTGGACAGGTTGATGAAAGTGTCGACCCAGTGTGCGGCGGCAGTGAAGAAGGCCAATTCTATGCTTGGGATCGTTAGAAAAGGTATTGAGAACAAAACGGCTAATATTATAATGCCGTTGTACAAATCGATGGTAAGGCCACACCAGGAGTATTGTGTCCAGTTCTGGTTGCCGCATCTCAAAAAAGACATAGTGGAAATGGAAAAGGTGCAAAAGAGAGCGACTAAGATGATTACGGGGCTGGGGCACCTTCCTTACGAGGAAAGGCTACAACGTTTGGGCCTCTTCAGCCTAGAAAAGAGGCACCTGAGGGGGGACATGATTGAGACATACAAAATAATGCAGGGGATGGACAGAGTCGATAGAAAGATGCTCTTTACACTCTCACATAACACCAGAACCAGGGGACAGCCACTAAAATTGAGTGTTGGGAGAGTTAGAACAGACAAGAGAAAATATTTCTTTACTCAGCGTGTGGTTGGTCTGTGGAACTCCTTGCCGCAGGATGTGGTGATGGCATCTGGCCTGGACGCCTTTAAAAGGGGATTGGACAAGTTTCTGGAAGAAAAATCCATTACAGGTTACAAACCATGATGTACATGTGCAACCTCCTGATTTTTGAAATGGGCTATGTCAGAATTCCAATGCAAGGGAGGGCACCATGATGCAGGTCTCTTGTTATCTGGTGTGCTCCCTGGGGCATTTGGTGGGCCGCTGTGAGATACAGGAAGCTGGACTAAATGGGCTTATGGCTTGACCCAGTGGGGCTATTCTTATGTTCTTATGTCCCAAGCCTCTGCTCTCTCCACCTTCGTAGCAGCCATACTGCAGTTTGGCCACACCAAAGCAACAGCTGTGCTTAACTTGACTGTTTTATTTTCTTCCCATTCCAGGCAGTGACCTCACCAGTCCTCACCAGTCCACACCATGATTGTCTTTCCACCGGGGCTAACAGAGGAAGAGGAAGCCCTGCAGAAAAAATTTGCCAAGCTGAAAAAGAAGGTCAGTTCTTGTTAACCCTGAGAGCAAGTGCCATCTCAGGCAAGCCAGGCCAGGCAAAACAGTAGGGAAGTCGTATGAACCTATGTTAACCTCAGTCAGACCCTTGGTCTTCCTGGCCCAGTGTTCTCAGCTGTGCTTGGAAGCAGTTCTCACATATAGCAGTCCTCCCCAGCCCTGCTATATGAAATCATTGTTAGCTAGTGATGGTGAACATTTTGGGCAGGAGGTCTGGTCTAGAGGGTAGAGCCTCCGTTTGCCTGAAGATAACATCCGCAGGTCGCCAGTTCGAGGCCACCGGCACTGTGAATGGTGAGACCTTGAAGCAGCTGACAAGCTGAGCCGAGTTATTCCACCTGCTCTTTGGTTGAGCGAAGACGCGTCTTGGCTGCCCTCCATGTGAGAGATGAAGGAGCTGCTTGTCAGCTTGCGTGGGAGGAAATCGGAGGCCAGAATGTGATACCAGATCATAAAAGATCCACCTGAAATGTTGTGGTTCTTGAAAGATAGAACCTTTCTTCGATTGTAAAAATCCCTACGGGGATTTAGAACAGCGTGCCCATGTAAACCGCCTTGAATAAAGTTTATTATTATTATTATTATTATTATTATTATTATTATTATTATTATTATTATTATTATTATTTCCCGGTGTGGAAGGGATTGTCACTCCCAGATTGGCCTTTTCAGCCACACTAGACGCTGTGCCAGAACCACCTTTCAGAGCGCAATACCATAGTCTTTCAAGACTGAAGGTTGCCAATACAAAAATATAATACAAATTATTATTATTATTATTATTATTATTATTATTATTTTGGGCTCGACATGTCATAAATTTGGAAAATGCCTTTGCTGGTATGTCACCCTCCTCTCCCAAACAAAAGAGAAGCAATTCTTTATACTACTTCTCTCTGAAACAAACAGGAGCTGTGGGCACTGAGAAGCACGTGCGGCTCTGTTCACTTCAGCAGAAAAGCCTGGGGACGGGAGGCTGCACATGGAGTGTGTGTAATTAGGAACCTGGGCAGCGTGACATGCATGTCAAAGGTGACATGCCACAACATGTCTTTGCATGCCACAACGTTGCATGTCACCTTTGACATGCATGTCGTAGGTTCACCATCACTGAGCTAGAAGTAGCAGAGATGGGGCCTGAGGCCTCCTTCCATGAGTTACAGCTCAGTGGATGCATCATGATAGGGGAATAAGAAAGTTTTGTTAACAGTTTCAGGAAATTGCTGGACTTAGCAAGAGTCTGTCTTGCATAAATTGGATTCAAGACCCTGGGGAAGCTGGCTGTTAGTTCAAATAGGTCTCAAACAGGCCTAGTCTCAATGCAGTTAACAAGGATCAGAGAGGCCAGAAGCAGATTGTAGTCATAAATCCACTGGAACCCATGATCCAGCAGAGCATGTACTTAGGCTGTATCGCCGCACAAACTAGTTGCTCGGTTTTGGTAGCGTATCTGAGTCTTTGGTGTTTAGGGATTGGCTGCTGGAGATCAGCTGACTGAGTGCTCAGGTAGGCTGCACTTGCAGCCTAGATGACATCCTCTAATCACTGAGCAAGGTTTGCTGGGCTTGCAGCAGAAACCACCCCTGTGGCAAAGATCAGTCACCAAAGCCTGGGAACCCTGACTTCACCCATATGCATGTAATGCCTTACAGAAAGGGAGGGAGAGTGAATGGGACATGCCTATTATTCAACAACTTTTTTTGCACTCCAGAAAAAGGCTCTCCTGGCTTTGAAGAAGCAACAGAGTTCAACCAGTCAAGCCAGCCAGGGAGGAATTAAGCGCTGTAAGTCAGGCCTCTGTGAGAGGAGGAGATGGGGTGGAATGGGGCGGCTGGGACCTAGAATACGCATTCCCTGGTTCTCTCTTTTTCTCCTCCCCCCCACCCAGCCATCTCAGACCAGCCAGTAATGGACACAGCAACTGCTACAGAGCAGGCCAAGATGCTGGTGAAGACTGGGGCAATCAGCGCTATTAAAGCAGAGAACAAGAACTCTGGGTTCAAGCGTTCCCGCACCCTGGAGGGAAAGCTAAAGGTAAGCTGGATCAACAAGGAGGTGTCATGGAACCAGTGTGATGGAACTGGTCATGTTCAACATGCTCCTAAACTTGGTGTGTTTTTTAGGATCCAGAGAAAGGACCAGCCCCGACTTTCCAGCCGTTTCAGCGCAGTATCTCAGCGGATGACGATTCCCAAGAGGTACCTGAAGTTTGGCCTGTCTGGTAGGGGAGGGAAGTCTAATGGTTAGAGCAGAACGGTGTGGCCTGCTTTGCTTGAGAGACCATCCTGCTCTGCTTCTCCCTTGCCATTGGGTCACAGTACCCAGCTGTGGTGGCTATCTTGTTTCTTTTATGGAGATTTTCCTGTTTCTCCAAACCAGAGGTGTTGTGACATAGGTGCAGAAATAAGTCTTTAAGAATTGTCTATGGTGGAGTGAGCCCAGTTGCATCTTGGGTTAGGCTGCCAAGGTCCTGGGGTTGTTGCAAGCTGCATCCTATGTAGTGGGAGACAGAGAGGGAGAACTTTGTGGTTTGACTGTGGTCCAAGTGCATCCGGATGCCACTCCGGCAGGAAGTCAATGGATCTCCAAGAAAGCAGTTTAGACCAAACTTCCAGTGTGGAGTAGTCGAGGGAATAGATGTTAAGGAGCAACAATGTCTCTGTTTTGAGCTATCCACAAATTGCTTTTACACTTCCTGTGAGCCAGAGTTTGGCTGCTGTGCTTAGAATCTACAACATGATATTCTTAGACACACAATGAAGGCAGAAAACTGGGTCCATCAGATCTTTGGTAAGGTTAGAAGGAAAATGAAGTTGTTCCAGTCATCAGATTGCAACACTCTGTTACAGTGAAATGCCTGACTTTTTTTGTTTGTTTTCTTTTAGTCACGGCGCCCCCAGAGGAAGTCTCTCTATGAAAGGTTAGTTCTGCTCATACGAGTTCAGTGCGTCATAAAATCAAGACGATTGCCACATTTGAAATTTGGTGTGAGAAAATCTCCTCTGTGAGGGGTATAATCTGGTCAGATGTCGGAGAAACATAGAGTGGTGGGAAGTCCTGGTGATGGAGCTGCAAGCACTTGTGTCCTACAAGGCTTACAGGTGGTGTGTTTTACATGCAACCCATCGAGGACCCAGTCCTATCCAACTTTCCAGTGCTGGTGCAGCCATGCCAATGGGGCGTGCACTGCATCCTGTGGTGGTGGGGCAGTCACAGAAGACTCCTCAAGGTATGGAAATATTTGTTCCATTACCTCAAGGCTGCATTGCGGCTGCACCAGTGCTGGAAAGTTGCATAGGACTGAGCCGTCAGTCTCCTACTGTCATGCTGTCCAGGTTCCACCCACCTACAGGATGGGAACAGGGGTTTTAAAACTCATCCTTTCCGAATGTTGTAACGTTGTTGATACGCCTGCCCTCATATGCCAATAAAGGTGGATGATGATGATGATGATGATTAAGATACACCTGCCCATCTTGCCCCCTTCTTGCATGCTGTTTTCCAGCTTTGTGAGTTCTAGCGATCGACTGCGGGATCCAGAGAAAGATCCAGAAGCAAGCAGGGATACGGACAAGGAATCCGATCGGGGTGAAAACCTGCGTGGCTTTGAGTGGGACTATGATCGGGATCGCAGCAGGGATCGCAGCAGGGACCGAGACAGAGACCGAGACCGAGACAGGGACCGCGACAGAGACCGTGATCGTGATCGTGACCGAGACAGAGAGCGTGACCGCGACAGAGAGGGCAGCTTTCGCCGTAAGAAATTCTCGGGTCTTCCAGAGGGGGCATCTTGGAGCTAGAGTACATGTGTAGTGCCCTCTTGGTGCGCATTATGATGTTGTGAAGAGAGCCTGGCATCAGGTTGGAGGGTTCTTTGGGTAAGCCACACCTATAGCCGATAGCAAGCAGAGGTCAGTTGGGAACCAGGGAGCCTGGGAGAGTAGGTAAGATCTCAAGAGGGTTTGGTGTCCAACAAGTTTGGGAAGGCTCTGGAACAAAAATAACTGACCTCGCTTTAGCTGCGCAGGTGACATCCTTAGCCATGCATATGACATCCCATATAAAAATCTTCTGGCTGTGCCAAAGCTCCTAATGTTTTCTAAGTAACACCCATAGAGTACTGCTATGTCCACATGGCTGTTCTCTCTCCTCTGGCATTTGTTTTCCTGTAGGCAGTTTTAATTTGCCCTGTGCAATCAGGCATGTCCCAGCTAAGTGGCTTCTCCCCAGTGGCGTTGCGGAGGGGGGGGTGCAGGCCTCACCGGGTGATGTGCACAGGAGGGTGACACCACTGGCCAAAATTTTTTAAAATTGTGGTATTTTTGAATAATACCATCACGTTATATATCATTTGATGTGTGATTTCATGGGTAATGCCATAAAACAAACCACAGCGAAATGTCAAATGTTCTTTCATTCTGTCAAACATTCCGTCAAATGTTATAGCCCCCAAACCAGTGGGTGTGGGGTGATGGTGCATGACCATTCCCATCATTTGTGGTGTTGCCCCGTCCAGTGCATGGGAGGATGTCCATCTTGGGGATGACACACTGCCCCTTCCTCTCGCAACTTGCCCCCAAAGGACTACAGAAGAGCCATCTTAGCTTGAAAGGCGTGAAGTGAAATAGGCAGGGAAGCAACCTTGAGATAGGGCTCCTGCTCTTTTAAGGCTGTTACTGCTGGGGAGTAAGGGAGGACAGTTGGATTTGTTTAAAGAAGCAGGAGACTACTAGATAGGTGGGTGTAGGGGGGCTAGAGGAGCAAAGATCAGAGGCAGGGATGTATCGTAATACAAAGGCAGAGAGATGGCAGCATGAGAGGAGTGTGAGGCCATTGGCCATATTCCATAATATAAGTTTGCCTTGAAGGTTCTGCAAGACTCTTGACAGTTTTTGTGCTTCTAGGCCTGTTTCTGACCTGCCTTTCCATCCTTCTCCCAACCCAGGGTCAGATTCTTTCCCAGACCGGCGAGCCCCACGCAAAGGGAATACCGTGTACGTGTACGGAGCAGACATGAACCAAACCATGCTGCGCACCGCTTTCTCTGCCTTCGGGAACATCATTGACCTTTCCATGGACAACCCCCGCAAGTGAGTAGTGGCAAGAAGCAGGACTGGGACCGCAGGTGCTGAGGAACAGGGGCACCAGTGGCTAAGGAACAGGGCCTTCTCAGTGGTGGCACCCCAGTTGTGGATTTCCCTCCTGAGGGAATGAGGAATAGCTCCCTCCTTGGAAACCTTAAGGCCTTTTTATTCAGGATTGCATTCGATAGCCGGCAAGATGGGCTGACGTTTTAATCAAACATAATTTTCACGGTTTTATGTGATCCGTTGGGGTTTGCCTTGCTTCATTGTTTTAATTGTTTTTAATGTGTTATCATTGTTGTTTTTAATTCTGTAAGCCACCTGGATTGTCGGCGGGAGTATAAATTCTTTAAATAAATATTTATTTTCCTCTCCACAGTTGTGCTTTTGTCACTTTTGAGAAGATGGAGTCAGCAGATCAAGCCATTGCTGAGGTACTGTCCTTGCTGCTTGTAGCACGTCTGAGAAAAGGCGGGGGTCACACTCTGGGATGGGATCCTTCAGCCACTGTTGTAATTATTTGGACGTTTAATATATTTTATTTCACATTTTATACCACTTTTCCTCCAAGGAGCTCAGGATGGGTTATATAGTTCTTTCCCTCCTTTCTCCTCACAACAGTCCTGTGAGGTAGGTGAGGCTTAGTGACCGGTCCAAGGTCACTCAGGTTCATTTCTGAGTGGAAATTGAACCTGGATCTTCCAGCTCTATTTCCAGAACCACTACATGTCCTGGCTTTCATATAATATATTATGATATATACCAGGGGTGTCCAAACTTTTTGGCAGGAGGGCCACATCCTCTCTCTGACACTGTGTTGGGAACAGAAAAAAAAGAAATGATCTAAATTTCAAATTTGAATAAATTTACTTAAATGAATTTATTAGAGATGGAACTTATATGAATGAATGAAGGTCTTGCAATCGCTCAAGGCCTATAAAAGGCCTTGCACAAAGCAAGGCCGGCCTTTTCTTTGCTGCCGCTACTGCATCACAGATGTGAAACAGCAAGCAGTGGAGGGAGCCCTCATCCCACAGCTCATGCAAGAGGTCGAAGAGTTGGCCGTCATGCCAAGAGCAGTTGCATCAGGCCAGCGCAGGCTCCAGCAAGTCTCCGGAGGGCCTGAGGCTCATTGAGGACTGAGGGCTCCCTGATTGGGAGTCTTTGAGGGCCGCAAGTGGCCCTAGGGCTGGGATTTGGGCACCCCTGATATATACCATTGGTAATATAAATTACCTGGGGAATATAAATTCCCCTGGGCGCTGGGGGTAAGAATAGGCCCTTGGTTTGACTGTACTTGTCGTAAGAGGCAACTAAACAGCCACCAGGTAGATGGGACTCGTCAGCCTGGGAAGGCAGCTCATCTGAGAGAAGGAAAACTCTGATCCCAAACCTCCACTGCCTTGTGGCTACATCCAGTTATGGAAAAGGCTTCAGGAATCAACCTCGAGGCAAAATCTGGAGCCGGAGTCCCTGAGGCAGTTCATGGCTGAACACAGTCACGTTCTGGCAACTCCTGCGACGCCGCTGGAACCAACCGTATTGGCCTCTGCCTTTCCATTGGACCATTTCAGCGACGTGGGGGAGGGATTTTCTGCATGGGTAACAGCCTATCCTCCATACCTTCTTTACCCAGGCTTCGCGCACTGGAGAGGACACTCTGTTCCAGAACCACCATTCAGAGCGTGACACCATAGTCTTCTGAGACTGAAGGATGCCAACAATATAAATTAGTGATTACTGTCAGGACCTGCACAAATTTCTGTATGAACTGGTTGGCAATTTCTATATATGTTGATGGCGATTTCTTGCTCTCCCTCCAGCTCAACGGTGCTATTGTGGAAGATGTACAGTTGAAGGTCAGCATTGCCCGTAAGCAGCCCATGTTGGATGCAGCCACTGGCAAATCTGTCTGGGGTTCTTTGGGTAAGTAACCGGGATGCTGAAACAAGGATGGAGGAGATCAAGTCTTGGGGGGGGGGTAGTCTTGAATTCAACTAATTCAATTAAGAAGAATAATTTTATTAAGTACAGTATTGGTTTCCCTTTACCTACCATTTTTGCATCTCCAAAACACATCTACCTCTTTCAAACCAGCAATCGTGCTTGTGCAAAAAGTCAGAGTAGAAGCATGATGCAGCTGTCCTTACAGTGGGACAGCTGTAAGTCATATGTCCTTAAGCAGGGGACTACCTGGACAGAATTTGTTCCTGACCATGTGTGTGTATCAGATATCATCCCAATATCTTGGTGTTGAATGGTGTCCCTCACATCACACAGAAATGGGCTGCCAAGAAGGCAAGTTAAGCCATGATGTGTATGTGCAATCTCCTGATTTTAGAAATGGGCTATGTCAGAATGCCAATGCAAGGGAGGGCACCAGGATGAGGTCTCTTGTTATCTGGTGTGCTCCCTGGGGCATTTGGTGGGCCGCTGTGAGATACAGGAAGCTGGACTAGATGGGCCTATGGCCTGATCCAGCGGGGCTGTTCTTATGTTTCATGTAGTCAGTGATGTGGTCCAGTTATTGGAATGAAAAGGATTAAAAACAGTTTAAATGCCAAAATATTTCTTTATCTTAATGGGGTTTAGGACCACAATCCTTATGATTTGGTCTTGTCCCATGTCAACCTGACTGAAAGCGACCCAGAAATATTTTAAAATAAATAAGCAAAAGGATCTGGTGGGCTACCTCCAAAGCCCCCAGGGTTTGTGTATTTATTGACTTTGGGAACAGAGCTGGAGGTGAATGGGGGAGCGCAGTATCTTTCTCTTGCTGATGTACTGCTTCCTGACTTACTGCTCCCCCTTTCAGCTGTGAAGAACAGTGTCAAAGGCTCTCACCGAGACAAGCGTTCCCAGGTGGTCTACAATGAGGATATGTTCTGAGCCCTGTGTGGCAATCCCAGTCTGACGGATGGAATGTGACCAGCTCTGATTTTGTTTAATTATTAATCAATAAATCTTGCTTGTTTTATCTTTGGGGTTGTGCTAACTCGGGCTTGACAGAATCTACAAAAAATACCCTGAAGGCTGTCTGCTCAGGTTTCAGCCTAGAGATTTGTCAGCATGGTGGTCTGGGGAGGGCGGGCAGGAGGTGTTGCAGGGGTGTTCTGGCATGTAGGCAGACCAGCCCCAGGAGGAGGGTGGCGCCAGGATCTGGGACTTAGGCCAGATTCAAACCCCCCTCCTGGGCAGCCTGGCTGCTCGAATCTGCAGCATCTCTTCAGGTGACACAGATCTAAGTAGCCCAATTTGGGCCACATGCCCTGGGTTGTGCCACTACCAGCCAGCCTGGCTTTTCCAGTCTCAAAATATGTGTTCTACCCTGTGGTTTGTAGTACTCTGTGTTCTGACATTCTGGCTTGCATTCACTAGTGAGACATTATGAGACATTCAGAGCAGGGAGGGAGATTTCATCTGGCTGATTGTCGTACTCTGACCTTCAATCCCTGCCTCAATTCAACTTTACCGAGAATTAGAAGCAAGGGAAGGGTTCTTTGCACATGCTCCAAAGCATTCTTCACTTCAGAAAGGTTTATTCACTTACATAATTGTAATGTAATTGTAAATTGGCTGGATCCCAAAGGATCTCCTCTATGGAGAACTCGTGCAAGGAAAGCGCCCTACAGGTAGACCACAGCTGTGATACAAGGACATCTGCAAGAGGGATCTGAAGGCCTTAGGAGTGGACCTCAACAGGTGGGAAACCTTGGCCTCTGAGCGGCCCGCTTGGAGGCAGGCTGTGCAGCATGGCCTTTCCCAGTTTGAAGAGACACTTGGCCAACAGACTGAGGCAAAGAGGCAAAGAAGGAAGGCCCATAGCCAGGGAGACAGACCAGGGACAGACTGCACTTGCTCCCGGTGTGGAAGGGATTGTCACTCCTGGATTGGCCTTTTCAGCCACACTAGACGCTGTGCCAGAACCACCATTCAGAGCGCGATACCATAGTCTTTCGAGACTGAAGGTTGCCAACACACAATTGTAATCAAGGTTATCCCTTGATTCCTAAGTACTATGTGCTCTTCAGAACCTTTCTGTACCATCAGATACTCCACCCCCAGACCATTCTTTTGACCTGTGGCCTTCTTTGCTAGAATCCCTGTTTGTGGTCTGCAACCCTAGGCTTTTACATCATAGTAGCCCAAATTGGAAAGAACTTATTTCAGTTTGGTGAAATCTGTGTGCATATTACATTAATTCCTGTGTGCATATTACATTAATTCCTTTTGTTGTTGCTTGACCTGAGCGTGGGACAATGAATCACCAAGACTTTATGGATGCAAAGCTCTGCCACTGACCCATGGATGCTTCCCTTAAAGTCTGTCCCAAATATCACATTTGTGGCTGTGAGAAATATGCACATCTCTCACTGCTGATTCCCCCCCCCAAAATATATATTGCTCTTCTATTAATTAAAATATCCCTATGCCACTGAACATCCCCCCCCCATTACTGAATCTGAAATGAAGTAATGAAAGTTGGTCTCACATCTCTGTTTTTCCTACATCATGCAATTTAATACACAATTGTGAGTATTTCATTCACTTTACAGGATTTGAAGACAATTATTTATATAGCGCATCCCACATAGGATAGAGAAGTGCAAGTTGGCAGAATGTGGAGCAGGGAGTCCTCTTTCCTCTCATGGTAGGAAATCCAGCCCCTCCTCCTGTAGCTCTACCTTGAGCCAGGGCAAGACTTTGAAGAGGTTGATATGGAAATCCCGGGCATGCGCAGGGGCACGGTCCACCACATATTTGTCTCTGTTGCATTTAGGAATCTTCCTGTTTTTACAGACATCAACCACTCCCCAGCTGATCACACCCACCTGCAGAGGGATAAGAAGAGTTGAATGAGAAATGAGAAGTCCCTTCTAGGGCCCACTCTGAAGAAAGCCCCAGCAGGCCTAGCTCACATCCCCCCAGTGCCACCTTAACATATAGAGTGCATAATGCGTCTGTGTTACTGTCCAGTGGATCTTCCTCCATCCCTGATTTTCCTGAGATCTTTTCTTTTGCTTTCCACTTCTTCCCAGCTGTACTATCCTCACAATGTTTCTCCCTGCCTTGCTCTCACCTTACCTGGTGGTAGGAGGGTGGTACCATTTCTCCTCCTCCTGCTCAGACTTTTTAAAAGGTAGAGGGCAGAGATGAAAGTGTGGAGAAGTAGAGTAGTGGTGGCCTGGAGCGTCTTTGCTCTAATCTACCACCATGCTACTCTGCTCTTCTTTCCCCACCCTCTATTGAAAAGGCAGAGACAGATGCTCATCAATAATGATGATAGTGCTGCCCAGTAAGTGGGATGGGAGCTAGCTGGTTAGCCAATGATGTGGTGAGGTGGAAGCACACTGGGAGCACTGCCTCTGCCAATCCGTTGCCTAAGGCGATCACCCTACAGGCAGGTTGGCTCTGTCTAGCACCATCAGTGAAGCAGATCAAGCAGTTTGGATTGAACCAAGAGTTTTGTCTACCAAATTGAACATTTACAAAAACTGAAATTCAGGTTTTGAATGAGGGATTCTTCATGAGGATTTTTCCACCATATGCAAAAAGTTGCACTTGTAGGGCACAGTCATAGAATCAGGGGATATGCAGCTCCAGTTATGAGAGGCATAAGACATAGAAATGCCAATTATAGTCAGAGCATGAAATATGAACTTGCTTCCACACAAGCTGTTCTTTGAGGACTTGCTATCCTTTGGTCACTCACTTCATACAGAGAATCCAGACACCAATGCAGCCAAATGCTGCATACCTGCGATTCTATCTTGTCCTAGTGTGCAAGCAACCCACATCATTTTTCTCTAAGTACCCACTCACCTGGACGTAACGTAGTCTTTTGTCAATAATGAGGGGCCCGCCAGAATCACCTGGAGAAGGAAAAATGGCATCAGTTTTAGTGCTCGGGTAGGGGAGGGGGTCTGGAATAGAGAAGGGTGGTGGGAGTCAGGACTCTTGGTTGGTTCCATGACAAGATGCCACTTCTGCAACAACTGGGCCCACATCAGAATGAAAAGATGAGCAGATCATCACTACAATCGTGTAGTGATGGTCAGACATGAATAGGCTAAAGGAGCAATGAAGGACTCCTTCATTAGCAGTGGGGAGATGTGAATCAGGGGGCAAAGGGTTAAATCAGTGGTCCTCAAACGTTTAGCACTGGGACCCACTTTTTAGAATGAGAATCTGTCAGGAGCCACCGGAAGTGATGTCATGACCGGAGGTGACATCTCAAGCAGGAAGAGTTTTAACAATCCTATGCTGCAATACTACCCATTCTTACCCAGGAGTAAGTCCTATTGGCTATCATTGTTAAAAGCATATACAGGTAGCCTGTTCAAAGTACAGATCTGTAACATTTGTCCAAATGCAGTCACACACCATGGGAGCATCAAGTAATATTGAAATGAATGGGGACCCACCTGAAATTGGCTCAAGTGGGTCCCGACCCACAATTTGAGAAACACTGGGTTAAAGCAATGGTTCACAAACTTTTTCAACAGGCGGCTCCCTTGATCTACTGGGCCATTGGCCGCAGCTCCCCATTAGGGCTTCTATACATTGAATAGGGTGGTGGTTTTTTCTGCAAGGATTTCACAGCTCCCTTGGCTGGTTTCCATGGCTCCCTGGAGAGCTATGGCTCACAGTTTGGGAACCACTGGGTTAGAGGGTTCCCATTATCCCAATCCACAGAGAGCCCAATATGGCTACTATGGATTTAAAAGAAACCAGCACACCAGTATCGAATATGCTCTCAATGTTATGTGGTCCTCTGTGAGAAGCAAACGTTTTATAGGCCTGCTATAAAAAAATTGTGAGGAAAAACTACAGGAATAAGGCATGACTTCCTAAACAACCTCTCCAAAAGCACTTAATACTATTTCCCTGCCAGTCTTCCTATGCATGCAGCCCTAGTGCTGAGGACAAAGCTCACCTAGCTTGACTGACTAGTGGGTGACTGACTTCTGGGTGCCCAAAGAAGAGGCTACCTTATGAAGAAGCTGCTATTCCTCACCTTTGCAAGTGTTGGGATCCACTTCAGGATCAATACCCCCCGTGCACAGGAAGCGTTCAGTCACCACTTGGGAGACATCAGTGACATTTACGTAGTGTTTTGCTCTCTTGGCATGTGCCTCACAGGCCGATTTCTGAGGGGAGAGATGGAAAGGAAGGTTTATTGAGGCATCCTGATGTACCCAACTGACACTTTTTAAGGTTCCAGTATCCATTCTTTTTGGGGCCTCATTCTCAGAGAATGAGTTTCATATTTTGGACTGCAGGTGACAATAAGGCCAAACTATCTTGACCTCCTCGAGTTGGCCAGATGCTTGGTTGCTGAGGGAACCACAACAGTAGCATCTGTGTGTGTGTGGCACCTCACTTCACTGGGTTTGCCACAAGAACAGCCCTTGTCTCCTGCCTCCAGGAGTCTTCAAAGGAGGTCTAGGCTCCGACCCTAGGCATCTGCAGGGCTTAGCCAAGGAATAAGCAGTGGGCAAGAGAAGGGTACTTTCAGCTTGAATTTTACCTACCTTCAGTCAGTCTTTCCCCAGCAGGGTTCCAACCCTATGTTTCAATGTCAAATATGGACTTGGCACCTGGGCTACTGGGAAAGTAGTTGGTGCTAGTGCACTGAGCATTGCAGAGGATCTGGGTATGTTCTAGGGTGGACTGTCAGTTCACAGAGTGCAGACTCACCTGTTAGGCCTTGCTGTCACTCTGGGCGAGTGGAGTCTGTGCCTGAAACACCACCTCCCCATTGCATGTTGAAGATTGGTAGTGTCGGGTAAGCTCTCTTTTAGAGAAGCTTGTCTACCATTACGGACCGTGTTGCAGACTTTCTGACATGCTTCTGAGGTATTTGCACCAGTCTCAAAACACAGTTTGAAAACCACTGGGTTAGATTAACAAATTAAAACCCTTTGCCACACATTGTCTAAAAAAACAAGAACATCCTTGTTTGTTAGAACTTCTGTATCCAATTGATCAACTGATCATGTTAAGGTATCAGCCCCAGGCCTGCTGGTAATTTGCAGGCTGGATAGAACCAGGCCCTGATGCCTTGGCCTGACTGAGCCTAGCATCATGGGAGTGGCTGATGCAACACCAAGGCAGCAGGGACTGTCACCTGGTATGTCACCCCACAGTGACTCAGCACATCAGCAGAAAATGGCTCACTCTGATTGGCTGAAGTGAGTATATACTCCAGCCAGGGCAAGCTCCTGTGTGGGAGATGCAGACTGGATTTTGTGCCGAAGGCTACGTCAGTGTGTTTCGTGACTCGTGTGCTACTGGACTGTTTGCTTATCAAGTCTGCCTTGATCTGTATATACTGTACATAGTAAAGGACATTTGGTGGAGGACATCTGCCGTGTGTCGTTTTCATTCCCGGGAGTGCTGTGGTCTGGCCTTGGGAGATAGTCACACTGAGCGTTGGGCTGCTAGCTCTCTGCAACAGGTTATGGGCCCAGCTGCTGTCCAGCTGCGCAACTGCCTATCTGCCTGAGTCTGTTGTGCCAGGCCTGTCTGAGAGGGTGTATCTCATATGTATCCAGTTGATCAACTCTCATATGATTAATTCATTGACATTTCTTAATCAGATGGCACTCCTAATTATTTTACTATACAATCTTCCAGAGCCCTTTTGGGGATAAACATGAGCTATTTGGAGTTCTCATTTTTTCTCTCTCTTATTTATTTTTTTGAAGCTGAGCGAGTTGCTTTGTTCAAAATGGTACCTAGATGCCACTCTCACCTTTTCACCTGTCTTGATCCGCACAGTTCTCCGACTCAGCCCAGACTCTGCTGCAGCCTCATGTTTACAGCTGGTGACGAAGAAAGAACGAATGTTTCCGAGAGGCAGGAGTTCTTGCTCTGAGGGAAGCAAAGAACACCACATGTGATGTGCCTGGGGTGCATCACACGCACATGGCTATAAAGAGTACTGTAACTGATAAGAGGACAGGAGGAGCAGAGAAAGCATGGTGGGTCATTCAAGGAGGACAGAAGTGGTCAACTCTTTTGACAAGAGTAGCACAAGTACAGTCCAGAGTATGAGATAATACTCCTCTAGTATCTATGATACATAAAATGGTTTCCTCTCTCTTGGGATGCTTCCACACCTATCTCCTTCTGTGTTGCCCAAGCATTGCTTTTTTGCGTTCGTTGGAAGTGGAATTAAAAAGGTGATTCCACCTAACGATATAGTCCTGTGTTATCAAGCAATAATGTTTACTCACAAGCAAACTTCATTCAGTAAAGATCCCTTTATGTTAATTAAAAGTTTCATCCCTGCAGGTTCTAACTGTTTTATTGCCCCTTTCCCAGAGCAGTGAGAAAATCAGGGATGAATTGTCCCTGAATTGCCCCAATGATTGAGTTTCTATTCCCCGAAAAGAGGCTTTCATTACTGATTTCTTTGCATTATTTTTTTTCTTTTATAGCAAAATACCACTATTTTTGCTATAAAAGAAAGGAAAAAAAAATAATGAAACAAATCTAGCAACCAGTCCTTTCCTTTTCAGAATCAGGAGCTGACTAACAGGAAACTTGTCACTAAACCCCAAATTGTGCTGAATGGGAAGCAATATAATGGGCAGAAACTGCAAACCATGAAGCGCTTAAAGGGACAATAACCCCTAAAAAGCCTCAACAACACCATTTTCAGTTTGCAGGCGTGTACTGCCATCTTTTTTTTGGGGGGGGGGGTAGCCACAACTAATCAAATACGAAAAAACACAAGAAAGCAACTCATAATGCTGGACTACAGTAATTTGGCAGTGCCATTATCTAGATCCTCCATTAAAGTGGGCCTCCATAAAAGGTTGCCAATTCCAGAGAAAGGGCTAGTGAAGATGCGATCTTGGAATGGTTTTGCTTCTAATCTACTGAGTCAGGGCCAAATCCTATCCAATTTTCCAGGGCAGGTGCAGCTGTGCCAATGGGGTGTGCACTGCACCCTGTGGTAGGGTGGCAGTCACAGAGGCCTCCTCAAGGTAAAGGAACATTTACCTCAAGGTAAGGGAACATTGCAATACAGCTCAGAGGTAAGGGAACATTTGTTCCCTTACCTCTGGGCTGTATTGCAGCTGCACTGGTGCTGGAAAGTTGGATAGGATTGGGCCCTCAGACGTCAGGCAGTGTGGGGGAGGAAGGCAGGTGTGTAGGCCTGATTTTGCACCATAGCTAAGCACATGGGTCTTCCTACTTTCTAAGCAAGTCATGGACATCTGCTACCAGAGCTGCTTGTAGCATCTCAAAGACCAGTGGACCACTCTCAAGGGAGACTATCTCTTACCGTGCTCCCTACAGGTGGTTTGTGGATGGGGCTTCCTCAGAGCACGGGTGGTTCCTGCTGTGCATGGGAGGCAGACTGGTCTGTGGAAAGGGAGTACCAAAGAGAAATGAGCAGGGCATCAAACTGGCCCACATCTTGCCTTATCATGATGGTTACGCTGCCCAAACAAAGTGAAAGCAATCTCCCATCTGTCTATTCGCTGTCAGAACCAACGTCTTCTCACTTCCTTGAAGCCAAATGCTTGATACACACCTCCCACCTCAGGATGTGACCACAACACTAGCCTTAAATCCCAGGCCTAATCTGTGCCAGAGCTCAAGCTTGGCATGAAATACCTAGCCTAATAAAAGGGATCTGAAACTCAAGATGTTCAGAAGGATGAAAATGCCCTGAGCTGGTGCAGAGAGCATTTCCTTGAAGTAACAATGTACAGACCGTCTCCACATACCAGGAATTTGTGGATGGGAGGGAAGATTCCATGCCAGGCAAACTTAAGTCTCACCATCTCTTTTTTAAAAGCGAAGCACTTGCATTTCTTGCGCCCCACCTCATTATGATAGTTTCTTGTGCTGATTTTTGCAAAGAGCGCCCATAAAAGCAGCACAGGAATTACTGGCAATCAAACCTCCAAGCTGCTTTGTCAAGTTGTATATTTAAGTTGGTTGGCAACCTTCAGTCTCGAAAGACTATGGTGTAAGCCTACAGCACCTGATATTCTGAGGCGGTCTCCCATCCAAGTACTAACCATCCAAGTACTAACCAAGTACTGACCCTGCTTAGCTTCCAAGATCAGACAAGATTGGGCATGTGAAGGCCTTACGCGTGGACCTCAACAAGTGGGAAACCCTGGCCTCTGAGCGGCCCGCTTGGAGGCAGGCTGTGCAGCATGGCCTATCTCAGTTTGAAGAGACACTTGGCCAACAGTCTGAGGCTAAGAGGCAAAGAAGGAAGGCCCATAGCCAGGGAGACAGACCAGGGACAGACTGCACTTGCTCCCGGTGTGGAAGGGATTGTCACTCCCGGATTGGCCTTTTCAGCCACACTAGACGCTGTGCCAGAACCACCTTTCAGAGCGCGATACCATAGTCTTTCGAGACTGAAGGTTGCCAACAACAACAATATTTAAGTTGGCAGCTGTCTGAATATATTAGGCATTCATTTCCATTATTGGTTTGTATCCTGCCTTGCAAAGCAGTTCACAAATAATTAAGACCAGAAAATTTAAAACATGAGGAATCTGGGATCAAACCTGCAGCCTTCTGGATGCAGAACTGGTGTTCTTACCACTAAGCTACAACACTCCTCACTGTACCTTATAGTAGCTCACCTGTGCTATCTGTAACATCACATGTTTATGCTCCTTCCCTCTGGAGCCCATGTGAGATTCTCCACTCTTGGTGGAGTCAAAATTCAAACCTCTTTTCCTTTTCTTTTTCATCTCCTTTATCTTACCTTGCAGAGGAAGAAAATGTGACTTTTTTGTCAAGTTTCACCAGGGCAATATCATAATCATAGAATTCCGGGATTCCCTTTTCTCGTAGCTTCCCAATGATGTACTCTGGGTGGGATCGAAGTGCAACCACTTTGTAGTTTTCCTTACCTAGGGAAGATGAGGATAAAATGTGGACTTCCTGGAGACACCTGCAAATATTAGCAGGCAATGATGCTTGTCTCCATGTCACGACAACATCACCTGCTGATTTCTGCATGTCCAACTGCTGTTAGGCACAAGAACATACAAGCTTGTGGGCCCAGTCCTATCCAACTTTCCAGTGCTGATGCAGCCAAGCCAGTAGGGCATGCGGTGGGGGGCAGTCACTGGGGTCTCCTCCAGGTGAGTTTGTTTTCAACTCTCGGGAATGTTTGTTTTCAACTCTCAGGGCTGAATTGCAGCTGCATCGGCCCCGGAAAGTTGGGTAGGATTGGGCCCTGTATGTGTGTGTTTTGTGGCCAGTGGGTAATTGTATTCCTTCCTTCTATCCCTTCCCACCTTCAGAGAATTTGGCTTACCTATCCTGACAGATATCTGCTCAGCTGCATCATCTATGGTGAAGCAGTGGGCTGCCGTCAAGACAAAGTATTCAGAAATAAGGGATCCTTTACAGTGCTCAAATCCACTCCCACCACGCTTAGATTTGGAAGAGAGAGAAAAATGAGGATTGTTAAAGGAGAAGCAGTGCCTGTGTGCTATTTCCCTGGGCTCAGCTCAGACTTGTAACCCTCCCCTGATCCCTTGTCTGTGTCAAAAAATTGAAGGACTGACAGGTGTCCTTCAGCCAGCCAGATCAATTTTTTTGGTCCAAAGGGACTGCAAACAGTGATCAGCAAGAAGAAGATAGCATCTGAGGGACCTGTGCTTTCCAGGGTCTTAGGGTCCTAGAAAGTGGCCTGCGGTTACTAGGCAACCACAACATGCTTTCTCCTTTCCCAGTTTGGCAACTTCCATAAGCGCAGTGGCTGCAGCCTTAGGTGCCATGGTTGCCAGCCAGCCTACAGCCTGGCACAAACACTTTCTATATGTCCAAATAACCAGGCAGCCCTGGCTCCAACCCAGGTCACCTCACAATTGTTACCAAAGTAAGTACAATATTCTTCGAGTCCTGATTCTACTCAATAGGCCTGAGTAAGAGCGACTGTTGAACTTACTCTGATGGTGATGCTGGCATGCCAGGGATTCTTCTCTTGGTCCTCTGCTTTGGAACTGTGCTTGGCCAACCCACACATGGACAGAACTTCGCTCTCATCTGGAGATAGAAAGACTTAGTGTCAGAGTCTCTGAAATTCTGAATTCCCTTGGAAAAGGGCGTAGTGGGGAAAAGGGGCAAAGGGCCGTAGCCCCTGGGTTCCTGAGAAGGAACATGAGTGGCACCTGAAAGCCCCACCCTTGGGTATTTTCCTGGGAGAATAATCTCGGAAGCTAAGCAGGGTCAGGCCTGGTTAGTACTTGGATGGGAGACCACCTGGGAATACCGGGTGCTGTAGGCTTATACCATAGTCTTTCGAGACTGAAGGTTGCCAACCAACCAATTGGGACACTGGTTGTGGAGTAGCAAGAAAATATGACAATAACTGTGCTGGATCATGCCAAATATCCATCTAGTCAAGCAACCCGGCAGCCCACCCAGATGATGCTGGGAAGCCCACAAGGAGGGCCTGAAGGTAATAACTGTCTCCTGCGATTGCTCCCCAGCTGCTGGTATTTGGAGAACCCTGCCTCTGAGTCTGGACGTTCCATATAGCCAAGGTGGCCAATACAAGACCCATGAATTTGTCTCTAAACATGTAAACAGCAGGAGGTCTCACCAAAAAATATAAGACATGCTACAACGTCATGTAAATACATCATAATGTATTTGAACCGAACAATACGGAAATATTAACATGGTGAAAAACAAAATGTTTTGTGTTTTAAAAGTCATTTCCTAAACTTAGGGTACACAAAGAATGTGGCATTTCACTGGCAGTGTGCAACGTGCTGAAATCATTGAAATGTCAATCATATTACCAATCATGCTCTCAAAGGCCTCTTGCAACTCAGTGCTGTTTTTGAGTTTGAAGCTGTGTGTCTCTCCGTGTTTTCTAGATGCCAGTTCGTTTATGTTGTCTGTGTTGACTCCGCTCCCCACACCAAAGACATAAATATCTAGGAGCAAAGGTGGAGGAAGGCACGTGAACCAAGAATGTTCCAAGTGGAAAACAAAGCACCAATACATCTTGAATGCTGTACTCCAGAAAGATGATAACACATGTTGTCTCAGAATTCTTGATGCAGGTACTCTGCCCCAGGAGATCTCCACTCACAAATGAGTGTTTGTGAGTGGAGACTTCCTGGGCCAGAGTACCTGCATCAAGAACTCTGAGACAACACATGTTAACATCTTTCTGTTAACTAGAACCACTATCTCACCACCCTAACAGGGAAGGTTAATGTACCCCACAGAGGTAAGCCAAGGGGGGAGGGAATCTCATGCTGCAATGTATTGATGTTGCATCTCCCTTTCATACTTCTACCCCCCGTTCTGACCATCCAGGATTGTCACATACATCTCTGCTATTAACTGTATTCATAGAATCATAGAGTTAGACAAGCACCAACAGGAGCTTGTCGAGCCTCTGCTTGAATATCTCTAGTGAGGGAAGAGTCCGCCACCTCTCTTGGCAATCTGTTCCACTGCCGAACCGCCCTGACGGTCAGGCATTTTTTCCTGATGCCTAATCGAAATCTCCTCTCTTGCAGTTTGTATCATTGGTTCTAGTTCTACTTTCAGAGACAGCTGAGAATAAATTATTCCCTTCTTCCGTATGACAGCCCTTTAGGTATTTGAAAACAGCAACCTGTGTTGCCTCACCAGCCCTTCCTTTTGCAACAGCAAAGAACTGCGGGAACACCAGGAACCACTGGTGTACCTAGGGGGGTGCAAGGCAGCAAATGCCCTGGGCGCCACACCTGCATGGGTGCTGTGGCCATCCATGCCACCCCATTTCACCACTCTGGGCTGCAGCCTCCCCCTCTAGAGGCTTCCAGAGGGCCTTTAAACAGCACTTCCAATTTTCAGCCCCAAAATGGTTTAGAGGCCCTTAGAAGGCCCTTAATACGTTTCAAAAAAATACGTGTCAGGAGAAGCAAACACTCTAATGAAGAAATTTCTGGTTGTCATAGCCTTAAAGGAGCGTGGCTATGGGGGTGTCATGACAAGCTCCTGCACTTTAAAACTTATTACTACACCCCTGCAAGGTGGGAAGGTTTGTTAATGAGGCCGCACTGTTGAAAAGCCTTGTCACATGTAACTGCTCTCACTCACCGAAAGACCTCAGGGCTTGGGCAGGAACACATAATTGTTGTTCCAGGCTGCTTTATAGTGTCCTGTAAATTATTTCATTACTTAAGTGTGTATTGACTGGTTCTCAGATGAGCAGAAGTGGATCAGACTATCACCAAATTAAATAAAATGAATAAAAAAATAGTTTCAAGAACTAGGAATCCCTGCTCCAAACTGCCACAGTGGGAACTGCCTCACTGAACCTGGGACTGGTGCTGGCTCCCATCAATGCTGGGATTTTTCTCCCATTTACCCGCCCCCCACTCCAGTCATGACATCTTACATCTTATGACATCATGACATTATGACTCATGACATCTTACCCAAATAGTCTTCACGAGGTTCAAGGCGGTTGCGTCCGATATTGAGGAAATCCCTGATACTCTTGATGACAGGGACTGGGGTACCTTCCATGTTGTGATTGCCTGGAAAGAGAGGAAACTGGTTACAAGAGGTGGGGACCTGAAGCTAGCATGCCTTTGTAGGTAGGAAGAAGACCTCCATAAGAAGAGCCCTGCTGGATTCAACAAATACCTGAGTCATGTATCCTGCTTCTGAAAGCCCTCTAGGAAATTGACAAGCAAGGCCCAAAGGCAGCCATGGCTCTGGGCAGCCAAATTGCAGTTAAATGACACTGATTGGTACAAGTTTGCAGAAAGTTTTGGCCACAAACGAAAAAAAAAATGCTGCCTTTCCTTCCTTAAGATCTTACCATCGGACAGGAGGATGATGACATGGCGTGTGGTGGTGGCAATCGGAGGGGGTTCCAATTTCTGCCTCAATTCGTCTGCTTGTTGATTTATCATCATGTCATAGACAGCTTTCATGCCTCTGTAGATGTTGGTCCCAGGCTTATGCCTGTGTTCTGGAGACGGAAGCAAAAGGGTGACCAAGCCATATTGTGAGTCCTTTGTGTCATTCCTTGTCCTATTCTCAGGGCAGGGCTGAGCACAGGGTTAGCTGGCTGGCCTATTGCCAGTGAAGATGCTACTTCTCCCCACCACCACCACAAGATAGGGAGGGAAAAACACTTAAAAAAAATCCCAACAAACAAAAAAAAACCCCAGCAAACTTCCAATCACTTCAGTCCGCTTTGCAATCACTTCAGTCAGCACAGGAGCCAGATGGGACAAAGCAGTGTTTGCACTGTGCGCCAAACCCCCACACCTAAATGTATACATGTGTCTCTACCCTCACCCACAGCCTGGTGGGGTTGGCACAGAACCAGGAGGCAGAAGAATCAGGATGTTTCTCCTTCTGCATCACCATGGTAGCTTGCCAGAGCGGGGATATGTTTGCCTGATCTCTGCTGCAATTCAGCGCCGCCACTGCGGATGGTCAGAGAGCGGTACTGCAACTGCCAGCTGAATAGAGACTCAAGGGCCCTTTAAGATTCCTTCCTGGCTGTTGATTGCAGCCAGGATCCTCCTCACACTGAGCAACTTGTTGTTAAGGCACAGGTGGAGCTCTGCCCTTCTTTTGCCTCCAGTCCTCTAACCCTGACAAGCACCAGTCCGCTTAAGTTGTGGCCTCATTTCCTTATTCCGTAAAGGGGCCCCTTTCAGTTGGCTGCCTGCTGCACAGAAATAAAATGTCCTTTGCCATTGCTGAGGGCAATTGAAGGAAACAAAGCTTCTCTTCATGAGGAGGAAAAGAGATGGGAAAAGCCTTCACCCAGCACAGAAGCCAGGCTAGTAAAGAAAGACCTCAACCCCAAGGTTTTAGGTAGGAGCTGTAGATGAGTACAGGGAGGGGCCGCTTGCCCGCCTTGCTGCCAGCAAGTCCCCCTCCAGCTATGCCACTGGAGCTACATCCACTCTATGCCACTCCAGCTACGCCCCCCCTCCAGCTATGCCACTGGCCCTAGGAATGCATTGAAGACACAGTAATAAAAATGTGTTAAATAAATGCCTAGAGGCACCAGCTAAGATCACACCTCACCTGAATATGTGATGTTCCTCAGGCGGTCAATTACCCAGGCGGCATTGCTGCTCTGCGGGTGGATTGTACTCACAATCTCTTTGGCTTCAGTGGCAAAGGTGATGATGCCGTAGTTAGGGGAGATGTCATAGCTGGAGATCTGAAAGGGGAGATCAGAGCATCAGGAGAGGGAAGGAACGGGATCACGCAGGTTGCCATTGGTCCCCTCAGTTTGGGGTTTTGACCATTGGTTGCTGTACAGCTTGCCTAAGCACAATATGTCTTCCACATCTGAATTCCTCACCAATTACTGGGCTCTGACACTAGGCCAGCTTAAGCTCTGACCGTAAAAGCTTGGGGTTCTTGAGCTGGGGCTCAGTGTCTCAGTGCCACCAGTGACCTCAACAAGCCTGGCAGACTAAGAGCCCCTTCCTATGAGCCTTAAGGCACTAACAACGTGCCTTACAGGGTGGAGGGCAGGATGAGAAGGGGCAGGACTGGGTGGGGGGAAGTTGGGGGAGGGGAGCAGCAAGCCTGGGAGGGAAGTGGAGATGGCCGAAGAGCCTGCCGTCGTATCCTAACCCCTGTCCTGGGCCGGGAAACTCGACATGGGTCTCCTTGCTTCTGTGCCCACTCAATAGCAGGTGCATATTCGAGGAGACCCATTGGAGCCGCCTGGGTGTTACACAGGGTAATGGTTCCCTTACCCGGAGGAGACCAGGTGCTGCTTCCCTGGCTCCCGAAGATACAGTGGTCACCATTCTGGCACCACTGTAGTCCTAGGCGCTAAGGAAGGCGCCCAATCCTATCCCCCCCTCCCGCTGGTACAGCTGTGCCAAAAAGGACCATGCAGTATCCAGGAGGGGTGATGCTGGTGGATAAGTAGGCTTTGGAGGTGAAAGGAGATTTAAATCCCCTTACCTCTCCATAAATCCCCTTACCTCTCCATAAGCCTCCCACTTGGCAATGGGTCTTCTAGGATCTGCACCAGATCTGTAGCTGGCACAAATCCAGTGATAGAAAGAGGGGATAGGGGGATGCCGACAGAGGGGATGGGATCCAGGGAATGGCATCTCTGCCGAATCCAACCTCCTTCAGCCTCCTATTTTTCCTCCTCTGCCTGACCTGCTATGGTGGGTGTGATGAGGTCCAGCCTCTTGCAGCAGCACTTCCAAAGTGGCTGCCAACAGAGCACTGCAAGCTCTATCAGGCAGCCATTTGGCAACAGCAAAAGTGTCTTCTGCTGTCCCAAAGCATTCTGTAGTACAGCCCAGTCCAACACAGGATTTAGGCTGTAAGCATTGTAATTCAAGGTTATCATCGAGGCTGCAGTACCAGCCTGCCTGAGTTTATGAGTTTACCTGTAGGGCTCTGCAAGTCTCCATCCAGGTACCAAAATATTAACCCTCAGGGGATTGCCTTGGAAGTGGATGGGCCATCCTGCTCCATAATCTTACTGGGGCATGGCTGGGGTGGGACACACAAGGAACATAACGTACCTTCTCAATCAAGTTGATGATGACATTCTGGGCATCATTGAAATTCACCCCACCAATGCTTCGAGAGGCATCAAGGACAAAGTAGATGTTCATTTTGCCACCAACTTCAATCTTGATCCTACGCTTTTCTGTTTCCGCTGTGGGGAAAAAGAATCCAAGATCTGAGGTGCATTTCCCAACTCCACCCAGCTTCTGCACCCTGCCCAGCTCCTCATTCCTAAAGAAACTGGAAGTCTTGACTCCTTCCTACCATGCCTCTAAACCTCTAGACTTTCTCCCTCCATCCCTACAGAGGCACCACCGTCTCCCCATAACTGTTCCATGAATTCATCCTTGCGCCTGCTGTACCTAGATTTCAGCTGGTAAAATTTTCTCTGTTCTTTCAAGAAGCCACAATCAGCCTCATTGCAAGTACACCAGAAAATGCCTTCCTTGTACTAGTGAAGCAGCTCTGAGGGGCAAAACTGAGATGGGTCATGATGCAAAATGAAATAAATAGGGATTTTGCGTTACAACCAGGAGAGCATTAGGACTGCTTTCCCCCAGCCAGATGATTTTTCCCCTTCCAGGGAGATTTCCCCATTAGGGATGATGCATCCTGTTGTTACCTTTTTTGTCCAATTCTAGACACACTGGCTGAGCAGAGTCTCAGGTCAAACCCTACTGCAAGGCTCATTCACAACATTATATTCCAAATTTGTGACAATATATGCAACAACTGTTACCTTGCACATGCCTGATCTCGTCTGATCTTGAAAGTTAAGCAGGGTCAGGCCTGGTTAGTACTTGGATGGGAGACCACCTGGGAATACCAGGTGCTGTAGGCTTATACCATAGTCTTTCGAGACTGAAGGTTGCCAACCATTTCAGTTTCCTGGTGCTGCAGGACACAAGGCAGCCACAGCTTCTCCTTCCCAGCCATCTTTCTGTTATAATGAGCAGGACTCCAAATGTATTTTTCTTTGTTGAATAGCATTGATGGGAAAACCCAGTTGAGATCAAGAGTGTGCCAGTCACACTCTTGATCTCAGCTGGGTTTTCCCATCATTGCTATGTGACTGGCATGGAGGGAAGCGTTCATTGTTTCCTCTGCTGTGGTCCCAAACCAGATTGTTTCCCCAGCCCACCTGTAGCTGCTATTTGCCCCGTAACGGAAGCTACCATTGTTCATTCAGATTGCAACCGGAGGGGCGGAGCCTCCCTCTATGCCCAACTGTGGTCCTGATCCTGATTGCCTACCAGCGACTGCTGTTTAACAGGGGGGGAAAAATCCCACACGGCCAATGTCACATCTTCTCACTGCTCAGAAGAGAGGAGGATCTGAAGCAATCTAACCACTCCCACTAATGCTCCCAGGTGGAAGTTTCTTCATCCAGCCCCACCCAGTTCATGAAAACTCACCAACAACTTTGTCGGGGTCTGCAGACTCTGCAACTTCAGTGAGGGATGAGATGAACTTGGTGGCAACTTCTTCTGGGGTGTCGTAGGTATATGAATCTGGGGAAGAAGCGGGAAGCCAGAGTTTGAGAAACTATCATCCCCTCTCCAAATCCAAACCCTGGTTGACTGTGGAAGGCACCAGTGAAGCTTGAAAAATCAGACTCCAATACCTTATAACCTGTGCCACTGGCATAAACTTTTCCTATGGAAGCTGAGCAGACTGAGCAAGAAAATAAAAACATGTGACTACCCTGCACATCTCTGATCTTATCTGATCTTGGAAGCTAAGCAGGGTCAGGCCTGGTTAAGTACTTGGATGGGAGACCGCTTGGGAATACCGGCTGCTGTAGGCTTATACCATAGTCTTTCGAGACTGAAGGTTGCCAACCATTTTTTTTCCCCATTTCCTATCCCCACTGACAATGTCATCTTAAAAAATATGACATGTCCTCAGGTGGGGCCCACTGAGGTAAATGTGCTAGGAGCTGTCATCTCCTTTCTACCGCATTCTTCAAAAATTTCTGCAGCGCTTCAATATGAATGACAATCAGTCATATTGCCTCACTGCTACCCTGAGATAAGAACCCCTGTTTTCATGGGCCAATGATTCCAGCGTTTGTGTTTTTTCAAACTACGTATCTTTACTTGCTGTGTGAATCACAGGTCTTGTTTCTCAATGGAGTTAACTCAACTCATCCAAAGTAATAATCCCACAATTTATGTGATCCTTGGATGACAGAGAGGTGGATCAAGACCCTCTAATCTTGCCAGAGACTATAGACTCTTTCACCTGGTTCACATGTTCCCTCCTCCCTCTCTCGCCTTCCTCACATGTTCCAATGCCTTCTCTCTTTTCCTGATCTGAACAAACTGTACAGGACACCACAAAATCCTTACGCAGTCTTAAATGGCTTCAATTCCTAATCCACACAATCTCATGCATAGGGACTTTGTGGCCACCCTGTAGCTTTCATGATTACCCAAACAGGCAAATCATAGTTACCATAAACAGTGGCATCACCCAGGAGTAGTGTTACCCAGTGTGGGGCAGGTGGAAGGCAGTGATAGGGTGGGCAGGGGGCAAAACTGGGCAGGGGGAGGACGGCAACAGCCAGAAAAGTCTCCTGACTCCAGGTCTACCAACTTCTCAAGGCAGCACCCAGATCTACCTGCCTGACAGACCTGGTCTCTTGGTCAGCCCGGCTAGGAAATTTCCACCTGCCCTCTTCTAGTGTCACCTGGTGCAGTCCACACCCCCTATACCCCAATAGTGATGCCACTGACCACAAACCATAGATCTCCCAACCAGAACTGGAAACAACAGTTCTGAGTTTCCAGTTCTGGAGCAGAGGTGATCCATTGTTTCCATAAACAATTCAGGAGCTTTCTTTTAACCCAAGTGCCCACCCTCCACCCACCCTATCCTTTGGCTCACTTCGACACTCTGGTTCCGATCCACTCCAAACTCCAGACTCTTGGCAAATTCGCTCTTTGGATCCCATGAGAGAGAGACTGTTGTCACAACGGTAGACGATCCGGTCTCCTATCCGATACTGGGTGCCATCTTTTCGGGCCCCAATTGGGACACCAGGGTTGGGGCAGTTGCCACCTGGGTAGAAGAGATGATGCAATGATTGACACTGTGATTGACAACAGCAAAACTGAGATGTATGGATAAATAAGAAATACGTGCCAATTTTTTTTAAAAATAAAACTCCCAGATAGGCAGGTTACAGCCCAATTCTAACAGGCAGACCAGTCCTAACTAAATTCCCATATGGAGATGCAGTGGCACCAGTGGCAGCTACACTGTATCCCTTGGGAGAATTTTGGCTTCTGGAGGTCTCCTTGTTGTAAGGGGACATTTGTCCCTTTTCCCTGGGGTAAGCCCCAGCTGCCACAACTGATCAACTTCAACCTGCGCCAGCTCAATTGTTGGGACAAGTCCATGTTGATCTGGGTCAAGGGATCAGGCCCAGGAAGGCGGTTAGGATACAGCACATACTCCCGCATGCTTAATTATAATTAAGTAATAATTTACTTAATTTATTTAATTTTGTCACATGGGGTTGTTGAAAATTTTCTTGCTTGATGATGTCACTTCCAGCCATGACATCACTTCCAGGTTAATGACATCACATCTGGTGGGTCCCGACAGATTGTCGTTCCAAAAAGTGGGTCTCAGTGCTAAAAAGTTTGAGAACCACTTGTCTAGAACAATGCCCTTTGATCAAGTCTACATGCGTTTTGGCATGTTTGAAGGTGAAATTAGCAGTATGGCGTACAAAAATAAGTCCGGACACAGGGAAAAAAGTTTTAAAAGGTGAGGCAAGTTTATTTCACCTGCACTCTGTTTCAAAATTATCACATGGTAATGGGCAGGAGGTCTGGTCTAGAGGGTAGAGCCTCCATTTGCCTGAAGATAACATCCACAAGGTTGCCAGTTCGAGGCCACCGGCACCGTGCGACCTTGAAGCAGCTGACAAGCTGAAGCCAAGCTATTCCATCTGCTCTGAGCGTGGGAGGATGGAGGCCAGAATGTGGAACCAGATCAGAGTGAAACACCTGGACTGTTGTGGTTCTTGAAAGATAGAACCTTCTTTCCATTGTAAAAATCCCTACGGGGATTTAATCAGCCTGCCTACGTAAACCGCCTTGAATAAAGTCTTGAATAAAGACCAAGAAAGGCGGTATATAAATACCTGTATTATTATTATTATTAAGAGAGTGAAAGGCACTTGGATTCCCTTGCGTTATTTGAAGAAGAAAAAGCAAATAAGGAGGACTTTGCTGAGATAGAAGAAAAGAAACACAGTAGTACTACTCAATGAAAGGATGTCAGAGGGTGGTGGGGATGAGTCTGCTAGGAGAAGGGTGGGCCCAATCAGGCATCTTGCCCCGGGCCTAATGCCAGCTCTCAATGGCCCTAGTTGACTGACCAAATAAAAGATGGCAAACAATATTCAGCAACTGTTACCCTGCACATGCCCAGTCGCATCTGATCTTGAAAGCTAAGCAGGGTCAGGCCTGGTTAGTACTTGGATGGGAGACTGCCTGGGAATACTGGGTGCTGTAGGCTTATACCATAGTCTTTCGAGACTGAAGGTTGCCAACCAACCAATATTCAAAAGGTGAAAGAGATCAGCCCTTACAACCTACCTCAGAAACAAGAAAGTTGGCCGAACTTGCCTGTTTCTGAACATCAAACTCACCTCCATCTTCACATATAGTGGTGGTTCCACTCCATTTCCCATTGGGGAGGCAGGTGCGGCTCTGGGACCCTTCCAACCTGTACCCCTCGTAGCATTCAAATCTCAGTTCCTGGCTGACATTATAGTAGGGTTGCCGGGGCTCATACTGGCCACCTTCAAACTCCAAAGGCCTAAAGCAGCGGACATCTGAAAGGAATGGGAAAGGTCATCCAACAGGACATAGTAAATTGTCTGCATGTTCCTTCAAACCCACACCACATCCACTCATCCAGTATTGCCGTTCACAGTAAATTCTGCCACAGTAAATTCTGCCCTGATCCAAGAGCTGCCAAAGGTCCAAAATATCAATATGAATTCCGTGGATAAAGTTTGATTTGGTAAAATTGCCAACAGGAACAAAAAGTTCCCAAGATATTGTCAGCAACAACTCTTATCTTTTTCTTTTTAACATTCATTTTTATATTAATCACAAACACATAAACATACAAAATACCCAGAGCATACATACAGAAACAAATATTATCACACTGATCACAATACTGAAGTAGCATCATATCTACATTCTGATAAAATTCAGTGGCACTGGGATAAATAAAGGGATAAATAAAGTATAATAATAATGACTTCTTGGCATTATATTCAAACTGATAGTATTCTGGAAGTAGGGAGTGTCTTTTCCTAACAGGGGTGTCAAACTCATTTTATACAGCAGGCTAAATAGGACTCATGGCACCTACTGAGGGTCAAAAGGGGTGTCATTAAGAAGAAAGTGACATCATTAAGAAGGTGATGACCAGGAGTGAGCAGATTTTTCTCACTAGGAAATCAATAGCTACAAATGACAAAAGGAGAAAATATGTAAATCTTGGTCATATCAGCTCAGCAGCTGAGAGGTGCTCTTGCAAGGCCTCGGCAGAAATGCTGCTGCTGAAAGGGCAACCTGCATGGAAATTGGGTTCTCTCAGTGCTGTCCTTTCAGCAGTTCTGCTTCTCCTGAGGCACCAGTTCAAAGCTCAGCAGCTGAGAGCAGCTGAGGTTGGTGCTAGGGGAACCCAATTAACATGGCGGGTGGATGGACGTACAAGCGGCCCCTCCCCTTTGGAGCCATTTCAGGTGGTGGGAGCAAAACGGAGCCTTCGTTTTGGCTCTGAAGGGGGGGCCACTTGCATGCCATGGTGAGACTCTCCGCAAAACTTAGTGCTTTGCACCCCCTCTAGCTATGCCACTGGGCAGCAGCAGAGTCACTCAGCCATGCACCTCAAGCTGTGGCTGCCTTCTCCCACCCTCCACATCTACTACCTGGCTTCCTCAAAGGCCCCTGTGATGACCCTAGAGATGAATATATCAATATATTTACACATTATTTATTTATAGTGCATCCATGCTCGTAGCTCTTTACAAAGGAGGAAAAGAAGGGTGCTTTCTCTGTTGTGGTCACAATTTTAATCTGGAAGGGGTACAACAGAGGAAAGGATGGGGAAGAGCAAAGGCAGGAATAAAGTGGGAATTTTAGGAGATTATTTTCTGCATAAAAATTGAAGGCAAAAATAGAAGGGGACGGCAGAGGATGAGATGGTTAGATAGTGTCATGGAGGCAACGAACACGAATTTGGACATGCTCCAGAAGTTCATGGTAGACGGGGGGCCTGGCGTGCTGTGGTCCAGGGGGTCACAAAGAGTTGGACGCGACTTGATGACTGAACAACAATTTTCTGCATACGTATTTAAGCTTGGTTACAGTATAGTATGGATACCCAGGGGTCGGGCTAAAGATTTCGGGTGGATTCTGAAGAGGGATTTGAGAGACGTAAGACTGTTCACATACCTCGGCACTCTGCCTTGCTGAGGATCTTGGAACGCTTATTCCGCATGGGGGTCCAAAATCTGCCATATTGGCAACTCCGCATCTCTGTTGGATATGGATATTTCCCTTCTGGACACACGTATCTCAGTGCAGTACCATTTTCCAGCAGTGTGTAGTTGCCCCCTACAATCTCTGCATCTTGGGGGTTGCAGGCTCCATCGGTCACACCTGGGTGGTAAGTAAGAGGACCATGGGAAGTTTTTAAAAAGGTTCAGACTGAAAACGGCTGGCTACAATTTATTCGTCTAGCTCACAATCTAAAGTGGCTCTCTAAAGCGGTAGAGTGAGTGTGCACTCTTGTTACTGCTTTGAGGAGTCTTATGGCCCAGTCCTATCCAGGGCCAGCCTGCACAGTGCAGGGACGTTGACGCAACCCGTGGGCCGGCTGGGTACCAGGCCAACCAGAGAGGTAAGTCAAAGAAATGTTTACTTTCCTCCTCCACTACTCCCCTGGTCCCCTACTATTTTGCCAGTGTGGCAAAAGGGATGTGTCAGACCCAGAACAGGGTCATAGGTTTCAGTGGTTGTCACTGCTGCTAAGATTCACCACCGACCTGCCCCCAACCCACCCCTGGTCTGGGCTGATCCCCACCCCAGTTCTCCCCCGCCACCAACCTACCTGCACCAAAGGCCAGTCTGTGGCCCATGGCTGATGGCATGGGGTTTACTCACTGCTGCACCATTGAAAGTGGCTCAAAGACAGTTGGAGCAGCTGCTCCTATGGAAGATGACAGTGGACCACAAGATCTGCTAGCGTATTGTACAGATAAGATTGGGTTGTGATTTACATACATGAAGGAGTAGCCAGATTTTACTCTTGTTCAGTGTCTGCCACAGGGGGGTGTTCAATGTCTGCCACAGGGGGGTGTAGCCGAACCGGGCTCAGTCAGTGCACTGCCCAACCCGCAGTGTTGCTCTGCCCCATCTAGGATTTTGGGGGGAAACTGGCATTTTAACTGGTGACATGACAGCCTCCATTAAAGACTGAGAGCTAGTTTTTTATGGTGCTCCCGCCCAGGTAGTACATAATGCTCTGAAAGACTGTAACGTGGCCTTACATGTCATGGGGGTGGGTGGGGAATATGCAGTATGCTCTGCAAGTCACAAGGGATGAGGGCAGTGCTTTGCTATGCTGCCTCAAGCGCTAGAGTTGCTAGGTCTGGGTGGGACTTCAAGAGGTTGGGAAAGTGTGGAGGAGTAGTGTGGTGGGCTATACAGCAGCAGTTCCCAAAATTTTTAGTGCTACGACCCACCTCGTCATCCACGATGGGTTGTGACAAGATGACCCCTGCCACACCACAAAGCGTTCCTGGTAGCCTCCAGAGTCTGCTTCCAGGTCGTGCCAGGCCTGTAACCTACTCAATTGGCCTCTGCCTGCCCAGAGTTTACCTGGGTTTACTTGGGTTTACCTGGAGGTAAACCAGAAGTTGCAGACACAAACCTGAAGTCAATTTCTCAAGGCATTCTGAGGCCTGTGGACACCAATGGAGTGGGTCACAGACCTGGTGCAACCTGGAAGCAGCTCCTAGGAATGCTTGGTGGTGTGGCAGGGAACATTGGGTCACGACCCACCACAGTTTGGGAAACACTGAGCTAAAATGTTTACGGCCACAATTCTACTCCTTTGCAATTCCACACTTCCTTCAGACTCGGACAGGATGCCCAGAGATTGGGCGGCCCCTTTTTATTCATGTGTTTTGTTTTTAAAAATATTTATATACCGCTTTTCAACATCACAAAGTGGTCTACAGAGAAAAATCAACTAAGTAAACGGTTCCCTGTCTGCTCACACTCTAAAAAGATACAGAACACCGGCAAACAGCCACTAGAAGAGACACTGTGCTGGGCTGAAGAGGGTCAGTTACTCTCCTGCAGAGTATCAGATAAGTACCACTTGAAAAAATTCCTCTTAGCTAGTTAGCAGGAGTAACATTATTACATTTATATATTTATATTGAACAAAATAGGACTTACTTCTGAGTAGACCTGGTTAGGCTTCTGCCCTATGTGCACACTTAGCATCAGCTGGGAAACTGTACCATATGCTACCAGACCATGCCCTGGAATCCCTATGTGTGAGGAGCTATAGAATGAGAGCCAGCCCTGGACTTTGTCTAGTCCACCTAACTAATCTCATAGTTAAGGAGAGATTTGAACTCGTATCTCCCAAATCTGAACTGCACACTCTTTTTTCTGTTGCACTCCCCCTTCTGACAGTCATGGCGCAATATGATTTATTCTTCACACTGGGAAACTTCCAGACTAGAGCATGGATTCCAATTGTCAGTGACCTAGTAGTTCAATGCACTTAGGGTGTAATGATTAATCCACCTTCTGTTTATATGGCACAATTTCCTGCACTCACATATTCCCGCAAATTGAAATCACATCCAGTGCTGAGCTACTTTTCTAGTTGCATGGGAAAACCATAAACATGTCAAGGAGATGGGTACGTTATGGCCTTTCTCCTTGACATTTACATTCCACTTTCAAAGGGAGTATTTTGTACAGAAGCATTTTCAAATGCATAAGCCCTTGCAATCTGAAGTGAGAGATGAGATGCAGATTTAGGGTGCAATCCTAAACAACTTTCCAGTACTGACTTAGCCACAATGCAGCCCCCAAGGTAAGGTAACAAACATGCCCTTACCTTGAGAGGCCCCCTTGACTGCCTCCCCACTGCAAGATGCAGTGCACACCACATTGGCACAGCTATGTCAGTGCTTGAAAGTTGGGTAGGATTGCGTCCTTAGTATCTCAATGAGAACTAGGCCTCTGATGCCTAGAATCACAAAATGTTAACAGCTAGAAGAGTTTCAGGCACCGTGATGTAGGAAATAGCCTGCAACTCAGTATGGCTTGGCTCACGCATGATGCAAAAACATGGTTTAATTATGGCTTGCTTCTACTAATGACCACAAAACTTGAGCTCACATGCTCCCCTCTTTGTGTGTGAAAGAAGGAAGATTTCAATGTCCAGTCTTGCTTTAGAACAATCATGGATTTGCTGGGACTCCAAGCGTAAGTGGTAATTGTACATGTGTTCTGTTGCATGTCCACACAGTGGAACTTTATTAGACCACAATTAAGTGTAGTCCCTCTAGCGCATGTACACATATAAACACATGTGTATAGTTGTCCCAGTTGGCTAAATTTCTACACATAAGTGCTCAAATAGAAATGTTATAACATTTAACGTGCTCTGATGCAGCAGAGCTGAAATTAGCATTTGCACATTGTTTAGATTCCCAGTTTCACCACTCAAATTTGAAGTGTGACATTTGGAATTAAAAATTCAAATTTATTTTTGGACATTAAATTTTATTCCATTCAAAATCCCAGGCAGTGCTGCCACTGCAGGTCAGCGACCCCAAGTTATAAGTTATTAGATCCCATTGCATGACAGCTTTTAAGTGCTGCCAAAGACAAAAAAAATGCCATTGCTCACCATCTATCCCTGCTAACTGGGTAAGAGGCACTTTTCAAGAGGGTGTCCCTCATTTATTTAGCAGAGGGAGAATAACTGGCCCTTCTCACCCCATCAGTGTCTTTTCTAGTGGCTCTCTGCTTGTGTTCTTTGGCATCTTTTTAGATTGTGAGCCCTTTAGGGACTGGGAGCCATTAGTTATTGGATTTTCTCTGTAAGCTGCTTTGTGAACTTTTTGTTGAAAAGCAGCATATAAATACTGTTAATCATCATCATCTATCAAATTGAATCACTGAATCATAGCGCTGAAAGGGGCCAAATAGATCATCTAGTCCAACCCCCTGCCTTAGGCAGGAAATCCTCTTAGAGCATCTCCAACAGGTGCTTGTCGAGCCTCTGCTTGAATATCTCCAGTGCAGGAGAGTCCACCACCTCTCTCGGCAATCCGTTCCACTACCGAACTGCCCAGACCATCAGGAATTTTTTCCTGATGTCTAATCAAAATCTCCTCTCTTGCAGTTTGTACCCATTTGTTCTAGTTCTGCTTTCAGAGGCAGTTGAGAATAAATTATTCCCTTCTTCCATATGACAGCCCTTTAGGTATTTGAAGAGAGCTATCATATTCCCTCTCAGCCTTCTCTTATTCAGGCTGAACATGCCAAGTTTCCTCATAGGGCTTGTCGTCCAGCCCCCGATCATCCTCGTCGCTCTCCTCTCCATATCATTTGGTGGGCCGCTGTGAGATACAGGAAGCTGGACTAGATGGGCCTATGGCCTGATCCAGTGGGGCTGTTCTTATGTTCTTAAACTACAATTCCCAGGAGGCCTTGCAGGTCTTCTTGTTATCTGGTGTGCTCCCTGGGGCATTTGGTGGGCCGCTGTGAGATACAAGAAGCTGGACTAGATGGGCCTATGGCCTGATCCAGTGGGGCTGTTCTTACGTTCTTATCATTATGTTAGCTATTAAATCCTTCCAGGCCTGAGATACCATTGCATGTCATCTGTCAAATATCAAATTAATGAGACATACCAAGTGAAATAAAACATCTTACATGGCCAAAAACCAAAACAAATATCTCAATACAAGTACCAAATGCCAAGCAGATGCTGAGGAAACCAGTAGTCCACTTTGAATTTTCCCAAGATTGGCTGGATAAGAGCCTTTTAGAAAAAATTTTTCAGAAGCTCTCTGGAGATTATTCCATATCAACAGTAGCACCAGAGCAGAAAGGATTTCTGAAAGTAAATGCTTTGCAGCTGTACCTGATCAGAACAAATATCCTGAATGAATTGTCTGATATGGTCCCAAAGCTGAATGAGGCTCAAGGTATTTTGGCCTCAGGGCATCGTCACAGAGATAGGGCACTGTTGTGGAGAAGCTCATGGCACCCAGATTCCCCTGCAGCTGGTTGTATGGTATGTTCACTTACCTGCACAAAATGCCCCCAGGACCAGGAGGGTGTAGAAAAACTGCTCCGGGAGCTGCATTTCTGATGTTCCTTTGGGTTGCCTTTCCCCCTCTCTCTCTCCTGTTTCTGTTTTTGTATGAGTTCAGCTGCTTGTGAAATTTTTGGACTTCCACTCTACACGCTGGTTGTTGGCTAACCCCACCCAGAGAAAGCAGCTGAGTTTTGGGAAATGGCAAAGTCCATTAAGCAATTTGAGGGTGCGGTGAAAGTAAGGATAGAGTGGCCTGCAGGTGGACAGGAGGAGCAGTTAGGGGGAAACCCAGATTTCTTGAAGGCAGGAAGAGAAGAAAGTGGAACAGGGAAGTTCCCACTTCGGACAATATGAGAGTTTCATATTTCAGAAATTCTTTGGATTACGGAGGGTCGGGCAGGACCTCCACATTGCTAGGCAATGAATTGGATATGCGCCACTAGCACCAAGGTTTTCCCCACAACCACAACCAGATTTCTCCCCCTGTATTTGCCTATTGATATTGGCATGATGATATTGACACAGCTAACACAACTGAACTTCCTCATTTTTTGGCACAAAGGAATTTTTTACAAAGATCAATAAACACTAGACATTAGAAGTCAGGGTAGAGGAATGCGGTGGGGGAAGAGGTTTCAATTCAACTTACTTTCAATTCTTAGGAATCAGGATAATTTATAACTACTCAGCCCCAATCAAGATTGGCAACTGGTCAGGAAACAAAAAAAAACACCCAGTTTGATCTGCTGTAGGCCTTGTAACAGATGTTGAAGAAGCAGAAATTAGCAGGTGAAATCAGCAAGTAAAACATTTCAGACCTGGAGTAAATGCCAGGGGACATCTACTAAAATTGAGTGTTGGGAGAGTTAGGACAGACAAAAGAAAATATTTCTTTACTCAGCATGTGATTGGTCTGTGGAACTCCTTGCCAAAGGAAGTAGTGATGGCATCTGGCCTGGACGCCTTTAAAAGGGGATTGGACAAGTTTCTGGAGGAAAAATCCATTATGGGTTACAAGCCATGATGTGTAGGTGCAACCTCCTGATTTTAGAAATGGGCTATGTCAGAATGCCAGATGCAGGGGAGGGCACCAGGATGAGGTCTCTTGTTATCTGGTGTGCTCCCTGGGGCATTTGGTGGGCCGCTGTGAGATACAGGAAGCTGGACTAGATGGGCCTTTGGCCTGATCCAGTGGGGCTGTTCTTATGTTCTTATGATCCACATCAAGGACAAGCAACACAGTACAAGAAGTGTGTGATTCATGCATCTGTTTGGTGTTTTTCAAGTGTAAACAGCAGCTGCCAGTAGAGGCAATCCAGTTCACCCTCTACCCTTACCACCTCATTGTTGCTATTTCTCCCGGGGGCGGGTGGGGTGGGAATGCTTCTGTTTGCATCAGGCTGCACTGCTTGGGGGTGGCCAGGCCTGCATAGATGCATAGCACTGGAGGGTGAGCAAGAGAGCATGCCTGCCTCTTTCCCTTTGGGCGCAGCTGGCGTGGGAGCCTGTTTACATGACACCTGGCTGGCTGCTCCTGGTTGATTCCATGTGACCCACCATGAGAAGTTTGCCTGTGGCTCCACATGGCACGAGAAGGCAGGTTGGTGCATCCCACCAATTTTTTTCTTGGAGGGTTGGGGGTACTACTGGGGGGGGGATTGAGTTAAAAGCCTTGTGCCTAGGCCCCCTCATATTCCAGTAGGGCCGAATGGGGGCCTGAAGACATCACCAGCAACACGTGCCTTCAATATGCACCACCCACTGTGTTCTGGGATGTTGAGGTTCGCTCCCAGCCAGAGGAAGGAGAAGCCCACAATGGCTGCAACATGTCAGGGAGTAACACTGGCACCCCTTTAGGACCCTGGCTGGTACCCAAGGCAGACCACACCTCCTGCCTCTCCCTATTACTACGCTACTGCATAGTGCATGTGAATTATCAAGGGTCTACAACTGGAAGTACATATAACAGAGAAAAGCCATATTATACCAAAAGTATTGTTTTTTTTAATTAAGCATAATGAGGAATGACACATTAGTGGCAAACACTGCTGAGAAGACTGGGTGAGAGCATGTATTTATGCTCATTTATGCTCATTGCTTGGGGATGAATCTCAGGGAGCCGGCCAGGTGACGACGCAGCCAGTCCTGCACACCAAAGAGGCTGATGTAGAAATCTCGCGGTTTATGACCCCGAGGAGGGGGCTCTCGTATTATTTCCCCTGCCTCAGAATTTTTTTGCTTCTTCTTTTGTCGGCAAGGATCGTATGTGCCCCAGCTGATCACACCCACCTGCAGAAAGAGGACAAGAAGTTGGATCAGGAGCTAAACTGGCAACCCACAAGTCAAACAGGTAACGGCTGTAACCATAACAAGATCTTGCACAAAATTCTTTGCCTAGGAGACTGCTTGGCATCGGGGGGAAAAACGCACCGCAGAGGGAAACTCACCTAACAGAAAGTGAGGGACTATAGACTTTGATGATAGACTTTGATCTTGGGAAAATAGATCTGAATTCCGCAGCAACCGTTACCCTGCAGATGTCTGATCTTGTCTGATCTCGGAAGCTAAGCAGGGTCAGGCCTGGTTAGTACTTGGATGGGAGACCGCCTGGGAATACCGGGTGCTGTAGGCTTATACCATAGTCTTTCGAGACTGAAGGTTGCCAACCTAACCTACAACCACTGACACACTGACTGCACAGTTACTGTGTGGGCAGGGGGGAAAAATAATTATCTGACAAGACCTGGTTTTCTCAGCGGCTATTAAACATAGAAATGTATTTGAAGATATCTTGGAGTCCAAGCCTGTATATCAGTGGTTCTCAAACTGTGCGCCATAGCTGCCCCAGGAGCCGCAGAAACCAGCCAGAGGAGTCATGGAATACTTGCGAAAAACCCACTGTCCTAGCACAATGTATAGGATTGTAGCCCTAATACGGAGTCATATATAGCCCAGTGGGTCAAGGGAGCCACCAGTCAAAAATGTTTGGGAACCAATGCTGTATATCCTTGAACACAATGGTCCAAGTCCAGTACATTATGAGTTTTTCTCTTTCCCATTAAGAGTTCTTCTAGCCTTTTAACTGTGATACTTTGAGGCCTCCAAATCTGTGTAATATTGGCATAGTGCTGGGAAGTTTAGGTGGCTGGCTAACTGTATTCATTGTTTGATTGATGGATTGATTTTTGGGCATTTGTAGCCCACTTTCCTATTTATATAGAATTTCCATAGCAGGAGACAACCGAACAACTTTTAAAATACAATTAAAAACATAAAATCCTAAAAAAAAAAGTATCTTATAAAACCAAAATAAAACAGAAAACAAAAAACAAAAGGACTTGCTTACTTGAACATATCTTTCCCGCTGCTCCACAAAGAGTGACCCTCCAGATTCACCTATGAGGAGAAAAACAATGAGAGGCTAACTCAAGCCCCACTACCTTCCCCTCCACACTTGCTCCCTTCCACATCATCCCAGAGAGGAAAACGCTCACATTTTGTTCTCAGGTTCTCTGAGGGTTTCATGGTCAGCCTGGCCAGCTGGGTGCTCTGATGGACTTGGACCCTCAGCTACTGCTCCACCTGACCAAGCTTGAGATCACTTCTGGTCCCCTGTTTCAGCTCTGAGACAGGTGCCACGCCTTTCACAGCACCTGGATGTACCTTTCACACCTTATTCCCAGGTAGTGAAAAATGCCACCTGTGAATTACATGCCCATCAGGTGATTTAGGGCCCAATCCTATTCAACTTTCCAGCCCAGGTGCAGCCACAATGCAGCCTCAAGGTAAGGGAACAAATGTTCCCATACCTTGAGAAGGCCTCCCCACCACAGGACTGCCTCCCCACCACAGGATGCAGTGCATGCCCCATGGGTATGCTGGCACTGGAAAATTGGATAGGATTAGGCCCTTATTTATTATTCAATTTTTAACCCACTCCCCCACCTTCAAACAGTTCAGGGCTGCATAAATAATGTATCTTCATAACAACCCAGTAAGGAGAGTTAGCTTGACAGAGAGTGATGAGGTTACCCAATAAGCTTTGTGGATAAGTCGGGATTTGAATCCAGATCTCCCCCAGTCAAGCTCAACATTCTAACCAGTACACCACACGGGCTCTTCTGAAAGCTCTTCTATGTTCTTATGCTATGTCAGATGCAAGGGAGGGCACCAGGATGCAGGTCTCCTGTTATCTGGTGTGCTCCTTGGGGCATTTGGTGGGCCGCTGTGAGATACAGGAAGCTGGACTAGATGGGCCTTTGGCCTAATCCAGTGGGGCTGTTCTTAGGTTCTGATGAAAGGCACAAGAGCTAGGTCAGTTTGTATGGCTGACTATGGCTGCCCCATCAAGGCTGTTTCATGTGGGTTGCACATGGCAGGGGTCACTTGGAAACTGTTTCTGTGCCCTGCTCAGATAAACAAGAACATATGAAGCTGCTGTATACAGAGCTCAGACCCTTAGTCTGTCTAGCTCAGCACTGTTTACACAGCAGATCTTCATGTCTCAGGTAATTGCTCTTTCCCATTACCTGCTCCCCAAGTTCCATTTTACAAAAGAACATCAGAACAGCCCTGCTGGATCAGGCCACAGGCCCATCTAGTCCAACTTCCTGTATCTCACAGTGGCCCATCAAATGCCCCAGGGAGCACACAAGACAACAAGAGACTTGCATCCTCCCCTGCATCTGGCCTTCTGACACAGCCCATTTCTCATTTTAACTGGAGCTGCCTGTTTCTTTACAGGTTGGTTTGACCCTTGCTGGCATCTGAAATAACAATTTTGGCAACTGATATGTGTCTGATGAGGTGGGCAACTACAGTAGTCAACCGAGACACAGGGGAGAAAAATGATGCTTGTGCCTGGGTTTGGATTCTTTGAAATTTAACAGGCACTACCTGGCATTTTTTCCCCCAGAGCAACAAGGACAAGAAACATGGTGAGGGTTTATTCAGTAAAAGCGGTCACAATGTCAGACACTAAAGTCTATGCTGGCAAGGAAATCTCGCAGTCGTGAAGGATGCTGGTTACGGAGCAAACCTGCTGCAAGAAAATTCCCTAAGATTAAATACTCTCTCTCCCCACTCTCCCATTGGAGGTAAGCTAAACCACCCTGTGTAGATCAAACAACCTTTGCAAGAGGCGTCCTCTACAGCACTGTCTTTCCCACTGCACAGGAATCTGTCCGTTACTACTTCAGAGACATCCGACACTCCAGAATACAGCATGTTTGGTTGGACTGCTCCGGAAATACAGGAGGGACGCTATGGGAAGCAACAGATTCACAGCTCAGGTGGCAGATCAGGATACCGCAATTTAGCTTCAGTGCTTCAAAACCGTGCATACAATCAAATGAAGCATTGACATGAATCATTTCCCCCTGTCCTACCAATGGCAGTCCTATTCAATAAATTGTCTCAAGAGGTAGAGTGAGCCACAGGGAATTCATTCTAAGACACCCCCCCCCCCCACACACACACACCTGCAGGTACTAAAGTCTGTGAATGCTTGAATCCTGGATAAGGCAGGGTCCTGGTGCTGCAATCACTTTCTTTGATCCTGTGCCATGCCCTCTGGAGGTTGTACAGGCCCATGGCGCACTCCATGGGCCTCCCCACCTCCTTAGAAGGTCTCCCAGACATGACTGGAAGCCAAGTCCAATTCATGTCCATGACTTCTAGTTGTTTTCAGGGTGGGGAAGGCCAATGGAGTGGGCCACGGGCCTCCTTGTGCCTCAAGAACACCTTCTGGACATGACCAGAAGTTGTGGGCGTAAAGTGGCTTCTGGTCAGATCCTGGAGAACTTCTGAGGTGCGGGGAAGCATCTGAGGATGGTGGAATTTGTAGATGTCAAGCCCGTGGATAAGGAAGGCTCACTGTACTCTGGATTAATGTATCCAGATTAAATTGATATAAACATCATTCGTTTGGATCATAAATAATTCCATACATTTTAGGATCTGGATTGTGGAGATGAAAGAACTCCTGGTATTTCCCTGCTGTAGGCTAGGGATTTCATTCCGGTCCAACACAGCACATTTAAATTCCGTCAGGCCTGCCAATACTTTCTCTTCCTCAAAGTGGTTCCTGTGTCCTTATTTAATTGTTCAACTTCCTTTGTAAATGTACAAGCTTCTGACCCGGACGTGGCTTTCCTGCAATATCTGCTGAGCACAGAAAAAAAAAACCCTTCACACCACTTCCCTGCTTATAAACTTAAGGATTGCATAAACCTTGTTTGCTGCAGCATCACACAGAAAATGCATGGACAAGAATTACTCGGATATGATCCCATCATCTCTCTTTCTCTTTTCTTCCTCTAACACCCACCACAGGGGTCCTACATTTCAAGATGACAGTTTCCAGAGGGGGAGTCATGTTAGGGAGCAATCCTAACTCACTTTCTAGCACTGACATAAGGGCAATGCAGCTTCGAGGTAAGGGAACAAACGTTCCCTTACTTTGAGGAGGCCTCTGTGAGAGCCACCCAACGGCAGGATACAGGACATGCCCCACTGGCACAGCTATGCCAGTGCTGGAAAGTGGGTTAGGATTTGGGCCTTAGTCTTGTGCAGCAACACCAATGAAGAGTCTTATAGCACCTTAATGACAAATTTGTCTTCATGGTGCTATGGGGGGGAAGGGATTTCCAACAGTGGAAGAGTCTTCTGCTGTTGTAAAATGGCTGCCAACAGAGTGTGGAGCGCTCCATTGGCAGCCATTTGGGGAGCTGGTTGGCAACCTTTGGTCCTGAAGACTATGGTATAAGCCTACAGCACCTGGTATTCCCAGGCAGTCTCCCATCCAAGTACTAACCAGGCCTGACCCTGCTTAGCTTCCAAGATCAGGCATGTGTAGGGTAACAGTTGCTGACATTTGGGGAGCACAGCTGCTTCTTGTGGCAGTGTGGGACCTCGCCGGACCCTGTTGGGGCCACCAGAGCTGGTAAGGCAGTGGTGGGGAGAGAGCAAAACCAGGAGGGGAGGGGTGGGAAGGGGGCAAAACTGGGAGAGAAGAGGGAAGGACTGGCGGGCAGGGAGGCTGAGAGAGGGGGTGGATATGGCAGCAATGTGCACACCGGATCCTATCCCCTCTTTTTTATGCTTCCCTGTCACCTTTCTCTCTTTAGACTTGCACCAACTATACAGCTGTCATCTTTCCGAGGAGCTGGAGGCTCATAGAAGGGTAAGGAGATTTAAGTCTCTTTTCCCCATTGAAGCACCCCAATCCCCCCTCTGCTGGATACAGTGTTCTTTTTTTCTGTGCAGCTACATCAGTTGCCGGGGGGGGGGGGAGGAACGACACCAAGGACAGGATTGGGCTCTGAATCATATTTGTAGCAAAAAAAACCAAAACTGATGCAAATCTGTTGGGTACTTTCCCTACCCTCGTTACTCGTGCTGTTCCAGGAACAAGAGGTCCTTTTAGGGACGTAACCACTTAAAGAACAGGAAGCAGAGTGTCAAGGCCCCATGCAGTGGTCCTGGCTGGCCCCAACCCTGTGCAACTGCTTTAATTAAAGAAAAATTCAGTGGTATGTGTCGTTTGGTCCTGACGCAAGTGAGCAAAAGAGGAGACAAAGGTTCCGTTGTGCAAAGGCCCTGGCACCATGCGGCAGGCACAATACGCTTGGCAGATGCCCAGTCTGCACTCCTTGACCAAATACTTCAAGATGTGCTACATTTCCCTGCCAACAGGTTAAGAGGCACTTTTTCAAGTGGGTGCTCCTCTTGTATTTAGCAGGGGGAGAGTAACTGGCCCTCCTCACCCCAGGAGTGTCTTTTCAAGTGACTGTCTGTTGGTACTTTGCATCTTTTAGATTGGGAGCCCTTTGGGGACAGGGAGCCATTAGTTATTTGATTTTTCTCTGTAAACCGCTTTGTGAACTTTTTGTTGAAAAGCGGTATATAAATCATCATCATCATCATCTTCACATCTTCTTCTTCACAACAAAATGACAACACAGCTGATAATGACCATACAGTATACAGTACTGGCAACCTTCAGTCTCGAAAGACTCTGGTAACGCGCTCTGAGAGGTGGTTCTGGCACAGCGTCTAGTGTGGCTGAAAAGGCCAATCCGGGAGTGACAATCCCTTCCACACCGGGAGCAAGTGCAGTCTGTCCCTGGTCTGTCTCCCTGGCTATGGGCCTTCCTTCTTTGCCTCTTAGCCTCAGACTGTTGGCCAAGTGTCTCTTCAAACTGGGAAAGGCCATGCTGCACAGCCTGCCTCCAAGCGGGCCGCTCAGAGGCCAGGGTTTCCCACTTGTTGAGGTCCATCCCTAAGGCCTTCAGATCCCTCTTGCAGATGTCCTTGTATCGCAGCTGTGGTCTACCTGTAGGGCGCTTTCCTTGCACGAGTTCTCCATAGAGGAGATCCTTTGGGATCCGGCCATCATCCATTCTCACGACATGACCAAGCCAACGCAGGCGTCTCTGTTTCAGCAGTGAATACATGCTAGGGATTCCAGCATGTTCCAGGACTGTGTTGTTTGGAACTTTGTCCTGCCAGGTGATGCCGAGGATGCGTCGGAGGCAGCGCATGTGGAAAGCGCTCAGTTTCCTCTCCTGTTGTGAGTGAAGAGTCCATGACTCGCTGCAGTACAGAAGTGTACTCAGGACGCAAGCTCTGTAGACCTGGATCTTGGTATGTTCCGTCAGCTTCTTGTTGGACCAGACTCTCTTTGTGAGTCTGGAAAACGTGGTAGCTGCTTTACCGATGCGCTTGTTTAGCTTGGTATCGAGAGAAAGAGTGTCGGAGATCGTTGAACCAAGGTACACAAAGTCATGGACAACCTCCAGTTCATGCTCAGAGATTGTAATGCAGGGAGGTGAGTCCACATCCTGAACCATGACCTGTGTTTTCTTCAGGCTGATTGTCAGTCCAAAATCTTGGCAGGCCTTGCTAAAACGATCCATGAGCTGCTGGAGATCTTTGGCAGAGTGGGTAGTGACAGCTGCATCGTCGGCAAAGAGGAAGTCATGCAGACATTTCAGCTGGACTTTGGATTTTGCTCTCAGTCTGGAGAGGTTGAAGAGCTTTCCGTCTGATCTGGTCCGGAGATAGATGCCTTCTGTTGCAGTTCCAAAGGCCTGCTTCAGCAGGACAGCGAAGAAAATCCCAAACAAGGTTGGTGCAAGAACACAGCCCTGCTTCACTCCGCTTCGGATGTCAAAAGGGTCTGATGTGGAGCCATCGAAGACAACAGTGCCCTTCATGTCCTTGTGGAAAGATCTGATGATGCTGAGGAGCCTGGGTGGACATCCGATCTTGGGGAGAATCTTGAAGAGGCCGTCTCTGCTGACCAGGTCGAAAGCCTTTGTGAGATCTATGAAGGCTATAAAGAGTGGCTGTCGTTGTTCCCTGCATTTCTCCTGCAGTTGTCTAAGGGAGAATACCATATCAGTGGTGGACCTGTTGGCTCGGAATCCACACTGTGATTCTGGTTAAACGCTCTCTGCAAGTACCTGGAGCCTCTTTAGTACAACTCGGGCAAACAGCTTTCCTACAACGCTAAGGAGAGAGATGCCACGGTAGTTGTTGCAGTCACCCCTGTCACCTTTGTTCTTGTATAGCGTGATGATGTTTGCATCCCTCATGTCTTGAGGTACTCCACCTTCTCTCCAGCAGAGACAGAGGATTTCATGCAGCTCAGTGACGATGATCTCTTTGCAGCATTTTAGGACTTCTGCAGGGATGCTGTCTTTTCCAGGTGCCTTGCCAAAGGCAAGGGAGTCCAGGGCCACGTGAAGTTCTTCTAGGGTTGGTTCACTGTCAAGCTCTTCCAGCACAGGCAGGCACTCAATGTTGTTCAGCGCTTCTTCGGTGACTACATTTTCTCTGGAATATAGCTCAGAGTAGTGGTGCACCCAGCGTTCCATCTGCTGCGCCCGATCCTGGATGACCTCGCCTGTGGCAGACTTCAGAGGGGCAATTTTCCTCTGTGTTGGACCTAGGGCCTGCTTGATACCATCATACATCCCCTTGATGTTGCCCGTGTCAGCTGCTATCTGTATCTCGGAACAGAGCTGGAGCCAGTAGTCGTTAGCACATCTCCTGGCAGTCTGTTGGACTTTGCTGTGAGCAGTTCGGAGGACCTGCAGGTTGCGCTCACTGGGACAGGCCTTGTATGCTGCTTGAGCTCTCCTCTTTTCCTCAATGACTGGTGTCAACTCCTCAGAGTGGGCTTCAAACCAGTCTGCCGCCTTGTTGGTCTTCTTGCCGAATATGGACAAGGCGGTGTTGTAAACGGTATTCTTGAAATGTTCCCATCTGTTGGATGCGTTTGTGTCGGCCGGGCCTGGAAGAGATTCCTCAAGCGCTTGTGCAAATTCCTCCACTTTTCTCTGATCCCGGGTCTTGCTGGTATCAATGCGAGGTCTTCCTTCCTTTTTCGTGTGATACAGTCGCTTTGTTTGCAGTTTCACTCTGCTGCACACCAGGGAGTGGTCAGTGTCGCAGGCAGCACCATGATAACTGCGTGTGATCTTGATGCTGGGAAGGCTGGAGCGTCTGGTGAGAATCAGGTCAAGCTGGTGCCAGTGCTTTGATCTTGGATGTCTCCACGAGACTCTATGTTGGGGCTTTGTGTTGAAGAACGTGTTGCTGACACAGAGTCCGTGATGACAGCAAAACTCTAGCAGGCGTTGGCCATTTTCGTTCATCCTCCCAGTGCCAAACTGACCTAAGCAAGTGGGCCATGAACTGTTATCAGCACCAACTCTAGCATTGAAATCGCCGAGGATGAACAATGGCTCTTTTACAGGGATTTTCTTGACAGTGGTGGCCAGGTCATCATAGAATTTGTCTTTGGCTTCTGCTGGACACGACAGAGTCGGTGCATAAGCACTGATGAGAGTGACAGGTACTGCTGATGACTGGAGCTGCAGGGACAAAATTCTTTCACTTCCCACAGTAGGTGGGATGATGGATTTCAGCAGGGTATTTCTGACCGCAAAGCCAACGCCATGTTCCCTGGTTTCGTTTGGTGGTTTTCCCTGCCAGAAAAATGAGAAATTTCTCTCCTTGACAGATCCGGAATCTGGCAGCCTAGTCTCTTGAAGGGCGACGATGTCCATCTGCAGTCTGCTCAGCTCCATGTCGATGACAGCTGTTTTGCGTGCATCATCTATTTCTTGATCATATACACACAAATGATCATATACACACAAATATACACACAAATGATCATATACACACAAAAAACACAACATTTATCAGCTGGTAAATCCTCATCCACACAGACATCTAACAACAACAACAACAACAACAACAATTTCATCATATCTTAAAGTGTTTTTCCAGCATCTAGTCCCAAGAGCATTGCTTCTTTAGCAAGCCAGGAAGATGCAATGACAATATTATAACTATGAACATCTTTCCCAGAAGCGTGACTAGTAGTCCCGTCACCCAGGGCAGTGACGTCATGGTGTCACATGACAGCGTGATGTTCACTTCTGGATTGTTCCCAGAGGTAGAGGTGCTGATAGCTTTGTGCCCCCCCCCCGTTCCTTTCCTATTCCTTCTCCCCTTGGGGAGCCTTCACAGGAGAAGGAATGGGGGGGGCATGAAGCCACTAGTGCCTCCTTCTCTTCCGAAGAGAACCTAGAAGTGACTGCCTTGTGCATTGCAGCTCCCCAAAGTGTAGTGCCTGGGGCAGGTGCCCGTCAGGCTCCACCCTAGTTACACCACTGATCATTCCTACTTTCCAACATGCTGAATTTTAACAGTATTATTTCAAAACCTTGAGAATGGGCATGTGCAGGGTAACAGTTGCTGCAGCTACTTGGAAGCTAAGCAGGGTCAGGCCTGGTTAGTACTTGGATGGGAGACCGCCAGGGAATACCGGGTGCTGCAGGCTTATACCATAGTCTTTTGAGACTGAAGGTTGCCAACCGTTTTAAAACCTTGCTTTAAAAAGCATCTCAGTCAACATTTTGGCAGGAATTTCTTTTTTCATTCATTCCCCACAACTTCAGATGTTTCCACTTCAGACCTGGGGAAGAAACAAAATCCCAAACCAAAGAACTGCAGCACTTTTTCCTAGGATTTCCCCAACCTCAACCTTCACATCTTTTCTGATTCCCCAGAATCCCATGAACAGAAAATAAGATGCTCACGCTACTCTTGGTCTTGATGTGTACTTTCTTTCTCTCGTTGTCCAAGCCTATGAACCCAGCCGGCACCTTCTCGAAACTCAGCAACTCAAGCTCTGCAAGGCGAAAAGGCATGAGATGGTGTGCTGCAGTAGCAGGATTTCAGGCCTTCTGAAGGGGGAGTTGAACCAAACCACATCTATCAGTGGTTCTTACACATTTAGCACCAGGACCCACTTTGTAGAATTCCGGTGGCATGTGTATTAGCATGCCACCGGCGTTTACCCTGCCCCCGCACGAGGCACAGGAGGGGCCAGCCTCGCGGCCGATTGGCTGGGGGCTAATTGGTCTGGGGCCGCGTGCAGACTGCTCAGAGAAGCCCGCGCAGCCGGGACCAGGCAGTGGTCACCCACCCGCCCACTCTTTGGCAGTCTGAGACTAGCTGGTCGCCTTCTGGGGCCGGGTAGGAATTTTTGCCATCAGCCTAATTGGCGCATCGGTTGGTGGTTTTTTGCCTACCCCGGACTGTGGAGTTAGGGGCAGAATGGGGGTTTTCCACAGGTCTTGTTGGTCACTTTAGGCAGGTGTCGTGTGGCTTTTGGGTAGGTAAGGTCATATCGGTGTATACCGCAGGGTGGCAAGGGCAGGGTGGACTCCACGCTTGATCATGCTAGCATTCCCGGCTGGTTGACGCAGGCTGGATGAACCTCGGCCTGGTGGTAAAGGCACACTGCGGGTTTGCTCGGGTGGCCTGAGCTAGCCTGCCACCCTGCCCCTTCGGGGTGACAATGAAGGGGGCAGCAGGCTTGTACTGACGCTGCCCAGAGTCTGGTGTGGTCGCCCAAATCACTATAGGGGAAAGTAGACGGGCAGCTCCGTTTCCCCCATGTAGAACCCGCATGACTTATTTGTTAGGCCCTGTTGCAATCTGAAGTATATTTAAATAGTTAATAAAGTGGCCCTTTGTACCATATGCCCTTGCCTGTGTCTTTATTGGAGGGTGCTGGGTAATGAGAATCTGTCATGACCCAACGGAAGTGATGTCATGACAGGAAGTGACATCATCAAGCAGGAAAATTTTTTAACTATCCTAAGCTGCAATCCTACCCACACTTACCCAGGAGTAAGTTCCATTGACTATCATTGTTCAAAGATTATACATAGTAGCCTGTTAAAAATGCAGGTCTGTCACATTTCCCCAAATGCAGTCACATACCATGGGAGCAACAAGTCTAATACATTAAAAATAAAATATTGCAATGAATGGGGACCCACCGACCCATCAGTTTGAAAAACACTGACCTACATGATAGCAGTAGGTGAAAATGATAAAGGAACTAAACTATTTAGGAGGGGGTTGACTGTAATAGTCAAGATGATTCCCAGGATCAAAGGAGCATCTTCGTTTTCAAAGAGTCAAACTAGATAAAACTTTAATCACGTGACTGACCTTGGTGTGTTTGCTTTTCCTTATGCATACATGAAGGGCCTGATCCACATTGGGATGATCGCAGGAAGAGTAGGGGGGTTTGAAAACCTTGTCCTCCCCATATTGCGGTCCCCATCCTGATTCTCCCCTTGCTATTTACCCTGGAAAAAGCTTCCAATGAAGTTAATGGGAACTTTTTTTTTTCTTCTCCCGGGGCAAACAGTCAACTTGGGGGCCCTCTCATGAGGTTGAGATCATGATGGGAGGACATGCTACCCCCTTCTGTGGTCCTAATCTGGATCGGGACCCAGCACGCATGCTATTTATATAAGAAGAAGCAAATACACCAGTAATAATGATGTGATTAAAGTTAGCATGGCCCAAAATTTGAGGTCAGTTGAAACTTGACTGCCTTTCTTCTCACACCTAGCTTTCGTATGTAGCTGAAAAAGGTGGTAGAGTGGATTGAGTCACTTCAGAGCACTTTCAGTGCTTCTATATATTTGATGAACTCCCTGAATGCAACTGGCAAAGGGGTAGGACTTGACCTTTTCTCCCTGGTGTGCTGGTTTCCTGTTTGCAAGAAGTTTTTGACCATGGGAAGTGGTCAAAAAGTCATACCCCCACCTGGTCCTGCCCATTTCCATTCCTTGGCCATTGAAAACATGGGCTTGGATCTAAATACACAGAAGGGCCTTCTACCAGTCCTGGAAATGTTTTGCTTTCCTCTGGAGAGCATCAACTACTTTTGAAACTATTCCTGTTTCAAAAAACGTTGCCATCTGGCACCGGGACCACCTCCTGTTTGACTCATAGAACTATGAGCATGTTTCCTGCGATTCTGGCCAGTACAGTCCAACGAAACTGAACACGGGAATGTGGGTGATTACCATTGTTGCATCCCTCCCTACTTCAACATGCCAAAGAGCTCAGGGGGGCAGCATATACAGAAACACCACATTTAACTCTCACAACAACTCTGTGAAGGTAGTTTAGGCTGAGAACAATGACCCAAGGCCCAGTCCTGTCCAACTTTCCAGCACTGATGCAGCTATGCCAACGGGTGTGCGCTGCGTCCTGCGGTGGTGGGGCAGTCATGGAGGCCTCTTTAAGATAAGGGAGTATTTATTCCCTTATCTTGGGGCTGCATCAGCACTAAAACATTGGATAAGATTGGGCCCCCGGGGAGCAACATGGCAGGGCAGAAACAGAGGGCAAGGAACTGTGGGATTCTGCAGCTTCTGCGGGTTTCTGTAGCTGCTGGGCTAGAAAAGGAGAAGCACAAGAGATGTGGTTGCAGCATAGGAAAGGGAATGAAAGGGAAGCGGTTCTCAAGAAGAAGCAACTCTGGTGCAGTTTGTTCCTGATTCTTTAAAAAAGTGGATGTAACGTACGCTAATTTAGAAAGACTGGGTTGGTCTGTGCATTACGGTCACCAGGACCTGGCAGTCAACGTGAACGACACTGATTAACCTCAAGTAGCTGCTTCCTTCACAGGTCGCTTGCTTTGCATACTGAAGTTGGCAAGTCAAATCCTTGAATTACAAGGAATACACTGAGCAGAGCTGGGAAAGATCCTTTAGCCTTAGACCGTGGAGAGGTAAAGTCAGCCAGGTGAACCAATGTCCTGCCTCCCTTCCCAACCTCTGGCCACAAGCAATGAAGATTCTCCAACCGTTAACTGCAAGGAGACTTTGCATCATTACAATGAACCTGGTGAAATTCTCATTTGGAAGGATGTTTTTCATCTCAGAATCAGGACCTGGCAAACTGCAGAGCTTCTCCCCTCCCCCACTGCAACCTGCCAACGTGATTATTTTGGAGAAAGGCAGGACACATAGGAGGTAAAAAGCAACGTTTTTCTTCCTGGACCCATTTTGCAGAATCTTCTGGGTTTAACAAACATAAGAACAGCCCCACTGGATCAGGCCATAGGCCCATCTAGTCCAGCTTCCTGTATCTCACAGCGGCCCACCAAATGGGAAGAGAATGTAGCACACACTAATGAAGCTCATTTCAAGCGGCACCAAGTTACCTGGCTGCTGAGCGCACTCACCATGATCTTTGCATGTTGCAGTGCTTGGTTTCTTCAGGGCTTTATTAGCACCTTCAGTGCAGGGAAGACAGATTGGCCTGCAAGGAAGAAATACTGTGGGCTGCTGGCATGGAGCAGGCAGGTGCATCATGTGACTACCTCCCTTGTTCTGTCTCCTCTCAGGGGGGCAGGTTGACATCATAGAGGGTTGGGTAGGACATGATGGGGGAAGCAAACAGCAAACTTACACCTTTTTGTACCTTCAGTTGCCTTTATTCTATGTTCTTCACCTCTACAGTCACTTTGGGGCTCTTGAATACTTCTTTGGACCCCACCCTGCCCCTCCTCTTGGTTCCCTGCACTGCCCTCTAGAGCAGTGTGTTTCTCAACCAGTGGTACTGGTACTTGAGGTACCTGTGTAGGTACTTGCAGGACCTCTGCAGCCTGCCACCAGGCAGCGAGACCAGGAACACATTGCAACAAACAGCGGTAGGAGGCTCAGTGGGCAGAATTCCTAAATATGCTTTTCCATACTCGAAAAAGCCCTCCCATTCACCTTGAGCCTCTCACTGGTGTTTGTCACATCACATCTGGCCTCCCGACCCAGAAGTAACTGGCGACGACGTCATCGCTAGCTGCTTCTGGTGGCACTTCGAATAGGTGGACCATGTAAAGTGGGACAGTGCACATGCCCCTGCTTGCCTTGGGGCCCTTCTGCACCTCCCTACCCAGAGTTGGGGACACTTCCAAAACTCGTCTCAGGGCTGTGAAAGCCTGAAAGTAGCTAAGCTCTCCTTCAGGGAACAGGATCGCCACAATTTTATAGCCTTGGCCAAAGGACCATCTGGAACCTGGCAGGAGCTGACTCTCTTCCACTGGATCCAACCTCATCTTCCCTCTCAGCCTTAGTCCCTTGATCTTTCTTTCCCCTTGACCCTTCTTCACTAGCTTCTGTTGGAATTTGGGTGTAACACCACCTGCAGGCTTCTAGAGGTGTAATACTCAGTCACCTGAGACCATCTACCTGCCCTCTGGGATCCTTGCGGGAGGTGTGGTCCTTAACACTATAGGCATGCATTGCTTAACAACTGTCCACTTAATGACGGACCATATGATGATGGTCAATGTATTTCCTTCCTCCCTTTCTCACACATTCTCTCTCACTTTCTTCCACACCATCAAAGAGGGAGGATGTACTGGCTGAGGGCTCCACCCCCACAATGGCAGATAACATCCCCCCATACTTCCACACAAAGAATGAGTCCCTTTCCCCGACTGTGTGTGTAGAGTTCCGGCACCTTTTTTTCCCCTTTCACTGAGGGAGGGATTCGAACCTCTGACCTCGTGCTCCACCTTTTTTTTTTTTTTTGGGCACCCCCGGCTCTGACCTTGTACTCCACCTTTTTTTTAAAATTGCGGGTTAGGGATTTGAACCTCTGATCTCGTGCTCCACAGCCCAGCACTCTCTCCATTGGGCTATAGGAAAGCCTATTGTTAAAGTGTTCAGAACTAATATATAAGGTCTTGAGCCCAGCTGGTGGTCATCAGCGCCTCAAGCATTAGTTCCAAACACTTGGAGTCTAAGAGTTCCTATGGCTCAATTGTTGAAGTGCTGGTCTGTGGAGCCAGAGGCTAGGGGTTCAAATCCCTATGAGGAAGAATTTTTTTTTTAGGAGGGGAGGTGCTCCATGGCTGCAAAATATAAAGGTTGGTTGCCAGTTGCCAAAAGGGGGGGGCCAGTTGAGGCTGCAAAACTCCTCAAAGTTACGTTTATAAATAAATAAATAAATAAATAAATAAATAAATAAATAAATAAATAAATAAAAGATTAACAAGTTGTGAGTTCCTGCACTTTTTTTTTTTTTTAACCAAAAAAAAGCACTGTGTCCACCTATGGGGCACATTACCTGACTCTCCCACCAAACTGCACAGGTTCTGCCAACTCAATCAGGGAGATGTCATAGTCATAGAATTCCTGGATGCCCTGAGCCACCTTCGCTCGAACATTGTACAGTTCGTGGTCAATCCGTCTCTTTATTGGCAATCTCTTCCCTCCTCCTGTTAAGAAGAGATGGAAACCGCCTCAGAATACATCTTCTTGCGCAACGTCCCATGGTTCTCATGGGGAATCCAGAAATCTTGGCTACTAACCTTCCTGTTTAATGAGAGCCTGCAAGAGGGCAGAAGGATAGAGGATTCTGGGAGCCCAACTCATACTTCCCCACAGCCCCCTATGGAAGACTCAGGGGTGGCCCATCTATGAGGCCAACTTAGGCAGCCAAACCAAGCAGCTGGTTGGTGGATTCAGCATCCTTTATCAGGGAGCTGATTTATTTTGCCTTAGCTACTTTTTCCTTGGAAGAGACAGGACTAACCATCCTATATTCTTCTTAAGGGAAACATTTATTAAATAATTCCCCATGCAGCCTCCTAGGATTGGGCTGCTAACTCCTCGCCCCCCCCCCATTCTGCAGCCCTGATCCAAACACCCCCCTCCCCCATGGCTGCTTTTAGCAAAAAAAGCCACCAAAGGTGGAAGAGGTGCATCTCTGGCTTGACCCATAGACACCACAGCAACAGAATCCCCCATTCTCCTATTGTAGCTTACCCAGAACAACTTTCCAGCCAGAAGTATTGTTCAAGCTGTTGAAGCAGTGAGCGGCTGTCAGAACCCAGGTCTTTGAAATCAAGGCACCCCGACAAGAAGATTCTCGCTGTGACTGTGACAAAAAAGAATACATTAGTGGGATGTCTGCTGGGAATTGTGCGGTACAGCCTCTCCAGGTCAACAATTTTCAACCTCTTTCATCTCACGGTGCAGTGACAAGGTGCTAAAATTCTCAAGGTACACCTTTCGGACAAGGTACACTGAACTGCTGGCAGAGGGCTCACATCTCCCAATGGGCCTATTAATATAGGACCCTTCTCCAAACTCCCATGGCTGACCTGTGGACCATTTGCAGCACAGTGCTTGAAAATCGCTGTTCTAGGCTTTTGGAAAACCAGGAGGGGGAGGGAAATCAGATCAGACACCAGCAGGCTCTACTCACATTTTCTTGGAGGGCCACATGCCATGGGTTCTTCTGAGCTGGAGTTGCACTATCAGAATTGTTTCCCAAACCACATATATCGTCCAGATCTCTAGGATCTGACAGGGGTGGAAAGAAAATTGGGGGGGGGGGGAGAGAGAGAGAGAAGGTGGGACTATGTTTATTGTTTGCATGTGGGAAATTAAAGGAGTGCACAGCCAATAGTTATTGCTGGTGTTTGCATAGCACATTTTGAGAGTATAAAATGCTTCACATGTATTATGAGAGAGATGTGAGGCAGCAGGACCCATTCTACCAACTTGGTTGGAACCAGCAGTCTTTTGTCTTATGTTACCCTGCACATGCCCGATCTCGTCTGATCTCGGAAGCTAAGCAGGGTCAGGTCTGGTTAGTACTTGGATGGGAGACTGCCTAGGAATACCGGGTGCTGTAGGCTTATACCATAGTCTTTCGAGACTGAAGGTTGCCAACCATAAAAGTGTGAAAAATAAATAAATAAAACTGCCTTCATTCTCAGTCATTCCTTCTGGCTGAAGAAGAGAGAGAGAGGTGAGACAGTGAGGCCTACTTTGTCAGCTCAGTCATGACTGTTATTTGGGTCCCCCTCTCCCAAATCTGTCTTCTGCAGCACCCATCTGTTCAGTACCTGATGGCATGAAGGAGTTGGATCCACAGACACTTAAGGCCCAATGCTATCCAATTTTCCAGCACTGGTACAGTCGCAATGCAGCCCCAATGTAAGGGAACAAATGTTCCCATACCTTAAGGGAGCCTCTATGTCTGCTGCCCCACCACAAGATGCAGCGCATACCCCATTGGCACAGCTGCTCTAGCACTGGAAAACTGGATAGGATTGGGCCCTTGGTCCTATATGTTCCACACACTGCCTTGCCTCTGTCCTCCTCTTGCAGTATTGCCATCTCTGTCATGCACAAGAGAGCTCACACACACCCAGAACATCTTCAAAAGCTTGCTTGAGTTCCTGAGGTGTTTCCAGGATGAAAACGTGCCTCTCGTCTGGTTTCTTGGATGCGATTTCATTCATTGCATTCCAGTCCACTTCCAGGCCTCCAACGCCAAAGGCATAGATATCTAGATGAAGTGAAATGAATAATGACACATTGGATGATTCAAAAATCAACCTGGGGTGCTCCACAACCCCATCATCTGGAGTTAAGACTCAATAGCCTCCATCCATATGTGAACACATCAAGCAACCTTATACTAGCCAAACCTCAGGTCCACCTAGCTCAGATATTGGCTATGCTTAATAGCATAAGAAGAGCCCCACTGGAGGCCCATCAAGTCCAACTTCCTGTATCTCATTGTTGCCCAACAGATGCCTCAGGGAGTACTCAAGAGACCTACATCCTGGTGCCCTCCCTTGCATATGGCCTTCTGAGGGAGCCTACTTCTAAAATCAAAAGGTGGCACAAACCCATCATAGCTTGTAACCCGTGATGGACTTTTCCTCTAGAAATCTGTCTAGTCCCCTTTTCAAGGCATCTAGTCCAGATGCCATCACCACAATCTGTGGCAAGGAGTTCCACAGACAAATTGCACACTGGGTCAAGAAATATTTTTGTTTGTCTGTCCTAACTCTCCCAACACTCAATTTTAGTGGATGTCCCTTGATTCTGGTGCTGTGTGAGAGGGAAAAGAACATCCCCCTCCTGCAGAAGCAGCTCTCCAGGGTTTCAGTCTTTTCCAGCCTCAAATCAAGATGCCAAGGAGAAGATCTACTGCATGCCCTGCCACCAAGCAATGTCACAACCCACCATGAGGCATACAACCTAATGCATGGTTGGTTGGCAGCCTTCAGTCTCGAAAGACTATGGTATAAGCCTACAGCACCCGGTATTCCCAGGCGGTCTCCCATCCAAGTACTAGCCAGGCCTGACCCTGCTTAGCTTCCGAGATCAGACGAGATAATGCCTTCTGAAACAGACACGCTTCTGCTGGCTTCTAAATGCCAATAAACTTGGGCAGAAGCATCTCATTTCCATGAGGGAGGAATTGTGTAGAATAGGGTCCATTCTGCAGTGCTTCTCAAGTTCTCTTCCTGTTCCATAGAAACCGAAGTTTCATTGGACCTGGCTTGCTCACCACTATTGAGCTTCCCATGCAATGTGCAGCATTGGGGGAGTGTTTTAGGTACACTCACAAAAGGCCTTCAGGCCCTGCCTAAAATATTCCCCTAATTCGCTTCAATGGAAGGGGTTTCTACAGCAGATGATCTGGGGTTCCTTGACAAACAATCCAATGTAGAAAGCGATGCTGCAAAGCAGAAGGTTTGGAAGCCATAGAATTATAGGGAAAGCCTGGCTCCTAACCACAAGATTTCCATTGGGTTTGGTATCCAGACAAGACCTCACCCTACCAATCAAAATGGGCACCCGGGCTCATATGAGGAAGAGCGATCTCTAAGGTAAATTGGACCCTCTCATAGCTACCACTCAGAAAGGTTTATTATTTGTGTCTTTGCTTTCAAAATTAAAACAATTTAATTAACAACGCTCGGGGTGACTTCCAACAAAACAGAATAATAAAGATAATAAAATAAAAGTAAGGTGAGACACCACATCAGGCTGGGCCAGCCACAAAGCGACTGGATACAGCTTGCATCACCTGCAGATGGCAGGGGAGACACAGAGAGGTGGCAATGGTGGATACAGAGGTAACGTTGGGTGGTGGACACGGTCACACCACCCCTGGCACGGCAGATGGACAGTCTAGTCCAATAAAATCATTTTCCAAACAAGGCAGAGCCTTTCCACAAGGAACTATCTTTGCCTGACTGCTGAAGACCAACAGAGAGGAGACAATCGGGAGTTCCAGAGCCAGGGAGCAACCACTGAAAAGGTCCTGCAGCTCAATTCAACTCACCTAGATAGTCTTGTCGGTTTGCTCTCACATTCAGGAACTCTTCAATCCGTCCCACTGCAATTTTGGGAGAACCTCCCATGTTGGACTTTCCTAGGACAATAACAACACCATTTAGCCAGCTGGAGGGTAATTACCAAGCTGGTTGGTTGGCAACCTTCAGTCTGGAAAGACTATGGTATAAGCCTACAGCACCCGGTATTCCCAAGCGGTCTCCCATCCAAGTACTAACCAGAGAGCACAGCCTGGCTACTGCCGGAAGCAGTGAGTGGCTACCTCTATGCAACAATGGACTGGGGACATGTTTGCTCAAGCCTCAAGTAAGGCCACATAGGGGGTGTGAAGGTGGCAGGGAAGAGATGAAACGGAGCGGGGGTGGATGGAATGGGGACATGACGGGGCAGGGAGGAGGCCAGACCAGGTCATGGAAGGGGGCAGATCCGGTGGCAGCTGACAGTGGTGTAGCTAGAGGGGGTGCAAAGCACTAAGTGTGAAGGGGACCCTCCCACTCCCCTTTGCAGCCATTCCAGGAGGAGGGAGCAAAAAGGAAGTGAAGGGGGGGCCCTTGCAGTCTTTGCACCCCCTCTAGTGCTTTGCACCCCCTCTAGCTATGCCTTTGGTAGCAGCACCCTCTGAACATTTACCACCTTCCTGGGCCTGATCCACCTTCAAAGGTCCACACAGACTTGTGCCAGTGATATGGGGGCAGTGGGGGGGCTTACCCTATGGAATTCTTCCCTTCTCCCGAGGAGGACTCCAGATGCTGAAACTCCTCCACAGGAGTAGGTAGTCCTTCACAGGACATTGTGTGGAGGAGCACACACTGCTCCTGGATGGTGTGGATGTGGAGAATGGTGGAAACGGCCTTTCAATACATTGCAAAATGGTGTTTTTAATGAAACTTTTAAAAAAATGGCTTCACTGTTGGACTTCACATCATCTGGGTACAAGGACTCTGTGCACCTGAAAATTTCTTCTAAAGGGGCTCACTGATGGCCTCTTCTCCAGGGAACCCCCAAATCTTGGAGTCAGCTGGCTGGTACTGTCAGCTACAACAGCCCTAATCACCTACTCAGGAAGCAGTAGGTGGCTCTCTGGGGGGTGGATATGGGGGCTCTCTGACTTGTACGCGATGTTCTCCCAAACATTTACAATCTCCCCGTTTCCCCTCACCATCTGTGAGCAGAATGATGGCGTGGCGAATTTTGTCCCACCGATCCTTCGTAAACGCTTCGTGGTTGACCATCATCTCGTACACGGCACTCAGTGCTGCTTTAATGTTGGTCCCCGTTGCATTGCCGTGGTCTGCAAGAAGGTTCAAACTGGCACTGAGCTTTGTGCATTTAGATCCCACCTTTCCCAAACCTTGGGGTGGTTTACAAAATCGACGGGGGCAGGGGGTGGGGAATAAACATATAAAATAAAATTCCAACAGAATTTTAAAAAAAAGATGAAACTACAAGCAGTGGTTTCACTAGGGTTTGTGTCACCAGGTGTGGGAGGCCAGTTCATCCCCCCTCCCCGCGATGGACCTCCACTCATGCAGAAATGATGCAATGATGCAATGATGCAAAAAACCCTGATGGTTTTTGGGCTATAGCTTTCGATAGAATAGAGATATTTCAACATGGTTTGTTTCATTTGATTCTGCATGAAGTTACACATCGAATGATATATAACATGATGGCATTATTCAAAAATATCAATATTTAAAAATTTTTGGCCAATTGTGGTGCCATCCCCCCAGTGCGCATCACCCGGAGTGGCCTACACCCCTCTAGTGATGCCGCTGACTACAAGGACATTTGCACTATACAGTGCCTCCAAGGCTGGCCAGATTCAGAAAACTATCTACTCATTGTGAATGAGCTCTGACAAGGCTTAGGCTCACACACTCTTCGTCTCTCTTTATGCACGAGGAAAGGAAACTGAGAGCTTCCACCTTCAGTTTTGAATAAACCACAGTTTCCTATTAAGGAAATGAAGACTGCAATCCTACGCACACTTTCCTGAGGGTAAGCATCATTAAACACACTGGGACTTACTTCTGAGTAAACATGCATAGGATTGTGCTGTAAGGAAACTATGGCTTATTCAAACCACAGTTGGGTCACAAAGCAGGAATTTAAGCAATGGCTTATGCCAGATTTAATATTAACGAAAAACAATGAGTTGATCAGAGAAGATGAACTGCACCTTTGTAGTTCATTTCGCTCTCCATTTTGTCAAGAACCACATCTGCATCTTCAGCCATATCCTCGTCAATGTCAACAATGGTCTTGGGTCGGCTGGCATAAGAGATGATGGAGAACCTGACAGGAACATCAAAGCTTGCAATCTGGGAGTAAAAAAAGAAAAAAGAAAGAAAAAGGGCAATGGGAGAAAGAAAAAGAAAATCAAGAAAGTGGACTGAGATCGTGTATTTAAATTAGTGAATGGGCAGTTCAACCCTATACTGCAGAACCACTAGTTTGAGTGCTGTAGGATATGGCATATATCCTTGGAGCTTAGATTATGACACAACTACAGTTGTGCCAGCAGTGATAAAGCCCTGCTGGTGCATGGTGGATGTGTCCAGATGCTGGTGCAATGCTATGCTGCTGTACACTTGCCATAGGTTCAGCTCCAACCAATGTAAGCCCCCAAACGGAAGTGGGTGGGACATGGAAGGGATGGGGACATGATGTGGAGGGAGATGGCAGCCATATCCTAAATCCCCTCTAGATTACACCCCAAACATTGGGGGAATGTCAACACTAGAGCTGGCACACAACAAAGGGGAGGGGAAAACACCTAAGAATTTCTGCCTCCTTTACCTTCTTTGCTCCACCCACTTACATTTTGCAACCAATCACTGCACACCAACCTCAGTAGCAAGCCCCTGCAAGGGAGTCCAGTCATCCAATGGCAGGGTGTGTAATTCCACTCTGGCCTCAGGTGGTGCACACTTTCAGCATGCATACATGGGCACTGTGGGAATTATGGAGAAGGGCCACCTTTCGAGCAAAGGGAATATTTTGCATGAACAGCTTGCTGTCCTCACAATGTTCATGGCAAGATGCTTTGTCAACAATTGTCCTCTCAGCAAGTACTTGGCTAAAGGAGGTCTCCACGTTAAAACACCCAAGTGGAATGTCCACTCTGTAACCAACGCAGGGACCAAGGACAATGCACCTCAAGCAAGAAAGCAAGGGCAGAGGGAATTCCATGCTGTCACAGACTGATGCTACATACCTGTGTCTCCACCCCACCCCACCCCATCCAGTATTGCCAAAAGCCTCTGTGCCAAACACTGAATTGTATAAGTGTCTCTTCCTTCTGCAACAGGCAATAGCAGTCAATGTTGTTCTCGCTTGGTGAATGCCCAGGACTCCAATCATTGCTACTGCTGGCCAAATGCTCATCCAAAGCCATTTTTCCCCCAGGAGTGCAGCATTACCAAAGGAGGCAGAACAATCGTTTCTCACAGAGTTCCAGTGCAACCCCCAAGAGAGGAGGGGAAAGCATTGCGCTCTCACCTCCAAGAAGGCATCACCACACGTGCGCTCAATAGCACCACTGTCTCTCTCACAAGCACTGAATATGCATCTCGATCCAGAGAACATGTGTGGTTGATGGGGCTGGTTATTTCTTGCCATGCTCTTTCTGTTTCTCTTTGCAGGCAGCTTTCCAACAGGGAAACAGGACACAGACTCTTCCACATAGTGAGCCATGCAGACCGCTATAGAAGCCCAAAACATTCTTGGCAGGAGTGACTAGTGCAATTCCATGTGTTCCTTTATGGAGTTGCTGACCTACCTGTTCTGGGCCTTGTACAGGCAGGCAATGATATAAATGGTGAACCCAGACCTCCCTGACATCAACTACTTTAGTGTCTACTGTGCAACCTGCCAGGGCACAAGGGCCCTGCTGAAATGAGACGGTTGGCAACCTCATTTGTGTGTTTATTTTTCAAATGCTCCTCTATCACTGGTATAGGTCAACAAAAATGTTGATCACATACTGTTTGTTAGCAGACAGAGTTCCCTTCTCCTCACCCTAGTTCAGTGTTGGTTGCAACCCAATTTTTGGTGGATCACGGGCCCCACCACATCAGGAAGCTACTTCTGGACCATGCCAGCCTAATACCCATGTCATTGGCCACGTCAATGCCCCAGAATGCCTTGTAGAAGCTTCCTGCAAGGCATTCTGGGGTGTGACGAAGTGTGACACAGCCAGTGACTCAGGTGGCAGGCTGGCGAGACCTGGAAGCAGCTTCTGGTTCATGCCTCATATTGCCTCACAGCTTCCTGGTTGTGACAGGCCCAGGACCTACCATGGACAAACAGTGGATTCTGAGGAGAACTACAAGAAGCCAGTTTGAAACGACTATAAATTTTTCATGGAAACCTCCGGAAGTAACTAGACACCAATACTTTACCTAGCAAATCTGTCAGTCCATACTTACCCATTGATTCTCTTACCAAATTGCTGTCTGGACAAGCTTACCCTGTTAATGATGATCTCCACACACTCTTTAAAGATATTGAAGTTGGCTTCAGTGACGCTGTGGGATGCATCCACAAGCAAATAAATGTAGAGAAAACTGTCTTTGGAAAGTATAAGCCTTCGGCCCAAGGACGGACCTGATGCAGAGAGGGAAAAAGACCATCAGCCAATATCTCAAAACTCCTAGCTGGTCTCCTCTCACTGCAGATGTTATACTACAACAGTGGTTCCCAAACTGTCAGCCATGGCTCCCTGGGGAGCCACAGAAACCAGCTAGGGGAGCCATGGAATCCTCTTGAAAAACCTGCCACCCTATACAATGTATAGGATTGTAGCCCTAATGGGGAGATGTGTTCAATGGCCCAAGCAGCTCAAGGGAGCTGCCAATCAAAAATGTTTGGGAACCACTGAACTACCAGCACAGAAGGAATGAAAACTTGCTCAACCTGCACATTTGTGAATAAAGAGATGTCACAAAGCATCATATATCTCCAGTGCTGGAGATGCTGGTGTTGGGCTTTAAACCCAATTCCAAACGTATGCAGTTAGTTATAGTTTACTAGTGAAGGAAAGATGCTCTGCATGTAGTCAATGATATACCCTTTATGGTTTTTATTTCACATATCCGAGGCTGAGTTGAGCATTGGAAATAGATTCTGTAGCTAAACTCTCGGGCGTCATAACTCAAATTAAGTCCTGAAGCCTGCAAAAAAAGATCTAGTGAACTTCCAGATCCAGCACAGGCTGACAATAAAACAGTCCTCTGATTAGACTATGTTCCAACATCTGTTCTGGAGCCCACCATGACGTACAGTAACTATATTCCCAGGACAGAGTGAATGGGTAGATGGGTGGAACAGACCTTGCAGTGTCTCAGAAGGGTCAGGTCGAGAAGAAGACACCTCACTCAGCACGTTGGTAAATGAGGCTCTGAATTCAGCTCCAACATCTTCGGCCCGATCGTAAGAGTATGGGGCTGTGTGGGGGAGAGAGAGGGGGCAGGTTTTAAAACAAGATGGAAGAGGAATCAAGGCTGGGGTTCTCCAAGAGGGACATGGAGTCTACTGAGTTAGAGTTGGGTGAACAGAGTAGGGAGGAGATGGTCTTCATCAGTTAGAGAACTAAGAATTTAAAAGTCAGGGTCTCCTCAATCTCTAGGGGCTGATATCAGAGTGCATAAAATGGGTGGCAGCCAGGATTCCTGAGTTTTCTGGAAGCTTAGAGGGGTACATTAATTAAAAGTCTGGATGCATAACAATTAAGAAGATTTCTCAAGAACACACAGTAGCTAGGGACTATGCATACAGCAGACAATTATGGTCTTTACCCAAAATTTTGCACAACCTGAAATAGACATGACACATGAGGAAATGTATTGAAAACAGTAGATGAAGCATGAAGCTGGATGAAGGAAATGAGAACAGATTACTGAAAAGAAATATTGGAGGCGGCATCCATTAAAATTGAGTGTTGGGAGAGTTAGGACAGACTAAAGAAGATATTTATTGACCCAGCTTGTAGTTAGTCTATGGAACTCTTTGCCACAGGATATGGTGATGGCATCTGGCCTAGATGCCTTTAAAAGGGGAATGGACAAATTTCTGGAGGAAAAGTCCATCACAGGTTACAAGCCATGATGGATATGTGCAACCTCCTGATTTTAGAAATGGGCTATGTCAGATGCAAGGGAGAGCACAAGGATGCAGGTCTGTGGTTGTCTTGTGTGCTCCCTGAGGCATTTGGTGGGCCACTATGAGATACAGGAAGCTGAACTAATGGGCCTATGATCTGATCCAGCAGGGCTCTTCTTATGAGGAAATGTGAGTTTAAGAGCACAATCCTATGCTTGTCTACTCAGAAATAAGTCCCATGTTCCCATGTACTTCAGTGGGGCTTACTCTCAGGAAAGTGTACATAGGATTGCAGCCTAATTGTTTTTGGAAAGCAACTATTGTAGCACCATAAAGATTAACCAAGTGTTCAGGGACAATAGTCCCCTTCATCAGATAGATGCAAGTGCAGGTGAAGCAGTGTAAATATCTGGGGAGGGGGGTAGGGCATTATAGATGGTACCACAAAAGGGATGGGTACAGGAAAGAGAGGAAAAGACAAGAGATAAGATTATTATAACTAATGTGATGATGGCAATAAGAATAAAAGTAGAATTAGGGAAGAGAGCATAAGTAGAAGATTAACAGAGGTTTAAAAGTACAGTATAAGAATAGTAAATACAAAATGAGCAGGGCAGCTAAAGGAAGATAGAGACTTGCCATCAGGATACTTACCCCTACAACTTGGCTCAGCCCCTGACCATTCGCCCTCTGAAGTGCAGACACGCTGAGATGACCCAATCAAATCCAGACCATTCTGACACCGGAATGTGACCCGATCACCAAGATTGTTTCGCCCCCCGCTAGCGATTGCCCCTGGCGGGATGGCAAGAGCTGGGCAGTATCCCGCTGCAGAGAGAGCAAGAGAGCATGTGCACAAATTGGGAGAGAACACAGGGGTAAGAGGGACAACAAACCCCTTCAAATCCAATGAAAAGGCAAAGCTTCTGGGCGACACTTCCCAGTTTTAAACCCCGGCGGATTCTGTGGCCCCTCAGCTAAAGTTAGTCACAACTGGTTGGCAACCTTCAGTCTGGAAAGACTATGGTATAAGCCTACAGCACCCGGTATTCCCAGGCGGTCTCCCATCCAAGTACTAACCAGGCCTGACCCTGCTTAGCTTCCCAGATCACTGCGCTGCATCCCACAATAATTTCAGTTGCTGGAGGTCTCCTCAGAGCAAGGGGACATTTGTCCCCTTGCCACAGTGTAAGCTCCAGCAGCTGTAACTGGTGCAAGTCTGCATCGATCTGTGTTGGCAGATCAGGCCCAGGAAGGGGGATAGGATTCAATGTGTGCCAGTGACTCGTCTGTGATCCGGGACTAAATCTACCCACCCTCACTCCATCATTGCCCATCCACTCTCACCCCATCATCGCCCTCCCTCTACAAAGTACGATTGAACTGGGCCAGATTTCAAACTTGGAATACAGAATTATGTCATGAACATGGACACCAAGTTTTGCACATTTGTCTTAACTTACAAGCAAAGTAACAAATTAAAAACAGGCAGAAAATCCCAAACATCTGATTTAGACCAAGTGCCCTACTTCGATTGGCCCAATTATGCAAAATAAGCAAATATAAATATAAAAATTGATCAAAGAGAAATATTTACACAGATTTAGCTGAATCTGGCTCATGTAGAATTCAGTAAAGCATACGCATGAGTTTTTTTTTTCTTCAAAGACAGCAAAATGATACTGGGAATGGGAGTAATGAAGATCTGGTGGGTTTTACCTCCATCATCACAGACTGGGGAGGTTCCATTCCAGCGGCCATTAGGCTGGCAGTACCGCTGGGCTGAACCACGGAGTTGGTATCCATCAGAACATTCAAAGGACAGGATACTACCAACAGGGTGCCCGCTTCGTCGGGGAGTAAAAAAGCCATTTTCAAACGCCAGCTGGGGAGGGCAGCGTATGTCTGTAGAAGAGAAGAGACAGGCCCAGAACAGGCAAAGTTTAAGCCTTGGTTTGAAACAAACGCAAGGTTGTGTGGTTAACCTACTGGCAATAGGTATCACGAGTGCCACAGGAAGCAGGAATCTCTGGCATGCTCAGACAGAAAGTGGGGAGCCTGTGGGCATGGCTATATCCTATCAATTCAGGCTCATACCTCTGCCTGCCTGTGCCATGCAGCAGAGCTGCCTGGTTCAGAAGCCTAGAGTAGTGTTTTTCAAACTATGGGTCAGGACCCACTTGGTGGGTCGTGAGCCAATTTCAGGTGGGCCCCCATTCATTTCAACCTTTTATTTTTAATATATATATTCCTATTTTATTTTTAATATATTAGACTTGACGCTACCATGGTATGTGACTGCATCTGGGGAACTGTGACAGATCTGACAGGCTACTCTGTATGTGCTTTTAACAATGATAGTAAAATGGGACTTACTCCTGGGAAAGTGTGGGCAGGATTGCAGCATAGGATTGTTAAAAAAATTTCTGCTTGATGATGTCACTTCCGGTCATGACATCACTCCCAGGTTAATGACATCAGTTCTGGTGGGTCCGGACAGATTCTCATCCTAAAAAGTGGGTCCTGGTGCTTAATGTTTGAGAACTGCTGTCCTAAAGACAAAATGCAGATCTCCCCTCGTTGTCAGGAAACAAAAAAAGTCTCTCTGAGATCACCTCTTTACCACTTTTGCTGGCGGGTGAATTCGAATTCGTGACCCTTCCAGTTGCTAAATTTTTTACATTTGAGCAACTCGAAGCGGGCTAAGCTGCTGGTTCTAAGCAACTTGGAGTAACTGTGTAAGCAAATTGTTGTGTTTTAACCCTTATTTCTTATCTCTCTTTTAATATATACCTTCATACATGACTGTTTGGAGATATTAGTTGTAAAACTATATGCCTAATAAAGGTTTGTTGTATGTTGACAAAATGCAGATGTTTGACATAGGAGCAGTACTCTCTCCTACTGGACCTGAGACGTGCTTGACAAAAAGGACGGCCGTGTTAGCATAGCTGGTTTATACCAGCAGGGTTTGGGAGTCTCCTGTTAAGAGGATCACTGCAAGGCATGTGGTCAAAAAGAAGTACTTTATTTCCGGGAACTTTATACTAGGCTGGGGGGAGGGGAGAGGGAGAGATGTCCTACATGCTTGCTGCCTTCTAGAAGAGGAATCTGCGAAGAAGAAGGAAGGATAGTCTGAAATTAGCAATATGCAAACTAAAAGAGGGGGGAACCCTCACATTCCATTCGGCCAGCTTGCTAGCTAGACTTCACCATTCAGATGCCGGATGTTGGTGCAGTACAGGCGTGCTTTTCTGCACGTCCACTACTGGCCTAAATGCAGTGGCGTCACTAGGGTTCATCCGCCCTGTACAGTAGGCCAGCATGTCACTCCCATGATGGACCTCCTCCCATGCAGTGGGTGGGGCAACATCCCGGCGGTGGGTGTGGGGATGCACTACGGCCCCTCCCCCTCGGGTTTTTTGGCTATAACATTTGATAGAATAGAGATATTCTATGCTTCATAAAGGCGGGAACATCAATCATGTGACTGTGAGAAGCTGCCTGTAAAACACAGCCCCTATTTCAAACATCAGCCTTCTCCCAACCTCCTACAGACCTTGTATCTGACTCCTCCATTAGCCTTCCAGCAAACATCAGAGTAGCTAGCAACCCTGGCATACCTCTGCATTGTGCTTGGCTGATACGGAGTCCGGTGCGAGAGCGCATGGGAGTCCACCTCCCATCTGACTGGCAGATCCGACTTCGTGCTGGGAATGGATAGGAGCCCGTTGGGCAGGAATAGGCCAGGATGCTTCCAGGGCGATACCCATCAGACAGGGACACAGCGCCACCTTGGATGGACACCTCCTTGGGGCATGATGGGATTGCATCAAGCCCAGGTTCCTGTGTGACAACAGCTGCAGGGGGAACAAAGCAGGTGTCTCCAGCTTAGGATGAGAATTCTCGTTAAGAAGGCCTTTTCCACAGCATTCAGATGGAACCTGGGTTCGGTATCGCTACTGATTTTTACATTGCTGTGGTTCTAGACGGGCTCCTTATGCACTAATAGCCAGTCATTGTTTTTCTGCCTAGAGTCACAGGCATTGTACCTTCCACGCTGCAGTATCTATAGCGTGTTTTGGGTTCACTCTCTCCCTTCCTATTTTCCTTATGATCTCTTTAATCTGGGCAAGTGCCTCTCAAAAAAGATGGAAGAGTAGAGCTAATGGCCCTCCACACCTGCAGTCACTGAACTGCTGTTCTGCTGTTCTCAAGAAAGTCTAGGTTTCCTAAGTGCTTACCATGTGCTTACCTTAGTGCAGGGATTTTCAACCAGTGTGCCACGAGTGATCCACAAGCGTGCCATGGGAGTTTGGTGAATTAATTTATTAATTAAATATCATTTATTAATAGGGCCATCCATATGTCATATGGATCCAAACCCCGGAGGGGGTGAACAAAATGTGACAATCCCAGAGGAAACTTCACCTGGAAGCGTCCCAGAACTTCAGGCTATGAAGTGGTAATAGGAGGTAAGAGTACCTAAGAACATATGCAGAGTGCCTTTTCCCAGACCTTAAGTTACAGGAGAAGACCAGAGAGTGCCAAAACTCCTTACCTCTTGCACCAATTCCTTAGCTACTGTTTTCAGAAGGGCATAGGGGACATTAATTTGAAAGAAGTTGAGGTGGAAGTTGGGAATTTCATTAAAAGCCCCTCTACCTTTCCCCCCATAATCTAAGCGCTTCCTTTTTCTACAACAGTGGAGTGGGATTTTAATAGGCACTTATCTTCCTACATAGTAACTTACCACACTTTCCAGATCTCTCTGGATGTTGTCAACACCAGGAAAGGAGCTTTTTATTTTACAGTAACACAAGTACAGCTTCAAAAACTAAGCTATCTCACGTTTGTGTTTCCGACGGTTTACTATTTAAAGCACCAAATATTTTAATTTGCTAACCAGACAGTTATATTGCTCATTGCTAATATTGCTAATTGCACAGCAGCCAGAAATGCGGATCTGAAACTATTTGCCTGTAAAAAAGAAGATGACATAGTAACTTTAAAAGCTTAACCTCTGCCCTTCTATTTTCGTCTTCTTTAAAAAAGGAAGGACATTCATTTCTGTAAAAGAAAAATAAAAGACTGAAGAGCTGTTGCTGGGCCAACATGTAACAGTACAGTAGTTAGAAACTTGGGTCAGTTACCATATCTCAGCCTGGCCTACCTCACAGGGTTTTTGTGAGGATAAAATTGGGAGTGGAAAACATGTACATGACCTTGGACAATTTGGAGGAAGCATGAAATATAAAACTGTAAAAGAGTAAATTCTATTTGAGCAGAAGTTTATGACAGAGCTGGCCTTAGTGCTGGGCCATTGGTGAGGTTGACTGAGGGCCCAACCCTGACCTTGGCCACCACTGGCACCGACCCTAGCACTGGCACTGGGAGTTGTAAATATGCCGTAAAGCATGTTTACAGCACCCAGCAAGCAAGGCGCGCCAGTACTGGGCCCACACCAGTCAGGATCCAGCACCGGCAGGATGCACCGCCACCGGAAGTAGGTTCCACTGCCAGGTTGTGGTGTGGCCACTGGAGGGAGGGTGGAATGAGGGTGGGGAGGGGGTAGGAACCAAGACAGGAGGAAGGCGGGATCTACGGAGCTTTGGTCTGCCAGATCCTGAACTTCACTGCTCCAGCAGGCGCCAGGAGATCAGGACTGGGCTGTGCCTCGGCTGGAATATATTTTAGCCAAAAAGTATTATGGCTGATTCACACTTTATCATCATCTTCATCTTCATCATCATCATCATCGGTTGGCAACCTTCAGTCTCGAAAGACTATGGTATAAGCCTACAGCACCCGGTATTCCCAAGAGGTCTCCCATCCAAGTACTAACCAGGCCTAACCCTGCTTAGCTTCCAAGATCAGACAAGATCAGGGATGTGCAGTGTAACAGTATTTGTAATAACTTATTATTAGTTCATCATCATCATCATCATCATCATCATCATCATCATCATCATCGTCATCATCATCTCTCCAGGAAGTCCAAAGACCCACATGAGAAGAAAAATGAGAGAGAGCCTTTCAAGAAAAATACAGGTACAAGAATAACTTGTGGAAGGGAATTGGGTAAAGAAAAATGAAGGGCCTGATGCAATTAAAAAGAGGCAACGGGAATGAGAATAAAGAAGGGAAAGTGGAAAGCTTGAAAAGAGAGCTAAAACGGACAGGGGTTGAAGTTAATTATTGCAAAGGGAAGAAGGCAGTTAGGAATAGAAAGCAAAACTGGAAGAAGCAAAGAACAAAAAGGATTTTAAAAAGTGATCAGAGATTAATAAGGAGAAGAGGAAAATAGATAAATAAATAAAAGGCAGTGAGCCTACGGAAGAACATCAAAACTTTAAACACACACACACACACACACACACACACACACACACACACACATTTTGTATTATAACCACACTCAAGAATGGACTGACAACAATGAAAGGAGATGGGGTCTGAATCAGAGCAGCAGTGCCCCACTGCCAAAGACGCCCCACCCGCCTCCCCACAGGAGCAAGGGACTGGCTGGCTGGCTGGCTACCTGGCAAGAGGATGAGGGCAAACAGCAGAAGGGGCAGCATGTTGCCGGCTCCGGTCCTTTTGATGCAGCAGCTGTGAAGTGGAACTCTCCCACCAAGCGGCTGGGCAGTGCTGGGAGAAAGAGATGAATGGGAGGGCGGGAGGGAGGGCCAGAGGGGGGATTTCGCAAGCACACTGTGTTGGTGTTTGATTGCTGCCTGCTCTGCCCCCCCCACCCCAAGTGCCAGGACGTCTGCACCTTTGAACATTAGCATGACAGGCCAAAAGTCACCAGTGCAGTCTTTTTTTCCCTCTGGATGTGGGGAGGGTAAGGCTCCACCTGTTGAATTTCTGCCTGTTGCGTTGCTCCTGAAAGTCCGGCACTGCTACTAAACGAGAACCCACAATCCAAGTAGGCCCATTGTGGGTTCTAGTGTGGTAGCAGTGCCGGACTTTCAGGAGCAACTCCACAGGCAGAAATTCAACAGGTGGAGCTTTGCCATTTGCACATCCAGAGGGGGAAAAAAAGACTGCACTGACAACTTCTGGCCTGTCATGCTAATGTTCAAAGGTGCAGAAGTCCAGCCCTTTGGCTAGCACAAGTCTGAGAACCCCCAAGGTGGTATGTCGAGGTTGGGAAGGGAGCGTAGGATATCAGCAATGTTGCTGCCACCAATTTGCATTTCTGGTAGTGACTCAGAATGGCCTGGCAACAGCAGTGCAGTGTTTGCACTGTTCTAGGGCTTTAACAACAGTGTGTTGTAAGTTAATAATCTCCACAAAACCTCATAATGCAGATCAGTATTTTGTTCCTGTACTATTATGAGCCCCCTCTGTAAATGAGGGGCTGGGACGGAGAGACAGTGGCTTGTATAAGGCCACCTCTCACAGCAGAGGTGATATTTGAACTCGAGGACTTTCCAATTCATTGTCTTAGCCACTATACAAATTCTTCAGGTTGTGATTTGAACCCAGGTCTCTAGGGACGGAAAGAGCCAAGATTCTCCCAGTAGGTCCTTCAGCCGCAAACTCTAATTTTGGTGCAGCACCCTGAAGAGAAGAAAACTCTCAGATCTCCATTGCATTGTAAAGGCTAATTCATGATCATTCTCAATAATATTAATTATTAATTAATAAATCATCATCATCTTTTAGTTGTTTGTTTGCCATTTAGTTGTTGAAAAGTGGTATATAAATACTGTTAATAATAATAATAATAATAATAATAATAATAATAATAATAATAATAATAATCCTGCAGTAAATGATGCTAATTATTAACTTAATAGCTTACTTATTTGTAGTCTTAGTAGCTTAAAACTTAATATTATAAGTTTTAAAACTTAGTATTATAAGAATATAATATTAATTAAAAACAGAAAAACTTAATATTATGCATTAACTTGTAACTAAATATAAGTTTTGATAGCTTAAAACTTAGGGCCCAATCCTATCCAGTTTTCCAGTGCTGGTGCTGCTGTGCCAATGGGGTATGCAGTCAGAGGCCTCCTCAAGGTATGGGAACATTTGTTCCCTTACCTTGGGGCTGCATTGCAGCTGCATCAGTGCTGGAATATTGTATAGGATTGGGCCCTTAATTATTAACTTAATTTTTATAATAATTATTAACTTAATAATAAATCATGATGATATTTATTAATTTAAAATAGTTCTTAATTATTGAGTGTTGGCAACCTTCAGTCTCGAAAGACTATGGTATCGCGCTCTGAAAGGTGGTTCTGGCACAGCGTCTAGTGTGGCTGAAAAGGCCAATTCGGGAGTGACAATCCCTTCCACACTGGGAGCAAGTGCAGTCTGTCCCTGGTCTGTCTCCCTGGCTATGGGCCTTCCTTCTTTGCCTCTTAGCCTCAGACTGTTGGCAAAGTGTCTCTTCAAACTAGGAAAGGCCATGCTGCACAGCCTGCCTCCAAGTGGGCCGCTCAGAGGCCAGGGTTTCCCACCTGTTGAGGTCCACTCCTAAGGCCTTCAGATCCCTCTTGCAGATGTCCTTGTAGCGCAGCTGTGGTCTACCTGTAGGGCGCTTTCCTTGCACGAGTTCTCCATAGATCCTTTGGGATCCAGCCATCATACTTAATAATTAATAACAATTTTAAGTTAATAAATCATCATCACCTTGAGATTAATTAATAAATCATCGTCACCCTACCGTACTAGATATCCAGGATAGGATTCACTGATGAGGACAGCATTTTGGATCAAGGGAGGGCTGGGCTGGCTTATACTTTTAGGTTGCAATTCTATCTACACTTACCTGGGAGTAAACCCCATTGACTGTAATGGGACGTGCAGCCCAATCCTAATCTGCATCCAAGGCAGGATTGGGGCTGAAAGCAGCTCAGCCCAGGGCAAGGGGAATTACTTCCCTTATCCCGGGTAATGCTGCAGCAGCCCCAAAGGGGCTACTCAGATTTGCGCTACCTCAAGAGGTAGCGCAAATCCAAGCAGCCCAGGACTGCCCAGGAATGGGGTTAGTATCCGGCATAACCACCAGATCCTAGTCTCGCCTCCCACTCCCCGCCCGCCAGCCCCTGGGAACGCCTGCCGCCCATCCTCCCCACCCCAAAACATGCCCCTCTCACCTCCTCCCCGCCACCCCCATGCCACCCCCATGCCACCCCCAGACCCCTGCGTCACCCAAACTTATACTGCTGGGCCTAAATCCGGTGAAATTCTTGCACTGGCCTCCCCAACTCTTAAGTCAATGCAAAATGTGCTTTAGAGCACATTTACAACACCCCTGAGTCCGCGCAAGTGACTTGCGCTGGCCTAACCCGGGGGTTAGGATTGCGCCCGTAGTCCACTCACCAGGGTTATCTCATTTTCTTTACACAGCAATCTTCTTGAGTAAGAGAGAGAAATAACTGCTCAGGGTTCTTCCCCTGCAATGTAGGAGAGCACTGGGTATGTGTTCTGGGGCAGAGTTTCAGTTCTAATGGGACAAAAAAGGTCCAACAGGGCTAGCCATTGCTCCTTGCAAGCACAGTATAGAGCCCAAAATATTTTTATCACCTTTATCTCCATCCTTCCTCCAAGGTGTTCTGGGCAGTATGCATTGTACTCTCCCCTATCCTTTTTAGCTTCAAAGCAACTCTGTAAGGTAGGTCATTGGCATCACTAGGGGTGACGGACAAGGCGGGGAGGGGACGACACCACTACTGGCCACAATTATTAAGATCTTGGTATTTTCAAATAACATCATCATGTTATAGATCAACTGATGAGTAATTTCAGTCAAAATGCAATGAAACAAACCACAATGAAATATCTCTATTCTATCAAAAGTTATGGCCAAAAAACCATCAGGGCAGGGCAATGGTGCATCAACTGTTACCCTGCACATGCCTGATCTCATCTGATCTTGGAAGCTAAGCAGGGTCAGGCCTGGTTAGTACTTGGATGGGAGACCGTCTAGGAACACTGGGTGCTGTAGGCTTATACCATAGTCTTTCAAGACTGAAGGTTGCCAACCACACCAACTATTCAGGGCGTTGCATGGGAGGAGGTCCATTGTAGGAGTGACGCACTGGCTTCCCGCACTGGGTGTCACTAACCCTAGTGACGCCACTGAGGTAGGTTAGGCTGAGAGCCCGTAACGAATAGTAGCACTGTACCGATCATAACCTAGAATCCTCTGCAATACATGGTAGAGGCCTTGATGGAGGGGCAAGTGTTCCTTTACAGACAGGACCGCACGGAAAATGTTTCGGCAAGATGGAATTTTTGTTGCTTCCGAGCTGGAGCCTTAAGAGACGGAGAATGACAGCTGCAGTAATTCACTGAAAGGTCCTCAATGGGCTATTACCTTGCTGGGGCCAGTTCCGGGGAGGGGGAAGGAGCAAAAAAAAAAAAAAAAAAATTCAAAGTCTGTCCTAGGCACAGAAATGATTGGTATGCCACTATGTTTTTAAGGTCAGAACTGCCTTGGTTTAATGCTGTCATTCTGGTAAGGATCCCCCCCCCCCCCACTTTGCAGACTTTTTAAAACAATGTCACCTAAATTAGTCA